>NW_009648807.1:489429-501462 GCF_000708025.1 Charadrius vociferus
GCCATGTTAGGTCTGTGTCAGGAGCTGGGTTCCAGGGGGTGCGGGGTGTGCTTGCCTGCTGGCTGCCGGCGGCCTCTCTGATCCTGTTTCTGCGGGAACAAGTGTTGGATCAGCAAATGGGATGTATGTGAGAATAATAACACACAAGTATTGATTTACTGGATACTTGAGCTACTTCTGTGGTTGCAAGCTGTCTGCCTTCAGCTGCATGCATTACGTTGCACCCAAGCCATACCTCTCCTGCTCTGCTGCCTTCTGCTTTTTGTTTGCAGAGGGCTAAGGAGTGCTTTAACGTGTGGCATGTGAGATAGTGCTACTGTGGGAGATGCTGGTCAACCAGAGCTTAGTCCAACCTGTCTGTTGTCTGTTCTGCTACAGTATCGCCATGACTGTGTGTTGCATTTGTTAACTCTTGGCAACCTCAGGACGAGGACTGCTGTCGTGCCTGGCATCTCCCGGAGGGGTGAGGAGGAGAAAGCAGCGGGCTCCTACAGAACTGGGGAGGGGTTTATGTTGTCATTTTCTTCCCCCTATCCCTTTCTTTCTCCCTCCCTTCAAAAAAAAAAAAAAAAAATCAATCCTTTCCTTCCGTAATTAGTGCTGAGCAAAAGGCTGAATTCAGTCTGTCTCAGTTTGGGCAAAAAAGGGGGGGGGGGGAAACCCCACCATGACAACAAAATTGTGTTCTGTGTAATTTTAGATGTCAGACTGAAAATCTGCTGATCAGGGATCATTTTCTAGCATAAGTCCAGGCCTACAATTAGAGTGGCAATTGTGCTTAAAAATCCTGACTTTACTGTCCCACAAATGTGGATTTAAGTCTTATTGCTATCTAGGTAACACCAGAATTGTTGGCTTTGATCTTAGTATTTAAGATGCTAAGCAACAACCAGATTCTTTTTCACTGACCCCTTACTAGATGGACTTTTTTTTAAAAAAAAACTAGGCGTTTTTTTGTTTCTAGATACTTCTGCATTTTGTGGTTTAATTATATTATGAATAGAAAGGAATTTATAACTTTATAGGGGAAAGGGTTAAAACAGAGTTTGCACCTGAGAAAGGGAACATAATGTTATGTCTATCAAGCAGCAATAGGATGAATATCCCAGAGTGCCTGACAGTGATGTATTCTGCTGCCCTCAACATCCCATTAGGAAGTCTTTCCAGGGCTCAGTGAGCTCCTGAGAGCTATGTTTGTTTGCATAATCATTCCTTCTGCCCTTCCTTCCCTTTCCTTTTTTTATTTGTATTTTATTTATTACTCTCTGGATCCTAAGGCTGTTAAATACAGCTCGTCAAACTATGAGTATATGCCAGAGAAGCCTTTGGCTTCTTCAATTTGGCCAGCTTCAAATTGCCCCCGTTGTCTGAACCTGCAGTTGGCTATTGATGTGGTGTGGGAAAACCTTGATGACGCATCCTTGTGAGCACAGCACAGGCACAGCAAGTGTCACGGAGACCTTTGGGCTGTTTCCACAAGTTGGAAGAGTTGCTTCTGCAAGTCAAATCCTCTTCAAGAACAGCGGTAATGGCCAGGATATAATTTCTGTAGTTGGACCATATTGCCATTGTAAGCAGAGAAGAATGCCTTAGTTTGTGCAGTTTGAAAAAGCATCTTGCCTTGACTCTTACTTCTTCTTGTTGATTATAATCATGTCCCCATACCAAACAGTGACGGCTTCAGTTGTCTGCTTTGCTTAAAAAACGTCTGTGCGTCAAAACTAAAGGAATCTTTTTTTCCCCTCAGCATGCTGATACGTCCTGACAATTGTGAGCAGGACATAAACTCATTAAAAGCCCCAAATCAGTTCTTAACCAATGTTTATACAATAGCTCAATACAAATTATGTTTACACAATAGCATAACGCAAAACTGTGCTATTTTCATTTCAACAAATTTGTATATGCTGTGGAAACCACAGAATTTGTGGGAGGAGGAGGATGCCTTGGAGAAGAATCCAGGGTTAACTGGCCATTGGTTACTGAGGTGGTACAGAAACCACGGCATCAGATTGGCTTTGTTTGTTGCTCCAGGAGGCATGGACTGCTGAACGTTTCTTAAGGAACACTTCTCAGCTGCATGCTTTCCTAGCGGTGGCCTCCTCCACCATAAACACCTTATTCTTGCGAGTCACCCCTTCAGGCTCAGCGTACTGGTGTTTGGCAAAGGAAGGAAATGCATTCACAGACCACGAGCACAGTGTGCCACACCTGATCAGCAGTGGCCAGCAAACAAGCTTAAGTCAGCCCTAATTTGGAAAAATCTTACCAAGCTAGGATTAGGCTCCTCAGGAGACAGCTAGTCTCTTTTTTACCAACCGAAGTGATGAGATACACCAAGGGCTGCTGTCCTGGATTGATTGAATGTGCTGATGCCCTGACACCCTTTGCAGGCTCCAGACATATTTAGCACTTGGGGTATGTCTCCATGCTGCTTCGCTTATCCTGAGCCTCCTGGAAACCGTATGTCTGTGACTCATGGGGCACTGAGCCCAGGCTAATCAGCTATGTTGACGGGCAGGGTATATTTTATTGGGCTTAAAGCCACCTTAATGTGGTCGTGCAGTTTCCAGAATACTTTGTGGGGATATGCCCATAATCAGAGGAGCTTAAAGTGACTGAATTTGTCTCTGTCCGGTTCAGACTGCGTGACCTTTAAAGAGATCGTGAAGCAATATCTCTTCCTTTTTCCTCTGTGCCCCAAAGGCCAATCCAGGATAAGGAGGTTTTGAAGGGACACAAGAGAAATACAGCCAAAGTAAGCACCAGGAAGAAAGAGGAGAGGAAAGGAAGAAACATAAATAGCAATGGGAGTTTGTCAGGTACAGAGAAGGCCCTTTTTTATATACTCTACTTCATATAACACTTAGCACATGTGTAGGTAAAACAGTAAAAAGGGCCTTTCTGCCCCTGAGAGATGTTATGTTTGCATTTGCAGCACGCTGCTGCTGGGAAGGTTATGCTTCACATATAAGCTATGGCAAACTGGAATTGTTTCATAGGAACCATACTTTTTAACAAAGGTATTTTTCAAACTCTGAAACATCTTACTGCTTGTTCTCACCTAGGTTCATGTATTTAAAAAAAAGAAAAAAAGGCAGTGTGAGCATGCTGCAGGTGTGTGACAGGGCTGCCTGGATGACTAACCCTCCCTATTTGGCTGGATGCTTTCTGCAAGCACGTTGAACACGTGTTCTGGTGCTGTTCAAAGGCCCCGTGAGAGGCTGGAGCTGATTGAAAGCTCTCAGTTATACTGAAGTGGGTGGCCAAAGTGCAGGAATTGTTATAAATTATTTTGCATGCCATCTGGAACAAGAATTGTGCCACAGTTGCAAAAGCTGTAGCCGAGGTTCATGTTGAACAGTAAGTGGGAAATATTATTGTGTGATTATCAGATTTTAAAGGCTTCTCTGAGTGGCTTAAAGACAGATTCTTAAGTTAGAGATGTTTTAATTGAAACATGTTGGCAGCTTTTCTTCCCTGGCAATGTGTTTATCTAAGTTACATTTGGGTCTCCCATTAAGTCCTTAACAATACCCAAGTATCATGCTGTGACTGAACCTGGACAAAATATCCATTAGATATGAGGTTCATCTGCTTCATGGGCAGGAGGTGATACCGCTGTCCCTGACAAAGTTTCCCAGAGAAAACCTTCCCCATGTGCATGGGTGATGTCAGATGTGACTGACCAACAGACTATTTATGTTTCAGATGGAATAAAGCTACTTAATACATGAGCCCATTTCCTAAATCTTGCTGAGACAACCCTGCGACACCTGTTGAGACAAGGGTGCAAGGACCATGCAACATGGCCAGGCTGTGACCTTCTGGTTGCCTCCTGCTTGCTTGGCTTGCTTCGTCTTTTATGGACTTTTGCCTTGGTAGCAGAATGGTGTCCATAGGTGCCACTACAGCTGAACAAGTATGGGCTGGATTAGGAGACCCAACCATTTTTGGGAAACTTGGAGAAGTCTCTCTCTCACACAAAGCCGTAATTTTACTGTCCCCAACAATGACGTCACCTGGATGCGTGAGACTGGGAATATTTGAACTTTCAAACTTTTTCTGCTATGAGTATGAAGGGGATTTTTGCCACTTTTCTTAACAAGTTCCTATTTAAAAGGCATAGGGCAAATGTGCTGTGACAGTGACTCATACCTTTACTCTGTGAGCAAGCAGGGATGTAACTGAAGCGGCTCAACATGTGGGTGCTCAACGTATGCTAGCTGGGCATTTCACAGAATTCACAGAATGGTTAGAGTTGGAAGGGACCTCTGGAGATCATCTAGTCCAACCCCCCTGCCAGAGCAGGGTCACCTACAGCACATTGCACACGACAGTGTCCAGGTGGGTTTTGAATGTCTCCAGAGTGGGAGACTCCACCACCTCTCTGGGCAGCCTGTTCCAGTGCTCCACTACCCTCAAAGTAAAGAAGTTCCTTCTCATGTTAAGATGGAACTTCCTATGTTCAAGTTTATGCCCATTACCCCTCGTCCTATCACTGGGCGCTACTGAAAAAAGACCGTTCCCATCCCCCTGGCATCCTCCCATTAAGTATTTGTATGTATTAATAAGATCCCCCCTCAATCTTCTTTTCTCTAGACTAAAGAGACCCAAGTCCCTCAGCCTTTCCTCATAAGAAAGGTGCTCCAGTCCCCTAATCATCTTCGTTGCCCTTTGCTGGACCGTCTCCAGCAGTTCCCTGTCTTTCTTGAACTGGGGAGCCCAGAACTGGACACAGTACTCCAGATGCGGCCTCACCAGGGCAGAGTAGAGGGGGAGGATGACCTCCCTCGACCTGCTGGCCACACTCTTCTTGATGCACCCCAGGATGCCATTCGCCTTCTTGGCCACCAGGGCACATTGCTGGCTCATGGTCATCCTGTTGTCCACCAGGACTCCCAGGTCCCTCTCCACAGAGCTGCTCTCCAGGAGTTCAGCCCCCAACCTGTACTGGTGCATGGGGTTATTCCTCCCCAGGTGCAGTACCCTACACTTACCCTTGTTGAACTCCATAAGGTTTCTTTCCGCCCAACTCTCCAGCCTGGCGAGGTCACGCTGTAAGGCAGCACAGCCTTCTGGCGTGTCAGCCACTCCTCCCAGTTTTGTGTCATCAGCAAACTTGCTGATGGTACACTCTATCCCTTCATCCAGATAATTGATGAATATGTTGAACAAGACTGGGCCCAGTACTGACCCCTGAGGGACACCACTTGTTACTAACCTCCAACTAGACTCTGCACCACATTTAACGGGAAATGTCGCAGGAGAGAGATTGTAACCCAGAAACCTTTGATATTTCTGTGTAGAAATAGACCTGCCAATGTGCTGACATACACCTTTTCAGTTAGGTCCGTTGCAGCTTAAGCTCTTTCTTGAAATTTGGTAGTGAAGGCAGGTGGAATTGAAAGGCTCATAGATATTTGTCGGGTGTAAAGCATGGATTGACAAATGGGGCAGATGTTAATAAGAAAAATAATACAGTGAACTGTTGCATAGTTGTTGTAGGAGTACCTTTCTCTTCTGTTGAACTAGGTGGAAAGCTTATGTGCTTGTTAATGTGAAGCAGGTGGATATCACTGGAAAGCAGCAATAAAGAAGGCTTTCTGGTTGATTGTTCTATAATGCTTAACAGGCAGTTCTCTGATATGACTCTATACCTCATTTGTCGGTATTATGTACAAGGAATTAAATATAACTTCCCTTGCCTTGTGCTGGCTGCTTAAAATGTGATCTCAAAATATGAGGTATGGACTTGGACTAATGGTATTTGTACTTCGAGTGTGTGACAACTTCAATATGTTCTTATTACAGCTTCAACATATTAACAGCCTATGAAAGAGTTGCCTAAGTATCATAGCTGCTCTTCAGATTTCAGTTTGTACTTTCCTCTGAAAACTCAAATTTGTGTGCAGGGTTTTCTGTTCTGCATGAGGTGCTAAGAAGATGGGAATCTTGGAACCATTAAAACCAATAAAACCTGGGTTTCTGAGAAGAGATGCTGATTGACACATGAGTTCTGACTGCTACTTTTTACCTTCATTGGAAACCTACAAACTGGGGTGTGTGGGGTGCGTGTGTGCGTCTTCCTTCCAGCCACCTTGGCTATCTCTTGTTTTCCCCATATAGGTGTAATTCTCAAGTGTCTAATGCCACGAAGCTCATTCTGCAGCCCTCTGCTCCATCAGGGCACTAAATAGCTCTTGCTGGCATGTACCCACATATTTTCACAAAATCCGTAGGAACTTACTAGATCTGAGACTCTGTCCTCTGTCAAACGTGTCTGAATTTAGTCAACAGGTTCAAAAATTGCTGGGAACATGGGTGGACAGACTACCTGTGTACATGTGTGCACACAGCTAATGAACCCATAGGCTTTGCATGTGTATGGACACACGTACCAAGTACTGCATGTGCTTTTTTCTCTGTACACCCGATGAAATTTCACCAGGTCTGAAAATTGTATCCCACTTTAAGAAACGATTGATTTGCCTTTGGGTTTTTTTCTAGGCATGTTATTTGTTTATTTATTTTGTCCTATCCCTAATCCATCCTCATAAGTGGTATAAGAGAAATGCTGACACACTCTTGCCTCTGCCATCACCAGTGGCTGCTGCTCTAAAAGTACTTAATGATTGTAATGAATTTTTGTGGCTGAAAGTTGGGCACTGAAGCTGATTTGAAAGCATTCACCAGTGAAAAAAGGATAGACTTTTATTGATAGCTAGTCAAAAGTGAAGACTTAGCTGTAATTATTTACAAATCAATTAATGGACCTTTCCTCTAACACCCTATCAGTCAAAGACTGGCTAAGAGCAGAGGAGAGCATTGATAAGAATACACCATGAAACAAAATCAATTATCTTTTGTCATTCTGACAGAAGTGAGCTGTACACGTAGATTAACCCAGAATGCAATAGGAAAATGTCCACAGGCCGGAAGATAACCCAATTTTGTAAAATCAAGGTTGTTATAAGAATCTTTCATAATTGATGGCAAGATTAGAATTTATCTAGCATCCTAGTGGTAACAATCAAAACAGCTTCTGGTAATGTGTTGCAACTCTTTAAAGCTGGATTAGTTTCCTCAGCTCTGGAATCTGTCCTTAATGTAAGCTAATTTAAAGAAAGTACATATGTAGTATGTACTTTGAGGTCATACTTTTATGATTGAGGTTATATGATCGTAGCTGGCAGTTGCATTGTAAGCCATTATGCAGTTCTTGGAAAGTATTGGTAAAAGTGTGTTTCTGATGCTGTAGGAAAGCTGTCAGTATTTTTTCTCCTATCTTTTTGAAATAAGTCTTTCTAATTAATATGTTCTTGTGTACAAAATCTTTGGTTCAGATTTGTTTGAGTGTGCAGTTGTGATGATATTCAGATTCCTGGCTATAGTATGATTCTGCAAAAGGACAGTAGAAAAAAATCTTAATATTTCCTAAAAATGGCCTTTGGAAAAAGTCTAAAATGTTTCTATAATTATTAGTAAAGCCCTAAGATACCACTGGGGTAATTTATTTAAATGACAATTTAAGACTACCAGTTTTGGCAAATATTAGTTCTTCGTGTAATTGCACAATGTGAAATTCTCAAGGAAATTTCAGAATCGCACCTAGGTTTTTTCCCTTTGCACTCAAATCAGTAACAGCAGTACGCTGATTTCTGCATCCAGCTGGGCAGTACATATTTCACAGCCTTATGATTAGCATAACTTCATTCCACTCGAGCATTCCTCATCAGCGCATGCTGGCTTCAGCTCCCCAAACCAACCCTGCCCCAAGCTGCTTTTGGGAAATCCTGATGAAAGAGACCAGTATGCACACACTCCGCCTTCTCTCTGTCCCCCCAACATGTTTTGTTGATCATAGCTGTAATGTACTTTTCTTCATTTCTGCAGGTTATTTTGTAAATCATCCAAGGAGCGTAGCAGTTGCTCTGCTTGTCTATTCAATTCATTTTTCAGCATAAGATAACTCTAAAGATTGTATCTCCTCTGAGATTTAGTGCAATAACTCTTCCTCACCAAACAGCGCATATAGGCACTGGTGAGTACAAGAGCATGAATACCTGAGAATTATTTAAATAAGCAGCAGGCCAAACCTAAGAGCAAAACCCAAACAAAAAATATTAATCCAACTGAGGATTATCAGTAATGTTTTGTGACTGAGACCAAAGGTCAGCACAATAACCTTTCCGTAATGCATGGTGCAGTCATGCAAAAGAAAACCAAAAGAAACCAAACCCTGATTTCTGTTCCCAGGCTTGGTCTGAACAAACTGGCGTGGTTTGCTTAACCTCCGCAGGGAGAAAGCTTTGCATTGCTCACTGATTTCGAGGGTGACCATACGGATGGAAGTATGTGCCCTTCTGTCAGATGTTTGGGTCCTGAAATGGGATGATTCTTGAGAGAGCAAGTTTCTCGGGACTTTCAAATGGCTTAAAGTATGTGATGAATGTTAGAAAGAAAGATACAGAGTTCTAGCTTTTAAAACATTTTAACGTTGTAAAACCTTGAGAAGGTAAAAGCATATGCAGTGAGCCTGACAACTCCATGTTGAACTTAGGGCATTCCCAAAGAAGCCTTCCAGGCTCCAGGGTGCTCCGTCTGTACCTATAGAGGTGCTTAAGTGTTTGAGTTACCAAAAAAAGCATTTTCAGTGCAAAAATAAATATATTAAAAGAACAAAAGTTAGGGGAGCTGTGGTTGCCCTGGTAACAATAACTCTGATATAAATTAGTATGTCAGTTGGTTTTAGCTGCTGACCTCTTAATGTTTCCCTCTACTTAATTGCAGTAATAATTTTTAAATTCTATGTTCTTTGTTTCTACTTTATTTCGTTAGTACTTGTCTTCGGTAGTTTTTTCCCCACCCTCACTGAGTTGTTCAAAGGCAAACTTTTTCTCTTCTTTTCCCCACACACCCATCTCTCCTCAAGTGGGGCAGAGTAAAAAGGGCAGATGAGGAATTGCAGAACTGAAGTCAACATGCTAGCATCTTCCCTGGAATAAATTCTTTCTAAGAAAATCACTGCCTTGTCTGCAAGAAACAGAACTCTTCATTTAAACTTATTATACTTCTCATGTATCAAAATGACACAATGATGTGACAATGATGTAGACAAGTAGTAACATAATAAAAGTAAAATAACTGTTGTTTTCAGCACATTTGACACAAACTATTTTTTTTAAATATCAAAAGAACGTTACATATGTTTTCTGACATATGTCATAACCTTGGCATTGGTTCAGGAGCACATTGACATTAGTTGGGATTGTGAGGCACTTTCTGTTCTTTCTACTTCTGATTTGGCTCACAGTCATGGACTGACATACCCTCCTTGGAAAAATCTTTACAATATGTTTTCTAGTCAAGAACCAGTTTTTTTCAGGGAAAATTTGACTTTGGGTGAACACAAGGTGAGTAGAGGAAAAGGAGGTGAAAGTACAAAGTCAGCTTCAAATCACTGTCTTGAACTATTTTTTTTTTTTGCCTGCCTTTGGGAGAGGAACATTTTGAAACAGCACAGCAGCAGTAATCAGCAATGACTATCTTGTATGGTAGAATTTTTCCTTGGACATATACATGTTCTAAGTGATTTACTTCTTGCCGCTTAAAAACATGTTATTCTTAAAATATTTAATCCTCTTTTGCCTGTTGCTCCAAGGTAAATATTGTAGAAAAAACTCATGTCTCTACAAAATAGTTCTTTGAAGTATGTTTTTAAGTCTTTCTACTTAGGTACTAGTCCTCTGTTTTTCTGGTGATTTCTAAAACACAAAACACAATGAAGGGTCCTCTTACTGGGTACTTTAGTTATTAGATGGAGATGTTATTTCTGAAGTCCAAACTTAACGTCCAAAGTCAGGGAAAAAAGGCTGGCATCATGAGTTTTAACAGAGGTTAAAATAGCCTCAAAATAAATGGTATCAAAGTGCAAGAAGGAAATTTTGTGGGAAAGGGAACCTAGATGAGATTATCTAGCAACCTGTCCACTTGTGTCTTGAAAACCTGCAGTAGTGGGGACTCTACCATATCCCTGAGGAGGTTGTACCAGTGAATGATTGTTCTTACTGTAATAACTTGTTTCTCACATCTAGGGGTAATACAGTTAGATAGCTAATGTTGAACTTCTGTTTTGAGAAGAGGGGATTACATGAGCTTTGTGTTTAAGAGAGAGATGGAGGAATTTCAGTGGAAATAGACATGCATTTGAGCAAAGTTTTGCTAAGGTAGTCTTATCCTAATTTGAGTGTGTGTGTGGAAAATCTGAAGATCATCTCCAAATCTAGTTTTATTGCTTCAGAAATAGTTGGACTGAGATAAATTTGTCCTGGCTTCAATCTTTGTGAAATTAATCCTTAAGCTTTCAACCCAAAACATTACGTAGTTAGTTGGACATCAAAAGTATTTGTGTACGGGGCACATTTAGATCTACCTCAGATCCGTATCCGTCTGATGCATCAAGCTAAGCAGTCTAATAATATCACAGTAGATCATAACAACATGAAACCCAGCTGACCAGATGGTTCTCTGGCTCCAAGAAATACATTTGGCATCTGCAAGAGCACAGTCTTTTTTATCATCATTTTCCCAGGCGTTTCCCCCAAATTACTATGAGAGTATAAAACTTCCAAAGAAACTGTAAAAAGCTTCTCTGCCAGCAACCATCTTACTCCATCTTTGAGCACCTATATAAAATATTTTGTTAATCCACATTTGCAGATGAAGTCAACATTTTGACATTTCTCTATATTTCTGATGCAGAGGACACTGGAAATCCAGACACAGGTGTTGATCACTTTGTTTGCTGTTCATGCAGCAGGTCCCCCTCTGACAGACTTCTATGTTTCTGTTTTAGATCTGTGCTTACTCAATCCCCTTGATTTGTCAAAAACATTAAACATTTTTATAAATACTGGTATTTCACATGGAACACCCTGGAGATCCAGCATCTTGCTTTAACAGCCCAAGGAAGAAATATTGCTGGCAGCAGACCAGGAAATTGAAATATAAACTTGCATCTTAAATTGCATACAAGTGCAAACTGGTATTAGGTGATGTAACACCTTGCCTTTCTTATTAAATGAAGGAAGGAGGAAAAAGTATTACACAAGTGCACATGATTAAGAATAGCTAGTATTTTATGGAATCACTTTGAGATTATATTATGTTTAACATCTCAATACTCACTTAAAAGCATAATCTAGCTTAAGGGATGGCTTCTACACAAAGGAAACCAACTTTTTTTTTTCCTCTGACAAAATTGCCTAATTGTATATAGATTTTAGTCAATGTTGCTGTTAGTGACAGAAAAATTGTTTTGATTTATCCAAAACCCATTTGGACAATGTTAGCTCTATATCTGAACTCCATTTTGACTGCTCGGTCATGCTTGGTAAGAGAGACACTAATACAGATGAGGGAGATGGGAACAGAGCACAAGTTTCTGAAAAAAGAACAAAAATACCATGGGAAGGGGAAAAGAGGAGAAAGTGAAGACAAAGTAGAAAGTAAACAGGGGAGGGCAAAAATCAAATGTAGGGGTTCTAATAAAATAAAGTGTGCTGTGGGATGCACTACCTCTGTCATTTGGGGAAAGAAGAATGTTTCTGTTGCTTATATATGGACTAATAGGCAATCTTATGAACTCTGGTATTTCAAAAAGTTGAATCCAAATAAAAAATGTAGAACAGATCTTAATCTTAGAGTTCAGGAAGGTGTTACAAACTTAAAACAGAGTGTAAGGATTACAGATGCTCAAACTTGCTGAGATGTATATAAATGTCACTTCACAGTTTGTATAGCAATCCCAGTTGTCAATATTACAGGTTTATTTATTGTTGGATTAAACTTGAGGAACCAACCTCATCAAGCAAGGGCGGTGTGCTTTTATTGTCACTCATTGTAGTCTTGCATGAGGGTAAGGGTGCTGGCAGACCTCTGTGTGGTTAGTGCAATGGTGGTATTTGTTACGTAGGATTATTCCATGTTGTTGCACTGTCAAAATACAAGAAGGCAAATGAGACAAAGTTT
>NW_009648807.1:501473-536821 GCF_000708025.1 Charadrius vociferus
CTACAGCTGTACAATATGTTTTCATCCCATAGGACAAATATGAACAGGTGGAAGGACGTGAATGTTAAAATAACAGAGGGTAAGGAGCCAGCCCAGCTCTGGTACCCATAACGGGCTGTGTGTATTCCAACAAATTACTGTGGGGTGACTTCATTGTAAATTCATAGTGTTTGGTTACTGCCTCAGTATGCGCTTTTTGACCTACTGTGAAGGTAGTTCCCGTGCACCAGAAGTGTGTATCTAGGCAGTGTCCAGGAGTACCTGCTGGCCCGTGAATTCACGTGCTCCTCTACTTTGTGCATGTGCTCCTATCGTGGCAGATAGCGTAATGAACATGGCATCTTAATATGTTGCATGACTTGAATGAGCAGATATGTTTCCAATTATGTTTAACCTGATAAAGACATAGTTCTGTCATTACTGTGCAGTTTTATTTTATTTTTTAAAACCAGGAATCAACACTAACTTTCAAATGCGAAATAGACAATAAGGTTGGTTGAAGTATACTCAGTTGTCAAAAACTCATTAAGCTGGCTTTAGTCTAGCTCTTATTTTGTGCCCAGAAGTAACTTTGTAGACATAAATTAAAGCATGCAAATACCTGCTTGATCTGAGGCTGCAGTAGGCAATTATTCTCTGCAAAAACTTTATCTGTAACTATTTCCTTGAGGAGAGGAATAGAAGAACGAGAGGGGTTTAGAAAGTAAGCAGTTAATGCTTTAAATTATGCTATGCCACTGTGCCAGTGGAAACAGTTTTACGATCAGTCCCTGCATTCAGAAAATTGATTCAAATTTGTAACTGGACCTGCACAAGGGGCAGGATCAGAAGATCTCCTATTTCACCCCTGCAGAAGTTGATAATGTTGCCTCATGACTTTCAGGGGTTTCTGTCCTTTCTGTCAGTTTACCTAGGGAAGAGTAAAGATATCACTGGTAGTATGATCTAGTTACCTAAAGCAAATTAAAAGGTCTTAAATACAATCATTGTAAGTTTTTGACAAATGTCATCATTTAAATATAAAGGCATGAAAGAATAAATTTTCAAAGCATTGCCTGGAGGATCGGGTGTACTTTTTTCTTTGTAGTGAGAGGAGTAGTACATTTTAGACTTTGTCCTGTATTTGAAAGAGCTCAGTAGATGAGATCTGAGGGCCTGTGAGTTTAGAAAACTTTGCTTTAGGAGGTCCAGACTGAACCTTAAAAGCTGTGTATAGCCCTCAAAGCCTGGCTTGCATATTCACTTTCCTTGTCATTTCAAGGTGAGGAGAACGTTGTTTGCTCGCAGGCTTTTCATTAATGTTGAAGGGAAATCACAAGAACAATCATCTCTCATGATGGTTTGAATTTCTTATGTAACAATTCATGTAAATAGGTGTGCATATGCAAGCTAGACATAGCTTTAGGGCTACTGTGAAATTGCCAGTGTATATGCCATTTGCATTAAAATTGGACAGCTCTGGGTTATGTGCAGCACTTTCAGTTATAGAAGTAACATTTAGAAATGCCACTTACTGTTTCTGGAAGTAAGGGCGAGATGCCAAGTGGATGGAATAAGAGTTTGGATTTGGGTTTGGGGGAGCTGTGGAAGCCATAGAAAACCTATCTTCTCTTTTTCTTATGAACTGTTTTCACCTCAGGATTGCTCCTAAATTATTATGCAAACAACAGAGCAATGTCTCTTAGCCAGCTGCTAGCCATTCTCTTTGAAGCAGGTGTGCCATGCAAGTCTGTCGTGGTCTAACCCCAGCTGGCAACTAGAACCACACAGATGTTCACTCACTTCCTCTTGTGCGCACACACACACGCACCCCCCGTACCCCCCAAGTAGGGTAGGGAGAAGAGGGAGAAAAAGGAAAAAAAAACCCTTGTGGGCTGAGATAAAGACAACTTAATAGAACAGCAGTGGAAGAGAAAATTAATAATAATGCTAAAAGAATATACAAAATAAATTGACGCAATACAATTGCTCTCACCACCTGCCCAGCCCTTCCTGAGCAGTGATCTCGGATCCCTGCCCCTTGGCCAACCCCCATTTATATGCTGAGCATGACATCTGTGGTATGGAATATTCTTTTGGCCAGCTTGTCCTGTCTGTGCTCCCTCTCAGCTTCTATGGGAAGCTGAAAAAGTCCTTGGCCATTATAAACGTTACTCAGCAACAACCAAACCAATACGTGTTATCAACATTATTCTCATATTAAATCCGAAACACAGTAGTTACTAGGAAGAAAATTGTCTTTATCCCATTTGAAACCAGCACAGTCTGTCAGCACTTTCAGACATCAGTGAGCTCTCTCCATGTGCCTTTAACTGATTAGGATTAATGCTGGCTACTGACCCTTTTCATTCTGTTTAAAGCAGAGGTACTATAATGCAGGTCCTTTTTATCTGCTAAGGCAGGGAAATACAAAATAAGCTGAGCTCCTTTTACCTGAATATGGGGGACCACGACAAAGCAGGACATTTCCCCACCCAACAAACCAAGCGCAAGAGCTACTTGCAAATCCTTAAAGGGATCAAGGGCTTCCCAGGTTGAATGCTGTTGGGTGTTAGGAACCTTTGGTGAGTAGCCATGGCTGATGAGATAGAAATTTCAATTTTATTTTGATCACTGCCAGCTACAAATGACTGACCTCAGACATCTCATATAATGTGGTTACCCAGCTCTGAGTCTGGCTGAGCTGGCTTCATACCTACTTTGCTTGCTGGTGCCCAGTGCAATGAACTGTGGTGATTCTGTGGCATTTTTGGCTGGCAATGGGAGAAGTGACAAATTCAGATAGAAACGTTGTTTGTAATGGAAAGAATGCTTTGTTCATGGTGACAACTTGGGGTGCTGGGGCATTGCATCCAAGGAACCAGTAGCATGGGAGCATCAGGCACTGATGTTACTGGGACAGCCGAGCTGCTGTAAATCACAGTACCAGAGTTAGAAGTCTGTGGTAGCTGAGACACGAGGAAACCTTGGCTGTATGTCCTTGCCACCAGTAGAGCCATGAGGTGCTGATGACATGATATAAGCAGCCCTATCTGTTGGTAGATGTCCACAGTGCATGGACAGCATGTAGAAACTGCTGTTGGAATGAGGTGGCGAAAAATGCTTATTGCTTGCACAAAATGAATTAAGCAGTGGTCAGGGTCCCTGTTTACTGTGGTGTTTGGGTTTTTTTTTGTTTTTTTTTGTTTTTTTTTTTCTGAGGAAAGAATGATAATTTCACAGTATTTTGAGAAAAGAAGGGGAAACTCTTGTGTGTGGGCCACCCCCTATCCATTTATGCATTGTTACAGGGGGCGTGTGTGTGTGTAATTACATAGGCCAGTAATAAGCACCTAAGTTGGGGATAGGAAACAGACCCGGTGCAGCAGACCTGGGGGGGAAGTGGAGAGCCAGTTTTGTTTGTTCCCAGGGAGGAGAGAGGGAACTCACTCCTGAGACTTGGGAGTGGTGCTGCTGCAGCCGGGGAGGTGGGACAGGATGGTGACAGAAGTCATGAAAAGGGATGAGGAGGCAGGGACCTCTCCCCTGAGATGTTCAGCAGAGCAGAGGAAATGGGAGCATGGAGGCAGGACCAAGAGCTGCAGTGGTCGGGAGGAGGAAGGAAGGGAGGGAGGGAGGGAGGAAAGAACCAAAAGAGGGGATGTAAAGAAGTGGTGGGATAGGGTCCCCTGCCCTAAGGAGGGGCATGAAGTTATGCAGATGCTTCCCAGACAAACATGGGAGCCCTAGTGAAGAGTAGCCTTATGCTTTAAAACAACAGGCAAAGTCTCGACAAAGCATAAAACCTTGTAAATAAATACCCTGGACTGAAGATGCGTTATTTAGTGCGGGTATTGACCTCATAGGCTGTTGCAGCTCACTGTTTTCAGTCATCGCAGTGTTGTTATCCCCCTTTTGAAATGGTCACTGAGCTATTCATGCCGAGTCTCTGCCTTCTCCTAATGTTTTCAGGGCCATCTTTGCTTCCAGCAGCAATCAGTGCACTGCAGTGTAGCTTCAAGCCACGCAGAAGTCCAGCTCGGTTTGTTTGCTGCGGCTAGAAGTCAGCAACAGCCCAGGCGTGAGCGCTGCATGGGATGGGTGTACCCGCTCGCTCCCAGCAAAGGCTGTGAGGACATTTGTTCTGTGTGAAGGAAGAGTGGTAGAAGTTTCTGCTTGTGGGGTGAGAAGGGTGAAGCTTGCGTGTACAGCCAGTATGCTTGGCATTTGTGCCAGTGAAATGTGTAATACTACAATGTATAATTGGCTCTTCTTTCAAGATGTGGATAGTACGATTTTAAGAACATATGAATTAAAAGAAGGTCCTTTAACAGTGCTTTCAGATGCACAAGGTCTTTGCACTTATCTGCTGAAAATCTGTGTTACAGAGAATCAGGGTAAAAGAGGTGTTGAAATCCTTGGGAGTAAACAAATAAAAGACTGTCTAGGCATATGTGGTCCTGTGTGTAAATCAGAGATTGTTTATTGCGAGGTTATATCCTTAAAGCAGCTGTTCACAATAGCTTGTTGTACTAGTTCTACAAGATTTTCTGAAAGAAAATCAAGATAGGAAGCTTGCTGTTTGCTTGCCAACATTTGTTTCGCGCAAGAGTCCTGCATCTTTGCACCCTGTGTTGGGAGTCCTTTTACTTTGAGGAGCTCTCTTTTTCTTCATCAGATCCAGCTCAAGTCCAAAATAAAGGGAAAAGGAAAAAAATATCTTTCTGTCCATTTTTGTTTTCCTTTCAGAAGCTGTGAGTTAGGAGGAAGGGAGAAATGCTAGAAATTGAGAGGTGGTAAGAGTGGGCTTTAAAGCACATGTTTAGCTATAATCATTCTTATACACCCATGCGTGTCTCTCTTTTCATTACCAGCCCTCCATGAAATGTGGAGATTAGCACTAGTCATGCGGAAGTGTTTAAAAATTCAAGCAGTGACAATAGGAAGTGTCAGACGGTAATGGAATAAGTACGGCAAAATTACAAAGACAGCTGCTATTCATTAATAAATTAGAACCTTGTAGGGTTTTTTTAAAACTGAAGGTGTCTAACTTGGAAATTATATTCTTCTGGATGCAACTTCATAATTTCCCTTTCGCACTGTTTGGGGAAAAAAAAAAATCCCTTTTTAATCATAGACCAAATCATGTGTTAATACTCCCCACTGCACATTCAGAAGTAAATTTAGTATGAGGAATTAGAGCGACAGCCACCTCCAAGGGACAGGTGAGTAGTTGTGAGGTGTAACCCTGGACATGGATGTATGACGATGGGGTGAGAAAGAGGGCGTAGAGCAAGCCCTGGCATGCAGCACCTTCCTCATGCTCTCAGCTCACTGAAAACACTAGTGTCCTATACGAGACAGCCAAAACATGATGTAACAAAGGTCTGGCTAAAGCATATGTTACACTGGGGTAATTTTGGTGGTGTTACTGGGAGGTTCAGGGTGGTGTTTCCTTGATGTGCAGCCCAGCTCAGCTCTGCACCTCAGTGTACTCTGCGTGGGCTCTGCATGGGATTCCCTGGCACCGGGCTGTGATTCAGTTTTTGGCAGGGGACAGCCCCACCTCCTCCTCCTTTTCAGGCCACTGCACTCAGAAAGCCACCCAGATCTCTGTGCTCATGTTTTCCATTTAAAAGCATTCAGGGTGGCTGAAGTGAAGGGCCACCCAGCACTTCGAGCGAGCAGCTGCAGTAGTGGGTCTGGTATTGGCCAGACCAGAGCATGTTCTCACTTAGCCGCATTAAATATGGGTGGCCACGGGTCCCTCGGGAAAGCGCGCTTTCTCACTATCTGGAGGTGGCAACTATTGTCTGGCTTCCCAGCTTTGCTGCTGGAAATATTTTTCTTCTGCTTCCTGCATCTGTGGAGTTGCGTGTGTTCAATGGTCTTGAAAAACACCACATGGGAGAAAACCTTTTGAATCTGCTGCTGTGGTATAGAGGGACCAGCTTAATGAGAAACGCTTCTCTTTGAAAAGTTTTTATTAAATAAAATCCCTTGTTTCTTTCTCCATCCCCTGCCCCTTTTTCTTCTTCCTCCTTCCACGCTGAGGACTATAGGTGACTCTTGCATGTAATATCTTTTTCCCCCTCCTCTTTCCCAGCTGAGGACTACAGGTGACTCTTGCATGTAATATATTTTTCTGATCAGCCCTCTGAAGGCTAAGTCCCCTGATCTTCTGTACAAAAAATGCCATTTCTTAATAATTTTTTATGAACTGAGCTTATTAACCTGTCTTTCATTTTGTGTAAAGTGTAATTAAAATGTACAAAGTATTTGACTTACAGTATGCCCTTCTGGGTCTGTTGTTGGGTCTGCCTTAGCAACATGCACCAAGAGCGCACTGAAACGTTGATTTTTATTTTTTTAAAGAAAGACTCGGGTCATTTCACAGGGGGTGATCACAGCCTTTCAATGAGGAACTCAGGAATGTCTTTTCCTTTGGGTAAGATTTGTGCAGCCACGGCAGGTACCAGCGTTGACTTCTGGCTGGAAATGCACAGACTGAGTTCAGATCGCAGTCAGCTCTAGCAAAGTCAACATGGTTCTGGTCTCCAAATAGCTGTTTATTAGGTGATGTTTTAAATTTCCTTCCTCTCTTTTTTTGGGATATTGGTGAAGAAGGTACAGGGGAGTGACATCATTTGTGACCTACTTCATAGAATCGTAGAATAGTTTGGGTTGGAAAGAACCTTTAACGGTCATCTCGTCCAACTTCCCTGCGATAAGCAGGGACATCTTCAACTAGATCAGGTTGCTCAGAGCCCCGTCGAACCTGACCTTGAATGTTTCCAGGGATGGAGCATCTACCACCTCTCTGGGCAACCTGTTCCAGGGTTTCACCACCCTCATTGTAAAAAGTTTGTTCCTTCTATCTAGTCTAAATCTTTAAAACTATTACCCCTTGTGCTATTGCAACAGGCCTTGCTAAAAAAAATGTCTCCATCTTTCTTATAAGCCCCCTTTAAGTACTGAAAAGCCAGCAATAGGGTCTCCCTGGAGCCTTCTCTTCTCCAGGCTGAACAACCCCAACTCTCTCAGCCTGTCTTCATAGGAGAAGTGCTCCATTCCTCTGATCATCTTTGTGGCCCTTCTTTGGACCAGCTCCAACAGGTTCACATCCTCCTTGTGCTGAGGACTCCAGAGCTGGATGCAGTATTACAGGTGGGGTCTCACCAGAGTGGAGTAGAAGGGCAGAATCACCTTCCTTGACCTGCTGTCCATGCTTCTTTTGATGCAGCCCAGGATGTGGTTGGCCTTCTGGGTTGCGAGCTCACATTGCCAGCTCATGTCCAGCTTTTCATCCACCAGTACCCTCAAATCCTTCTCAGCAGGGCTGCTCTCAATCCCTTCAACCCAGCCTGTATTGACACCAGGGGTTGCCCCAACCCATGTGCAGGACCTTGCACTTGGCCTTGTTGAACCTCATGAGGCTCATGTGGGCCCACTTCTCAAACTTGCCCAGCTCCCTCTGGGTGGCATCCTGTCCCTTGGGCGTGTCAACTGCACCACTCAGCTTGGTGTCATCTGCAAACTTGGTGAGGGTGCACTCAATTCAACTGTGTCATCGATGAAGATATTGAACAGTACTGGTCCCAATATGGACCCCTGAGGGACACCACTTGGCACTGATCTCCATCTGGACATTGAGTCATTGACCACTACCCTATGGATGCGACCATCCAACCAATTCCTCATCCACCCATCAAATCCATATCTCTCCAGTTTAAAGAGAAAGATGTTGTGGGGGACTGTGCCAAAGGCCTTACAGGACTCCAGATAGACGACATTTGTAGCTCTTCCCTTGTCCACTGGTGTAGTCACTCCATCATAGAAGGCCACTAAGTTGGTCAGGCAAGACTTGCCCTTGGTGATGCCACGCTGGCTGTTTCGAATCACCTCCCTGTCTCCCATGTGCCTTAGCATAGCTTTTAGGAGAACCTGTTCCATAATCTTCCTAGGCACAGAGGTGAGGCTGACAGGTCAGTAGTTCCCAGGGTCCTCCTTTCTACCCTGTTTAAAAAAGGGTACAATGTTTCTCTTTTTCGAGTCACCGGGGACTTCCCCTGACTGCCATGACTTTTCAAATATCATGGAGAGTGGCTTGGTAACTACATCAGGTGATTCCCTCAGGACTCTGGGATGTGCCTTGTCATGTCCCATAGACTTGTATGTTCAGGTTCCTCAGATGGTCACAAACCCGATTTTCTCTTACAGTAGGAGGGACTTTGCTCCCCCAGTCCCTGTCTTGCAGTCCATCCACTCGAGAGGTGTGGGGAGAAAGGTTGCCAGAGAAGACTGAAGCAAAGAAGTTGTTGAATACCTCAGCCTTCTCATCTGTTGTTACCAGTTTGCCAGTCTTGCTCATCGGGGGTGTGTGCTTCCTTTGACCTTCCTTTTCTAGCTGACATACCTGTAGAAGCCCTTCTTATTTTTTGCTTCCCTTGCCAAGTTCAGCTCCAGCTGCGCCTTGGCCTTCCTGACCCCATCCCTGCACAATGGGGCAGCATACCTACAATCTTCCTGGGATACATGTCCCTGCTTCCACTGCCTGTGCATCTCTTTCTTACCCTTTAGTTTGACCAGCAGGTCTCAACTCAGCCATGCTGGTCTCTTGCCCTTCTTTCCTGATTTCTTACACCTGGGGATCGAGAGCTTTTGTGCTCTATGAAAAGCATCTTTAAAGATCTGCCAGCTCTGTTCTGCTCCCTTGTTCCTGAACTAACTTTGTAGCCATTTTTTTGGGATGAAAATCCTACAAGTGGGATCTATGTGCACTATATGGCTGAACCCTCCTCCAGTGCAAACAAGGAGTTGAGACAATTGTTTTAAATGACAATCGTTGATAAGTTGATAGCTGTGACCGTGATACAGACGGATCAGAAGATGACAATTTCCACTATTTTAATTTAGTCATTCAGAGGTGGGATTTTTTTCGTTCGTGGGGTTTTTTTTTGGTGACCTATCTGATTATCTACACTTCTGCCTTTTTACACTGTGGTGCCCACAGTCTGCTTTTTGTAACCCAGAATTCATACACAGAATGGTAAGGCTCAGTGTAGTTGTCCTTGTAATCTCCCCATTGCCCAGGTTTTAAAAGCAAGGCTGATGTTGTGTTGATTAGGGGGTGGGGGAGGACACACACATATATATATATATATATATGAGATACATTTATATAATATATAGGTTCCAGTGCGGCTTGTCCTTACGTGCAAAGTGCTAGTTCACTTGCTTTTGGGGGTTAGAGCTAGGGGAGGGCTGGGTGGGAGCCGATATCTTATTGATACCTTTTGGCCGTTGCTCTGCTCTGTGGCTGAGGGTATCGTGAGACAATGCAAAGTTTAACGGAAGAAGATGTCCGCTTTTTCCATTGCAGGCTGAACGCCTCCTTTCACGGTTCCCATGTTTTACCAGATGTGACCAAACCGAGTCTGGTGAGGGGCTCTGGACCAGCCTGTCATTTCAGCCGAGTTGCCCCTTTGCATTCAAATTGCTTCTGATATGTGTCTTAATTAAATAGTATAATCTGTCCAAAGAAACCTTCTCCTCTTTCCTCAGATACTGGCTTGAGCAGATGATTTCTCATTTAAAACCCCCAGTAAGACTGCTTCTTTTGATGCTATTCTCTTTCTTTCTCTTGTGTGGGGGTAAGCCAGCTTCATTAAAGGCACTGTAGCTGGGCAGTTTCTTAGCTGTGGATAAATTGGAGGACCTTTGAGCCGAGCCATTCCAGGCGACCTAGGATGAATCGGGCTGCATTGCTAGCGAGGGCACCTCTTTTGCTAAACAGATGAAAAGCCGCCTTTTAAGCGCACCCGCGTATAACTTGTTTGGGGGCAGATGTTTTTCAGTATTGCTTTTTGCTTTCCTGAGAGTATAGCATAAGCTTAGCAAAATATTTAAACCGTAACATAGTCTCAGGCTGAGTGCACAAGGTTTATTTAAGGGAGGAGAGTGCTATTTATAGAAGGCATGTGGTTTACTATTCCCTCCCCTCCCCCAAGTGGGAATGTTTCCTTGGGGTTTTGCATGCGCTTCCATATAGCATGTGAAAGGAAGAGAGGAAGGGTTTTGGAAACTTTCTGTACATTCATGTCCACTTTCTCACCCCAGAAAGTTTACTGATTATTGTATCTTGTGCATTCGTATTTCACCTGCTAGTTTTTAAGCAGTATTTTTAATCCTTTCTCTTACATTCAAACGACGCAATTTTCTCTCCTTTATAGCAGTGGTACGTTGATAATCTGAATTAAGTACAAATTATGGATGCCGATTAGGAGCAATATGAGAAAAAGACATTACAGCTCTGGCAAATGCTTCATTATACTAAACTGCCAATTTTAAAGTTCATTTCATTGCATTTAAAGTGAAATGTTTAAAGGAACTGTGGATAGCTGGAAAGGTTGCCACACTGCTTAAAAAAAGATTATATGATGATATGAGATATTTGATTGTCATTGTGTCAATTATGGCTCGTCAGGGAACATTAGTCTTTGATGTCTGGCATTTGTGGAAGACAGTTATATGACAGTGCTAAAAAGCCCTGAAAAGTGTGTTTGTTAGTTGCAGGGTTGAGTAAGATATTCAGCTCTGTCAAAGGGTCTTTACAGTCCAATGTTGGCAGGACAGGTAAATTTTTCTTATGGCTCAAGAAAATGTTGTATCAATTCTTTGCCTGATCCTGTAGGAGTTTGCAATGGCCAGCCCAAAAATGAGACTTCAAGAATAGCACCTTGCAGTACAGTGTGCAGGATCTCAAGCTTTTGCACAAAATACTGCATGGCCTAAATTTAGAAACCTGTGCTTATCTCCAAGGGATGTCTGAAGCCCCATTGAGAGCAGCTGTGCCTTCTCGCCTGTTCAAGGAGCATGGTTAGCTCTCTGCTGGACTGAGGCAGGAAGATGGTGGAGCTGGGGGATGTCCTGTGCAACGTGGGTTTTCTGCCCTTCCATGAGCTTAGGAAATGATTAGCTGTCAGATGTTACACCCATGCTGGAGATTTGAAACCCTTAGATTTTCATTCAAACCATTAAGCACTTCCATCTAATGAAAATCACTTTATTTTAAAAAGGAAAACATTAAAACAAATGATAACTGTTTTTTTTCCTAATGACTTTTTTGATCTAAGAGTTGTCAGAATGCTTAGCCTTGCAAGTTGAGATTTTTATTATTTTTTTTTTAAATTGCTTTACAAAATCACAGGATGTTTCTGTGGTGAACATACATCTGTGCTGGCTTTCACTGAGCTTTGGAAATAGGTCAGGAATTAAAGCTCCGGCTTTGTGGTTCTGAGGAAAGCCCTTAAGAAACTCTCTCAGACATAAGAGGGTAAAGAGGGGTCATTTGAAATACTGTTTGACCATATATAGATGATGTGGTCTCCTTTGTCTGCATGTATGTACAACTATACTCTGTACACCCACATATATGTATGAGCTGTTGAAGCTGGTGTTCTTCAATGCTTGCATAGAAAGGACACATTGCTGTAGGAAAAAAGAAGAGGTAGTCATGGGAAAACATTAAGAGAAATGCTCTGCCTTTATGTGGTGGTGGTAACTCCTTATGCGCCTTAAGCTTAGCTATATGTCCTAAGCTTAGCTCTATTGTTTCGTGTACCTCTGTGAAAAAATCCCTGTGTGAGGCGTGCATTTACTGTGTGGTTGCATTGCCATGGAAACCAGCACCAAACCTCATTCACGCATCGTGCCTGGCTACGGATGGATAGAGGTCGCATGCTGGCATCTGCCCTGTGCTGCCCTCGGGTCTTTTGCAAGCTCTCCTAAGACAGAGGGAGCAAGACAAAGAATGGTGGCTTGCAGGAGAAGGGAGCAGGACACAAATTGCACAGGGACAGAAAATGGCCAATAAAGTATGAAAATTCAACTATTCCCAAATATTACTGTTTTGCTGTAGTTTGATAATATTGCTTTTTTGATCTCAGAATAACAGTGGAAATGAATAATCGCTGCAATATTAGTGGGAGGCGCTTGGGTCGTTTCTTATTCCCTCACCCTGGGTCTCAGTAGGGCGGTATGGAGGAGCTCCGGGTGAGCAAGGCGTGCACCAAAGGAGCAGGGCATGAAGCACAGGGTCTCCACCCTGTGAACTTTGACATAGGGATTAAACCTGGACATGATTCCTGTAGCTTTTCCTGCAACACTTTTTAAAGAAAAAAAAAGTTCAAAGCCTTAGCAAAAAAAAAAAAAAAAAAAAAATTAAGCTAAAGAGAAATGAAATAAAACAAAATCCAGCCTTTGGGGTAAACGGAATTCCCCTATACTTGTCCTTCCCTTCCTGCTAGGAATCTTATAGCAGGATTACTATATGTGAGACTTTTTCTTTGCAGCAGAACAGGAGGGCCAAAGGAAAATGGGATGGGAGGAGAGAGGTGTTGTTTTTTGTTGCTTTTCTTTTTTCTCCAAAACACATTTTTCCTTTGCTTTGGCATAAGCAACTTCTTCCATCTCTCCCTAAGTCCCTTATTTATTAGACCTGCAGGTGGCCTTTAGACAACCTCATAACAGTGTGGCCTTTCGTTATCCTAAAACATTAATTTCCAGGCGTGCTGTGTAGGCAGGCTGCCTTTGCAGTGTGCACAATTGTTCATTTCTTGTGTGCCCAGGTTAGGGAGAGTGGCTACTGCTTTCTGACCGCCCCCTGCCCCCTCCCAGAGCCCTCTGTGTGTACCGAGGATGCAGCACAGCTGGGAGAACCCCCTATTCCAGCCCCAGAATACTGCCTTCGGATGAAGGCAGCAGATTACATTTACAGCCTCCGTAAAGAGGGCTGGTTTCTTTGTCGTGGACGTTCCTGAGCTTAACTAGCAAAAGGTTAGCGTGGCTAAAGGATGAGAAATCTGAGCACGGCACAAACCGTGGATAAAGCACCAAATTAGTGCAGCTTTAAAGGTACTTCTTCCTCTCTGTACCTTCCGCTACCTCTCTCCTGAGGTTGCCGAATCAAACCAACTAGCTGGTAGGTAAGATGGACATATTATCAAAATCTGTGCTACACATTTGTTTCTCCTCCTGCTTTCCAAGCAACCTGTGTGGCCTGTGGGCAGCGTGCCATAGTGCCAAAATATTTTAAGCATTAAGCTATTTCTTTGGGAGTTGGTATTTATCTGAAACTATATGCACTTAATCTCGAAGTGCTGTAAATTTAAGATACCTTTTATTGTATATAAGTACTTTCAAATCTGGGACCTGCCTTGCATAAACGTGCAATAACACACTTAGCCTTGGCCCCCAGGAGGGACTGGCTGTGGTCAGTGGTTGTTTAACAACTTGCCGAGGGGAAATTGAGTGCCGGTGCAAGGTGAAGCCCCGAGCTGGCTGGGGAGCAGCACTGTGGCTGCTGCTGCCTCCCCGCTGTGTGTTTCCCTGCAGCAACCCTGCTCCATGCCTCTTCCCATACGGGACATGTCAAGGGCACAAGCTGTGGAGGCAGAAATGGGAGAATTGTGCTACTTGTGGTCTTCCTTGGCAAAGCTGATGTCAGTTTTGAAGTCAGGTGCTCGTGCTCATGGCTGGAATCCCTGGTGGCTTCATTTCAAATCCTGTACTTCTGTGAGAAACCAGGTGCGCGTAACTCCTTTTTCTCAGCATCCTCTGATGCTGCTCATATGGGTGCAGAACAGACGCATCTTGAGCTGTGGCATCTTTGCACCTTGCTATACCCCTTTCTGTTAACTCTGCTTGCCCTCAGTTGTGTCAGTAATGGTAATACTGGGGTGATGACAGTCCTGCAAGATTCCCGATTGTGCCTGTGCGCCAAAGCCAACTACAATTATCCGCCCCCCCCCCTTTACATGATCTCAGGCAGCAGGGTGAGATCACAGCCATGAAATCACTGAGCTGCAATACCGTGTGGCTCCAGCTTCAGCATTATTGAGCTGCGCGTGGCTCATTGTCACGTCTGTGTGGTATTGCTAACTGGGTCTTCATGCGGTGGTGCCCTGAAAATGAGTTGCTGTCATTTTCTCTGTGATTAGTCTCCTCTCTAATCAAAGAGAAGTCTTCCCTTGAGGGAGGTTTTTCTTTGTGTATTTTCTTAGTGTATATTTTTTTCTGATTTTTAAACTTACTTCCCTGTATAGGTTCTAGAAAAAAGAAACGGACTGACAAAGATTAAATATTCCTTTTAAACATGAGGCTGACAACATTCAAGTTTAAAAATAAAAAAAAAAAATAAAAAAAAAAAATCTGAAAGTCAACCTTGTTTCTGGTCTTTTCTTGCAGCTTTTAAAATGTCATTGCCAAGACAAATGACCACAGTGGTGAATGAAGCTATGGAAAAAACAGAGTTGAATCTCTTTTTTCATGTTGTTGTTGTTATAATATCTAGTCTCCTCTTTTGAAAATGTAAGTCAGGGAAATGTGTCCACTGAAGTTCAGAAATAAACACCTGGACTCCTTT
This sequence comes from Charadrius vociferus, assembly GCF_000708025.1. Lineage (NCBI taxonomy): Eukaryota > Metazoa > Chordata > Aves > Charadriiformes > Charadriidae > Charadrius > Charadrius vociferus. The sequence continues at coordinate 515,878 of NW_009648807.1, forward strand.
TAGCATTAAAGTACTTGAAATATATAAAGATTACCTTGATAACCACGCTTTGTTGATGAAATGAATTGGTGAAATTTGGCATGTTTCTTAAAGAGGCCGTTTGCCAGACTTTCCCCATATTCTTAGCTCATGCCTTTGCATAATGATGTGATCCATGGTGGGCAGGAATAATTCAGCCTAACGATGAATAATGGTAGCATTTGTGGTCAACTGGTCATGACATTCTCACTTGAGCATTTCTCTTTGGGAACTGTGTATTTGAGTCATGAGACTTGCAGTAATGTCAAGAGAGAGAGCAGCACAGGAACCGACTGGGTGAGGGAGAAAGGGGACACTTGTTTTTCAGGGTCCACTGTAGGGAGGAAAAAAAAAAAACAGGAAACAAAAAAAGTCTTGCTTGAAATACTGGTATCTTTACAATCATCTCTTTGTGACACTCCCTCCACCCCCAAGTACTTCTGTGTTTAAATCAATGTATGTCTGCAGTCCTTTGCCCAAAACCCACTGGAGTGTCAGTGAGAGGAAAAACAACCTGTAAGAAAGGAGGTGAGTAGAGAAGGACAGAGGAAGCATCAAGGTGGGAAGAATTTATCTGTAGCCTAAAACAAGCAAACACAAAAAAGAGCAGATGCTTTTAAATGTGCTGGAATTGGACATGCTACCCTCGATTCGGATCCTCCTGGGCAAAAGAAGAAGGGGAGCATGTTAAGTCTGGGGATTGTGTTTAAATGGGGATATGAGGTAAACACTGTCATCCCAGAATGAGCTGCTTCCATCATGCCTCATCTGTTCCCGTTGTTTCTAAGTCTTAGGTATTAAGGTATCTTTGAAGGTTAAATTTGTAGAGATAAATTATTCATTGCTAAGTAGAAAGGGATGTGTGAAAAATGCAGGCTTCCCCACTGCAACTTAAAAAGGCAAAGAAGCTCCTGTGGGTACATACTTGCGGTAGCTGCATATAGGAATAGTTTGGACACTACAGTTTTGATTAAAGGCAGGTTTGAAGTACTGTGGTCATGCTGATTAGATGTGTAGGATGCAACTGTTTTGTGTTGAAGCAAAAAATGTGTTTACAGGAAGATGAATAAATGGGAAAGGAGTATCTGTGGTTCGAGGGAGAAGAATTATTAATGTTCCGTTGACTTTCGCAAACTGAAAGTCTGGGAAGTTGGTTGTGTGCTAAGAAAACCACAAGTACTTAGGCTTGGTTTAAATTCAGTCTCGCAAAATTTGTTTGAATGTGTGAGCAGGAATCCAAATATTGTGGTGATAGAAGAGCTGACGCTCTTTCCATCCTTCAGGTGTCATTTACAGGACACTGTAGATGGTTGAAGAACCAGGAAGCTATACCATTCTTTTGTAGAGTAAAATACTACTGAAAATCATCAAGAAGAATAGGAAACTTTACAGTTTTGAATAAATTGACACTAAGAGAATATGTGACACTGTGTCAGATGCTACTTAAGGGATTCTGCCAATGTACTCAAAATAACTTCATCCTCAAAAAGGACAAAAGAAAATCATGTCAAATGCAATAGTCTTTGATTTGTCCCATTAGTTGTGAATTCCTACAAGTATTTTTCAAACACAAAATGAATTATTCCAAACAGCTTTATTCAAGATGTCACAATTAAGGTAACACAAAGCATGTCAAAATTGTAAAGTTTGTGCTGAAGTCTGACTAAACTATAGCTGAAAGGGTTGAAGCTACCTTGTGCAGCAGAGGTATGTTAAAAATTATTAGTAATAGCAACTCCAGAATTTGAGCCATGGTTTTCAGAAAAGTATTTTCACACAGTACATGCCCAAATATTTTTTGTTAAACTATCCTTTGCATTTTATCTAAGTTATGTAAGAATTTTTAACCAGAGACTGTAGACCAATTGCCCATCCAAAGTAATCAGGAACATTAGCTGGAGAAGAAGGAACAATAACCACCTTACACTGCTAAAATATTTTCTTTAATTTGTATGACAACGCTATATAAAAGTGTCAGCTGAAAGTGGGGGCCTGTGCTGTTGGATACTGTACAAAAGCAGAGTGCAATATGTGGAGAGAGAGCACAGAGAGTGCATGTAGTAAAATATCTGACCTGAGAAAATTGTATGAAGAGTTTTGGGAAGAAGGAGTAGGAATAATGACATTAAAATGATTTTGCAACAGTTAAAATCATGTGGAGGTTTGCTTAAATTCCTATGGTTTTGCTTATTATTCAGGGAGGGGGATGTGGGAAGCTTGATTTTAAGCTGAAGTAACCCAAAGGAGCTGCATTGTTTTGAGATTCTTTTAGTTTAAGGCATCGCAATACGGTAGCCTATGAAAAGACAAGAATTTCACACAATCACAGCCTAGAAATAGCAAATGTTCCCTTGACAAACAACACCAAAGTCTTTATTGACACCGTGAAGCAGTCTTTTCTTAAGCAGACAGGTGAGCTTCTCAAAATAATATCTGTAATGTTGCACAGTAATATTTAAATGCACAAAATGGGTAATTGAACACTTAGGATGAATTCAGAGTTGCTGTAGTGGGTTTATCTTCTCTGAAGTGGAATGATTTGCCCATGACCGCGTCATAGCTGAGTGGGATCCCTTCAGCTTTTCAGAGTTAGGTTTCTGCAGATACTAAGGTGATGGTTTTGGAAATGTATTTCCTGATCGTAGCATTTCTTTTCCACTAAGGATGTGGCTTTGATCAATTATTTACTTACTTGGCCTCGAACAGGTCTACACTTTTCAAAACCTTTCTTTGTTCAGTTTGTACCCAAACCACATGTCCTTGGTATCAGCTTCTGCAGAAAGTCTGAGGCAAACGATGGCTGCAATTCCATGCAGCTCTGAAAGATGAAACAACATGAAGGAAACAATCACGATGACTGAATTTTTTTATCCCCTTTTATTATGTGAATGCTCACTGTGTTAGAATATTCTCAGCAGCAACCCCTCTGCAGTTACCAAATGTCTCAGCTTTGTTTCAGTGCTTAGCCAGCTGTAAAAGACATTTTATTGCCTTGTATATTCTTTCACCATAAAACGTATCCCTTAAGTAAATCACTTCAGTATTAGTTTATAGATGACTCTAAAATTGAGAGGTTTGGGTTGTTTTTTTTTCAAGTTATTGTGACTAGTGGCCAGGTATGCACAGTAACCAGTACTTTCGGAGCAAGCAGCAACCTGTACTGCAGTATCTGGGGGGGGTTATCCCATGAGTAACGCAGCGGTCCATGTCCACATGCCCTGCTGCAGAAGACCAGCCGGCTGCTGTGTGCTACCAGAGCTGCTTGCCAGCATTAGGAGCCTAGGTGCTCCTAATTAGGAGCTCATTAGGAGCCTAGGTGCAGGATATAACATCTTTGCAGTCAATTAACAATGCTGCTCTTTAAGAAGGTCCAGATCCTTCCTGATTCAGCAAAGCACTTCAATACATCTTCAAAGTTAAATACTTGATTAAAGTTTTGTGTAATAAAGATGTGAGGTCTTGTGCTTGAGGTTAAACAGGTAAGTGCATTCCCAAATCAGGGCCTGACATGTTATGGTTCTTAAAAAGGTTTCCAGGAATCTTGACTATCCTGAAATACTGACTTTGCTGCTTTCCAAGCTGAGTATAACCTACGACTGAAAGACAAAACCAAACCACATTACTGTGAAGCATGCAGGAAAGCCTTCTAAAATCCATTTCCCAGTCATCACTGATGCTTGTCTAGTCAAAGAAAATCTAGCAGACTGTTTACATTTTTGTAACCTTAAAAGAAAGAAATAAATTAAGAGAAATTACACAAGCCTAGTTTTCTGGAAATGGAGTTTAAAAAAAAAGAGGAAAAAAAAAGAAGTATTTGGTAAAATGAATTTATTCTTCATAGAAAGAAGCAATAAGAGCAATTGAGTTCTTAGACACCTCCTGACTTTCTCATTGTAAAAGGTGCTTTTGTAGCCGGCTTCCTGTGGTCAAGTAAAGAAATGAGTATTAGGAGAACCAAGATCCAAGTTTTTTCCTTAGTATTTTATGTAACAATGTGTGTCAGTTTCCCACACTTATTTTCTAGAGTATAAGATCCACTTACTTATTGTAATACGCTACTGATAAGTCATTACAGTATTTATTAGGAAAATGTCTTTGCTCCAGTTCATTGGTTTAACAGCAGAATCAAAGCTATTGTCTCATTGATTGCGAGTTACTTATAAATATAACCACTGTTGCTTGTGGACTGGGTCTAAACAACTACTGTGAGGTCTAAACTTGGCATTTTCAGTAATAGTATATTTAATTGTCATAGCTCCCAACTTCTAGAATGTCTGTTCTTCTTATATGTAACTGATAGAGTACAAAGCTACAGCTGACTTCAGTGAGCATAGACTCAAGCCCCAAATAATTTTTAAACACAGTTTTTTGTAAGTAGTTCATTGGTGAAACATGCTATGTTGCCTGTACAGAGACCACCCAGAGGTGGTTGGAATTTGGTCACGGGCTGCAGGGCCAGGTGCGGCACCTCCCATGGAGGCACTGGGACACCACCAGTGGCTTTGGGGCTGGCGCTGGCTGCCCTGAGGGTTAGTGGCCTCTGGCAGCGCAAATGGTAAGGCTGGAGGTGGAGATACAGGGGTCTGTCTCCAGTTTCCACTCTCAGATTTGCTGGATCTGTTCAGGGGTAAGGTTCCGAGGCTTCACAGGTTACCACATTTTGGATACGATGGGGAAATTTTGGGTTTAGTTGGTGTAATGCTTGAACACCCTAAAGGTGCAGGTTCTGGAAGCAATGAAATCCAGACAGCTGGGGCAAACTCTGCTACAAGACCAGACCCCAAAATGCACATCCTCCACATCCTCACAGTTGAGTGAGAGCCTTCCCTTTCCTTGGCCCAAATTTCCATCTATTTCAGGTGAAGCAACAGCGGTAGAGCCTGAGCTGGGATGCTGCATCAGAAAACAGGCAAACTTTGGAAAAGTTTGGACACATGTGAACTTTGCCACTGATCAAATGTAAATAATCTTGCTCAGACCCTAACAGCTGAGTTGAAGTAAAGCTATTGAAAAGATTGAACTTGGTTCACAGTTTAATGGCTATCTCTAAAATATTTTATTGCTGTTTTATGACACCAGACTGTAAATTATGGGGCTGTAAAGACCTGCAGTGTGAAGGTTTTATCCTTTGCTTATGTACAAAACATAAATAGTACCCTTTTGTTTTTAAGCATATATATATATATAAAAAATACAGCTTAGGAAGCCATGTGTATTAGTAAGAAGAGCACCTTAGTCAATTTTTTTTTAAGTGTGGGAACTTTATTTTTATTAGTTGGTAGTGTGTAATTATTTTCAGGCTATTGATGTAGATCAAACCAGGAGAAAAAAAAAAGGAGGAGGGGGGAATAAGTGTTTTGTATGTATGTAAATGCTATTAGAGTATAAGTAGTGTGTGTAACACTGTAAGAATCAGAGTGGAAATGTCTTTTATTAGATGAACTAATAAAGAAAAATATCTTTTGGAAGCACAAGCCCTTTCTCAGGCCTGAAACAAACCTTATACAGTTTGTGTGTAAATATAATGAATTAGGTTATACTATGTGCGTAGACGTACATACATGCCTATGCAAATGTAGTTACATAGATGCAATAACAGCTAAAATATTGAGTCATTTGTATTAAAATTGCATGATTGTGTTCTCCATTTTTAGAATAGGAATGGTGACAAGTGAAAATGTTTTGTCTCCTATTACATTTTTAACGCTAACGTAAGACTGGGTAATTCAAGAAATGTGTTATATTTCGGAGTCAAGAGGATTAAAGATCAATTCCCTTTGGTTGTGACTTCATCAGGATTCATCAGTAGCTTACCCTGGCCTTTATCTCCTGGGTTTTGTATCCAGTACTCTTTCAGATTTTGCTCCATCCCATGTTGAGATGATTCACCATCATTTCCTTCCACTATCTCATGCTGAGTGACCATGGCCAGAAAAATTGTTTTCATCTGCTCCTTTTAGTTAAGGTTCTTGTTCCAGTAGACTCGCTCAGATAAAATTTTTCACAAGTTATGAAACAGTTATTTTATATCTGTGAACTTCATGTTACTCTCCTGCCCCCAAACCTGGCACCAGTGTCCTCTCCAGTCTCTGGGAAAAACACTGGTTTATGCTGATTGGGATGAAATAGAGGTGTTAAGTGTGGTTCTCCTGTTCTCCAAGACTGGAAGGACTGGGCTGGGACACGAGTGGCTATAGTGGTGTGGTGGTCCTAAATTATTATTGTTCAATTTTCTTATAGGTAACGTCTTTTTTTCTACTCGGAGATGCAGATGGATCATTCTTTACCAGATCTTGAGGAAAATACTGCTGTATGGTCCTTGATCTCAGCAAGATTCTGCGTCCTGGTGATGGGGTGCCTGGGAAGGACCGCGCAGAACAAACTTCATACTGCCTCTGCACTTCAGGTGCTCTGCACTGTAAGTACACTGTATAATGTTGTGGCTAACACTTGGCATTTGCAAGTTGGTTAACTAGGAGTGTTTTGACTTAACATCTGGAAAATTTATTGTGGTTTTGATGATTTTGTGCTTTTTAGGTGGATGAAACCTTGTACCTGGCTCAAATAAATATGAAAAGTGCCTTTATATTGATTTATTAGTCCCTATAAGCAGCAGAAATTTCCACGAGTGATAGAGAAATCACTATTTTTCCTGTAGTGCATTACAAGCATGTAAACAGCACAAAGGCTGTCATTCACAGGCAGCATCTGATAAAACTGATTTTTTGCTGCTGTGCCTAACAAGAAAGGGAGGAGATGTTTTCTGTTATTCTGAAGATATATTCCCTAGAACCTATAATATGTGTAGTGGTATCTCTGAATATATAGAGGGAGGGATGCTGAAGCAATGTTATGTATAGAGGTGTACATTTTCCAGCTGTAAGAAAGATGTGTCTGCAACCTAACTGCACTCATTTTAGCAGAAATAAACACTTTTGGGAAGAATTTAGCTGAATGGTTATTTTTGGTCTGGCAAAGGGGAAACCAACTGAGTGACTGTCATTACTGTGATGCTGATTACTGGAATTGACCAGCTTAAGGGCAATTTGCTAACTTTGTTTAAAAACAAACTGGTCTTTCTGGGTCCAACTGTGATTTAGAAAGGGAGGAGCTCTAGACCACTTCTTTTTTTTTTTTTTTTCCTCCGTCTTTTTTCTATTTTAAAATAAATATAATTTTTTAAAAAAGTTTCCTAGCCGAAAACATTATCTGAACCCCACATGCTGTGGGATTTAGGGAATTAAAAGGATGATTCAGACATACAATCCTCACTTTCATTTCCACTCCTGAGAATTTTTCCTTAAGGAATAAAATTTCTTTCCTGCACTTGGCCAGAAACAAAACCAAACCAAACCATCTTCTCCTTTTTCTTTCCTTCTTTTTTTTTTTTTTTTTTCTGGGACGATGCACAACTAATAAACCTAACATTAAGATCTGGCACACGCTGTAGTCCAGTATAATCTCAGGATATGAGTGGTGTGACTTTAGCAGGCGTTTGCAGCACTCCTCCCTGTGAGCTCGTGACTGATATGTTTTCCGATTGCTCCTTCCCTTTCCTCTCCCCTGTTCCATATGGAGACATGTGCCAGCAGGGGCTAAAGGGGGGCTCAAAGCGTTCCCTTTTTATTTTTTAATTAGGGAGTGGGACAGAGGGCGCTGAGAGCGCTGCCGTGTGTGTTGGTTTGCACGTCTGTGAGAAGACAGACCAGGGGCACTACCTGAGCTCTGCCCCCGAGTAATAGAAAGTTGTGATCTTGCAGCCCTGCTGCTCTCTTGATGTAACTCTGGTTTCTTTTTCCTATATTGAGGCCGGGGGGGAAGTTCATATAAGCTGCAGTGACTCTCTTTCTGTAGCAGGAATTAAGACTACTCCGAACGTGCAAAATTCACCAGGTGGGCACAAAGAATCAGTTTATGATGAGTTTGTTTCACACTCCTTCCCCTTTTGTTGCTTCTTATCAAAACCAAACAAACTCAAACAAAACATATCCTTTCATTTATGCAGGAAATAAAGCAAGTTAGTGAGGCTTGGTGCTTGTCCGTACTGCAGTTTAGTTTAAATGCCCACGTGCACATGTATTTTCTTGCTTTCTCTTTCTTAGGACTGCTTCCCTTGGTGCTCCTCCTGCCAATTTGATTTAAAGATTCCTCTGATGTAATCTTTAACATTTTTAAATTTATAGTCTGATATTTTTTCCCCTTTCCATTCTTCCTCAATACCCAGCAACTTCTTCATCCATTCCCTTGGTTCCTCTTTTGCTCCTTGAATCAGGAAAAGTCTCTTAGCTTGCTCTTGTATTATATGGTCCCCAGCTGAATCAAGTAGTACCAAGCTACCTGGCTATTTCTTAGTTTTCTTTTCATATATATATATATATGCATATATTCCCTCCCCATTTTTTCCCCCCATTATTATTATTGCTTCCCTGCCAAATTCAGGCTGTGTTGGTCAATGCACCTGACACGTCTTTCCTCCATCTTAGTTCATAGAGTCTCTACGGGCTTCTTTTGAAATTCATCTGAGTGAATTGTTTCTGATTGTTTCAAGCTTCTCTGCTGTTCCAATCCTATTTCACTGCTGGTTTTCTCACTGTGTCTTCAGTTTGGGGGCAATCCCAAAACACCGAGCAAGTTTACTAAGTACCTTGCAGGATTTTTCCTTTCAGTGGGACAGTTCCAGTCAATTAGATCCATAGCTGTATTAGCTACTGCATTTTAAAGACAAATCCAAGCTGATAGGAGGATCAGAGGGGCTGCCTGCAGTATGTTGCCTTTCACCGTGTTCCAGAGTCCCATTTTGCTGCGTCAGATGTTGCCAACATCCTTGTCTCTTAGTCACTTCTGTAGTCCTGTGTCTCTCCTCCCTTTCCCCTAGCTGATATTTTGCGGGTGTTTAAATTCACATCCAGTTGTGTTTTTATCACACACAGAGATGGAAACTCTGCCCAGTGATTCCTTTTCATTCTCCACCTTCCTTTTGTTTTGTCTTAAATATATTCAAGGGGGAAACAGGAGGAGGGATGGAAAAGGAAGGGTTCGGTCTAGACTTCCAAAGCAATTTCCCTTTCCCTCCAGAGCACAGCTCATTTCCTTCCAGAGCAGTGTGGCTGGGAAGTTCCACATTTCTTCTCAGTGCTGACTTTCCTGAAATATGTTGAGTCAAAGTACAGCTACTGGGAGTGGTCCAGAGGACCGTAAACATGAGCGTGTGAGTGTTCTTCCCTCTTTTGCTGCTGCACAGAAGAATAAACAAAGATTAATGTGGAAAGGAGAGGGCGGTCTAGATAAGCAGCCACAGGGTGGAAATGTTGAAAGAAAATAGACAAATATCCATAGACACACCTGCACTTGGGTGTTTCTGCATCATGGGGCCCCACAGGACTTATTTTTGCCATAAATGTCTCAAGTACAGAAAACTGAGCAATGTGGAGGTTGCTGATTTGCCTGAGGGTTAATTACAAGGTTTTGCCTTTGCAAAAAAGAAAAGAAAAAGTGATAGTTTTTGGCTGTAACTTTAACTCTTCATGCATTGCATTTGGCTGAAGACAGAAGAAGTATTTTTTCTTTAAAATGCATTTCCTTTTGCTGTTTTTTAATAGTATCCCATTTAGTACTGTTGCATCAACTGTTACCGGGTTTCTGTGTTTGCTTTAAACCAAATTAATAACTTGCTTTAAGTCAAATTAAAAACAGACTGAAATAGTAGCATATGCATGACTGAGCAACTTTCCTCATGTGAGTTCAAGATGCTCCCTACTTAAATTTTTCAGCTGAATTAAACTCAGTTTGGCTGGAAAAGAAAGGCTTAAAAAAAAAGAAAAAGTGATGAGATCGTAATCTGTCAGCTCCATGAAGTTTCTAATTTAGTTGCTACCTTATGTGTTTGTTTCCTTAAGAGGTGAGATTTCTTGGGTTGAGAGTGTGTGGAGACATGGGCAGGAAGATGAGCTGGAATCTAAGTGCTTGATTTAAGATAATTATTTCATCCATTGTGTTTGGCTTTTGCTTACCAAGACAAACGTGGTGTTTATTTTCCTGCCACCAGTAATTGCAGTTTTGTCTCCAAAGAACTGATTATTATTTCTGAGTTTGAAGAAGCTCATAACTGATTTCCTGTGTTATTTGTCAGAAAATGCACAATGAATCTTTAGGGGAGCACTTGTGAACTACTAGGTATTGCAGTTATGCAGGAACTTTAGTTGATCTTTTTTTAGTGGAGCAATAGATGAGGAAACCACCTTCACATTTCATCTCAAAAGTGGAAATTAAGCAAACTCTATAGACAGAGGAGCTTTAAATGGTCTTCTGCTTCTCAGACCCCTTGCCTTGAATTCCCCACTACAGAAACCCCTTCTGCTATTAGGCACATGGGAAAACACTGCAGTGTTTGCTCCTCTTCAGCTCAACAATGTTTTTTTTGTGTGAAGGAAAACACCCGGCTTTGGGAAAGGTCGTGTATGGGTAGGCATGGTGGTGGTGAGTGGTTACTACATCTGCTTGATCATCCTGCACTGGAGAGTGCCTAACTATTGGGTCCTTAAAGTTTGGGAGTTGCTATCTGGCATGGGAGACTTTGTAAGGACAAGAAAAAGATGTTACGGTATGTAATGTGGTGTAAAAAACCTGTTATGGAGCTCATGCTCCATATTGCATAATCTGGCCAGATTGCAGGTGGCCAGACTGTTACAGAGAGGTACAACTTTTCAATTTGCAGAGGTAACTCTGGAGTGAATAGGTGTGTAGCTGGTAGCTGAAGGTGCCCGAGTTAGTTACAACCTTTTTATAATCCATCCAGCTGTGTTAGATTGGTTGGCTTCAGTTTTTGACAGCTGTGGCTGGCAGGGAAATCTCTGCTCTGTTAAAGGTGGTTCTGGTAGTGCCAGGTATTGAAGACGAAACGGAGGTGGGGGGGAGAAAGATGGCTATGACATTTCCACTGATATTACCTGCCACTGAGTAGATCAATGTGGGCTTTTCTTCTTCATGAAACGTGTAGCTCTATGTAATTTGGATTGGGGAGGGGGTACAGTTTGCTATCTATAGTAGGTGCTAAAGCTGCATTTAGTAGATCAGCTGAGGGTGAGAGGTAAAGATACTGCTTTCTAAGAGGGAGAATAGATATACAACAAATAAAAATGACTTGGAAAATGCTACTTCTGTAGCTGCCTTCATGGCATTAGTGGGGGCTTTTAATAAAGCAGCATCAAAGCTCTCTGACCAAGAGGAGAGACTGCAGTCGTAGGTAACATTTTCACCCTGCCAGCAAAAGACAGTCCGGTATCTTATGTTTTCAAGTAATTTTTCATCTCATTTTTCCAAATATGCACTCTAATGGTACGTGAGAGGCCAGGGGGAGACTGACCTTTCTGGCACAAATTGAAGTTGTGAGTGTTTTTATACATGTAGTTGCTCAGTCTTGCAGGAAGTAGGGCAGTCCCAGACAAAAACCAGTTGTGTTCCTAGAAAGCCAGGATTTGAAGCAGTGGTACACTAAACACTGGAGGCATAGGTAGAAATTAATAGAAGGAAAAACTCAAGGTATCTAGTTTTGTTGCCCATCATCTGCTAGGACCCCAGAATCTCCAGAGAAAGTAACTCCATCTCAAAATTCCTCAGGTCATATATTTGTGAAATGAGGACAATAAGCAAAGTGCCTTGAGTTCTAGGGATAAAAAGTTGCTATATATAGGTTGAGTTTTATTGCTCTTGATAATAGTATGATTATTGATTTATTCTCACTGTACTTTTTACATCAGACATAATTACTGTTTTCCTGTGGATGGTGTAGGATGCATAAAGGTACAAAAATATTATAATTTCTCTGAAGGTATTGCTCACAGGCAACCTGTAAATATTTAGAGTGCTTTGCTTTGTCCTGGTATGTAACATAGCCTGTAGCAGTAAAGTTCTTTCAGATCAATGTATTTCAGCAGAATTGTTTAGTACGTTCCCAGTAAATGATCAACAAATGAAACACACTTGAAAAGGAAACCAACATTTACTTTCTATTTTTGAACTTGTCTCGCATTTTGCAAAACAAGGTGGAAGAGGCTAGAACTTGTATAGCATCCACATCTAAAGAACAGTGTGTCTTATGCTTAACTGATGTTGGTAGAAGAAAACAGATAAGAAGAGTTACATTTCGTATTCTCACCATTACATCTCGATTGCTCTTGTAGCTGACACTTATGCAGAAGGTGCGTAAGAGTGTGTGGCCATCTCTTTTCATCAGTTTTGTGTGTCTGCATCAGGAGTGGCAGCGCTCAGGTCTTATGTCTAGGCTAGTAATGCCTTTCCTGTCAAATGTCTCCTTTTCAGTTTCTCTGGCTCAAATAGAATAAAACGCATTTACATTTGAAAAATTAAGTGTGCTCTTAGCAATCTGGAGATTTGGAAAAAAATGGTAACTGGCTTGTTTAGTGAACAACCCTTTATTGCAGTCTCTAATCTCAACACTGGTTGCTGATCCCACCTGCCTTCTTTTGGCGCTGCTGCTGAGCTCAAAGGGGCCAGACTCAGGCAGATAACTGCAATGCTGAGTGGAATGGGAAATGTGTATGTAAACATTATTTTTGGTTAGCGCTTTTTTTCTTTTTGATGCAAATGTGATTGATAATCACCGTCATGGAACTAGGTGGAAGCAGGTGGAATAACACATTACACCATGGACAGAAAGTGTTTTCAATGTGAAAGAACTCTTGGAGTTTCCTAAATGCTTGCAGTAAGGATACTTTCTTCCAGAAACTTCAGGAGGTAGATGAAGACTTACTGGGCTGTGTATCCCTTGATTCCTGCTAACTTTACCTAAGCATTTAATAGGTGCTACAGAAATAAGTGTGACCAGAGAACCATAATGCTTCTCAGAAAGTAGCTTTTTGAGACGTGGCACTGTCCATTTTGTGTCACTCTGGTAGCACTGCTAAAGCAGCTCTGAATGAATCCCTCCATCACAGATGCATAAAATGGGTCAACGCTGGATTATGGAGGTACCTCTCCTGCCCACATCACTAAATTTTCCTTTTCCTCTTTCCTACCCACTGCCTTTTTTATCAGAAACATTACTGGATATACATCTGGGAAATTAGCGGAATGTTTGTTTTACTTCTTTTCAAAGTGTTTTCATGGTTTTAGGTGAGCGTTTAACTTATGTTCGTTGGCCCTTGCACAAGAGACTGTGAAAGCTATTTCCTTTTTCCTTAATTAGAGCATGCAGAATATCAGGTTTCTGAGCAGTGAATTTCCTCTCAGGAGATAGGTGAGCATATGTGGTAGAAGTGGTTGTTTTTGTAGACTTGAGAAGTTGGTCCTTCTGTACTTTACAGATACTTTCTTAAGTCAAACTTGTACTTTTCATACAGACAGAAGTGCAGTCTTTCTTTTCTTTTTATTTTCTTCTTCTCTGCCCCCCTCCTCCTTTTTTTTTTTTTTTCTTTTCTTTTCTTTTTGGAGTTAAATAGAGAAATGAAGAGTTAGAAATATCTCAGTGAATTTCCAGGAGGGTGATAATAGGAATGTGGTAGCAAACATGGTGAAGGCAATGGGCCAACCTAGTTTGTGTGTGTGTAACTTGATTTGAGTCAGCAGAGCTCCACCAGAGTTGAAGCCAGCCCTCTGCTTTTATGCTGGTATTTTCATGCAAGGCTTATTTGCAGTGCTGGTGAGAAAGGAAAGAAAAAGAAAAAGGGAGAGACATTTCCTTCTCTTTGCTCGTGTCCTGGTTCTTAAGGTCATGTATTTTTATAACTGCTGGTTTTTCTGTGTGGGTGGGCAGGTATGAGTCTCGGTCTGTCTTCTCCTTGTGCAATGCCAGGGGGAAGTTCAGGTCGGTGCACTGCTGGGGCCAGCCCACATCCTTCACCCACGCAGCCCCGTGAAGCAGTTGCACACATCAATCAGGGAAAACCCTCAGCTCTGAGTGCCGTTGGAGCAGGTGTGTGAGCTCACAGTGACATCAGATGACTGTCACGTTGTTACGGGGTGGCCACCGGTGCCTGGCGCATGTTGCGTGTACAGCAGGTCTACCTCCTGAAATAAATGATAGTCTTTGCAAAACATATGGCTCCAACACTCAGAACACCAATATCCATCCTTTCCTCTCGCAGATGCTCTGGGGTAGAGCAGGGAGAAAGAAGAGTGAGGAGAACGATTTTGCAAAAAGTTGCAAATCTCTGTACAAAAAAACCCTGCCTAGTGCCATGCTTTTAAATTTGTCTACCAGTTACAAGAATTGCAGAGAGAGGAAGGGAAGGCCACCGCTGTATCCAGCCAAAAGGGAAGCTGGCTAGATCAGGTGTGGCCCAAGGATTGGAGACTTCTCGAAGCACAGACAGATGCTGTGCTGTAGCAAAAAGCTCTTGCAGAGCTACTGCTTTCATGTCCATTTAGTGTTGTGTTTCTTTTCAAAGCCCCAACACTGCAACTTATTTTCTTTCCTTGAAAGATGAACCCGGAATAAATGCACATTGACCCTGCCCAACCTTCTTTATTTTAGTCTCTCAGAGTTTTGTAGTATACCAACACTTAGCTGTAAATAAATTAACTGTATGAAGTGAAAATACTGTGTGCTTCCTCAAGTGGATCTGTCGGCTTTTTCGAAGTCCTATCTACTTGGACCATCTGTGTTACAGAGTGTGAGGCAAAGTCTGTCCCTCTGTGCCCTGGTAATGATGGAAGCGGCTTAATTTGGCCCTGGGAATTCAGTAAAGTGGCTCTGGGTTGTATGAGTACATATGAGAGACTGATTTGGTGTCATCTTCTGGCACTTCAAATAGGATATCTGTGTACATACCCTTTATTTTGCTAAATGAATGGAGTATATTGGAAGAAGTTATTCTTGGGACATATGCCAGTGGGCACAGGAGGAGATCCAAGAAGAACCGAGATGGTAGGTGCCTCCAGCCCTGGGTATGCTTTTAGAGAGCTGGCAGAGTGATGTTTCCACCATGTGGGGGTGGGATTGGATGGGATTTCAAAAGTTTAATATCTCCAGAAATGGAGTTTAGGGTATCTTTCAAACTCTCTGTAGCACTCTGCCCCCTCAGTGCCCTGGGGACAAGATGCATCTGTACCATCCTTCCAGTTGATCTCCAGGCCTTGCTTATGAACAGGTGTATAAAGAAACTCAGAGAATTTAATGTTTAAATGAAATGGCTTATGCAATTATTTTGTCTTTACATGTAGGCAAGAGAAAGGAAGATTTTAAGAAAGAGTGGTGTTTATCATTATAGACATCCTTTCTAAGAATAAAAAGGCACTTTTTCATCTGTTAAAATGTTGAAGCCTTCCCGATTCAGTGTATTCAGACATGTAAAAATTACAGGGTAGGGACCTAGTTGGGAACAAATTCCCCTTATATTGCCATGCCAACAGTGGTCACGCTGCTCCATTTCACCTACAGGTAATAACAGAGGTGGGTGTCTAGACCCAGCAAAGGAGGCAGCTTCAGTTCTGCTGTGCACAGTTAGATATAGAACAGCAATTCTGACTCCTACAAGATATTTCCAGCTTTGAAACATTGTTTTGTTTTGTTTGGTGATGAAAGAGAATGACTTGGCAAGTATATAATTGAATATTGCCATGAATGTTAGTTTACACAGATAGTGAGACCATCTTCAACTATGTTACATAACTTTTTGTTGGTGTGATGTGCAAAAGGAATCTGAGTCTTTCTGCCTTGGGATGTGAATTCACCACCAATCAAACAGTTGAGAAGAACCTTCTTGTAGTGAGAAGTCTCCTCTTCCTCACCCCTTAGTTCTTCTTTTCTGCCAATAGCCTCTCTTGAAAACAAACTCCGAGACCACCTGCTTCAGTGTTATGTTTTTGCCTTTCCTATAGAAGTTGGTCCCTGCTTGTTTCACACTCTGGAGCCACAGGGGTAGTGGTGAAGGAGTGGCTTTCCATGCACTTGGATAACATTGCATGGATGCTGACCTGCAGGCTGAAGCACAGGAGAATAACCATGTGATGGTCACGGAGGGGTCACAGAATCACAGAATTTTTAGAGTTGGAAGGGACCTCTGGAGATCATCTAGTCCAACTCCCCTGCTAAAGCAGGATTGCCTAGAGCACATTACTCAGGACTGCATCCAGGCAGATTTTGAAAATCTCCAGAGAAGGAGACACCACAACCTCCCTGGGTAGCCTGTTCCAGTGGTCTGTCACCCTAAGCGTAAAGAAGTTTTTCCATGTGTTGGAACAGAACTTCCTATGTTCCAACTTGCGCCCATTGCCCCTTGTCCTGTCACTGGGAACCACCGAGAAGAGTCTGGCTTCACCCTCCTTCAACCCACCCTCTTCTCCAGGCTAGAGAGTCCCAGCTCTCTCAGCCTTTCCTCATAAGGGAGATGCTCCAATCCCTCAATCATCTTGGTTGCCCTTCGCTGGACTCTCTCCAGCAGTTCCCTGTCCCTCTTTAACTGTGGAGCCCAAAACTGGACACAGTATTCCAGTTGTGGCCTCACCAGTGCCGAGTAGAGGGGGAGAATGACCTCCCTCGACCTACTGGACACACTCTTCCCTATGCAGCCCAGGATTCCATTGGCCTTTTTGGCGGCAAGGGCACATTGCTGGCTCAATTGCTGGGTCACCGCACACTTGGTTTTACCAGCTCTGTTTTGCTACTTTATGATACAAATGAGCTGGTTCTCCTCATCATATTTTCACACAGTGAAGGTGGAACAGGCTGGTACACATGGTGGGAGAACTGAAGTGGGGTGGGGAAAGAGAGAGAAGAAAAGAAAAAAAAAGAAGAAAAATATTTGTCAGGCTTGATAATGTTAATGAAAACATAAAGAAAGAAAGGAGGAAAGCAATGTTTGGAGAGCAAAGAGTGACCTGACAAATGTGACCTCTGTTTTTCCCAAGGGCTTCTGACTTTGAAACCAAAGCTGGCTTTAATGTTCACCAGGTGCCATCAGGGTGTTTTGATTCCCTTTAAGGAAGGGAATTAGCCTTATAGTTTCAGCATCTGCACTTCAATGAACTTCAGTGACAGGGTGTATTCTTGTTCGGATCATAACCCTTGAGGTTCAAAGGCCATGAGCAGCTCAATAATTAATTCTGTTACTTCCACAGGAGGCGATGAACACAGACCTGTACTTCACACAGGTTTTGCCACAGGAGCCTTTCCAGTCCTGTCCCTGCTCGAACGGGGTCCGCCTGAGCATCTCTGAAGAGCCGGCCGGAGCAACCGGAAAGCTCGGTAGACACAGCACAGAAGCAATGCTGGCAGTAAGATTATTCCTTACGCTAAAATAATACTTTAAAGTTCATATTTTGTCAGCTGAGATTACAGTTCAATTTCTTGGAAGAAGTGAGATGTTGTTTTGCTCAAGATATATGGATCTTTGTCCCCTGTTGTTATATAAGCAAATTGTTGTTACTTATCATCCTCTTTCTGGCTGCTTCCTCGCCGTGGGTAATTGTGCCTCTGATATTACCTAGATATCTCAGTCCTGCTTGTGACCCAAGTGTCGCATAGAGATTTTAGCTTTTCAGGTGATTGTCTTATCCTGCAGAAGATGGATTTATAGGAATATTGCATATTGTCAGCCAGAGGAAACGACCGACTGATCGGTGGGGTCTTTGCTCTCCCCCCACCCCTTTCCTCTGAGAGGTTCAGGAAATTCAAGCAGCTCATCTAATCCCCTGGTGCAGAGGCTGTGTTGCAGCAGGGAGGAAGGTGGGGTAGGCAACCTGTCCTCGACAGAAGATTTTTTTGGGGGTGAGGACCTCGGATTATTGAAGGGCTAGCTCAAGATCATTGAAGTGCTGGTTGCTGGAGTAGTGGGGTGGACGAGACAGCCTCGAGAGGCCGCATCCAGTGACAACTCTGCAATATCTGTGGTTCTCTCAGCCTCAGTACTGTAGAAAACGGATGCTTTAGGAACAGAATATAATAGTATCTCTAACACCTCTAGTAGTACTGTGGGACCGTGTAGGTCCAGACATGCAGCAGGATGACTGCTCCTTCTACTCATCAATACGAGACCTCCTGCAGCCAGTAAATGTTCTACAGTCACCTCCTGCACACTGTACCTGTTCTGCAGGCCATTCATTTAAAAAGTGTAGGAGCAGAGCAATTTCAATAAGAGATTTGGGATGCTGTTGTTTACCACAGATCCAAGACAGCTAGCGTTCGCTGAACTGAACATGATGATGTTGTCGTTATTAATAATTGCATTTGATATTGTGGCACAAAATGCAGCTTGTCTTTATCTTTGTGTAGAAGTGTTCAGTTTATACTGTAGTAGTGCTTCTTAACTTAAAGTGGGAAATTGCTGCATAAAGTTGTATTTGCATCCAGCAGGAGCATTTTATTATTTAGTAAATAATGATATGATGAAATTGAAGCATACTGCCTTTTCTTTTTCAGTTTTACTTTGAGGAGTGCATGCTATAAAAGTGTATGCACAAATAAATGTTTGTCCCTGTGTCCCTAAAAACTTAGGCAGACGTGTTGCAATGTAATTTTGATGGCAATGAGATCTTAGAAAGGAAATGCTGTCCAAAGATAGACAAGGAGCACAGCAATGAGAATGTACTTTTATGAGTTTTAAATAGAATATTAGAAGCATATTCCTATAAACCAGAGTCACAATATTAATGTGCAGATATATAATATGTATTCATATCTTGTTAGCATTAAACTATGTCAGGAAACGGTCTTGAAAATTTCCAACCCAGGCAAAAAATCTAGGTACCTGTTCTTTTTACTTCATGTTAGGATAAAAAGCTTGCAGTTGGCGAGTGGGATTTAGCAATGCTACAGGCATTGCTGTGGGTTTTGGGGCTGATTAAAATCACTAGGGAGATTGAAGTGTATTGAAAACCATAAAATCTCAACAAGCCTTTTAAATGAATTGTTGAAGTCCTCTAAGAGGATTTTAGAATAAAGGTATCTGAATGCATTTATACATGTAGATATGTGTATTGCAGGGCACTGGTCTAATTTCATGTAATACTACCATGAACTAAGGCTGTGTCACTGTAAAGTGCGTGTTGACTTGGATAGTGCCTTCTGAATCAATTCAGAGCCCTTATTAGTATAAGGACACTTCTGCTGGAGAATGTGGGTCTTCAGTTGCACTGAATGATTTTTTAAGGATGCTTCAATATTGGGGACTGGGTAATAGAGCCTGGAGGATAATGTTTCAAAGTTGATTTGAATGGATAAGAACAATGAGCCCATCTTGGAAATAATATTGACATGATTTTTCTATCTAAGTTGTTTTTCATGTAGGTAAAAATAGTATTTTAGTATTTCTGAAGTCTTCTCTAGTTTGTGTTCAGCTGCAAATTCTGGAAAGTTCATGAGCAGATGCAAAAATAACCCTATAGCAGCAGTTCAAGAGGAAGCTGCCTCAATATTCACAGCTGAAAGGTTCTCCTGCTGCATTCCCAAACTAATCTTCAGCTTCACTTCCCTATAGCATAGTTCTGATTATATTGTGTAATGAACAACATCTGATATAATCTTTATTACTTTTCTTTCTTTTTGCACAAAGAAAAGAATTTTGTTGTTACGGTAGAAGGAAAAAAATAGTCTGAAGTGTTTCCATTAAGGCACAGCCAGAAAATATAGAAGGTAGAAAATAATTTTCATTATTTGTATTAACAAAACATCAAGTAATTCACATACTTGAATACATGTGGAAAAATCTTCTGAAACTTCAGCTGTGCTTCTAGTTTTCAGTCGTACCACTTATTGGTGATGAATCTCTCTTTGTCTGTATGAGCAAACAGAGGAATACTTATGCTGAGATGTCCTGAAGTTCTGGATGTATTTTGCCTGGTTGTTCTTACATTTATTTTTCTACTCTTGCAAATCACAGTAGTTGCAAATCAGTCCATAAGATTATGAAGACATAAGTAAGCCAATGAGTTCATGAGTTTGAAATATTACACCCATAGTTTTTTACATTCTTTTTTCATGTTTTAAAGTGGATATGAATTGCTAGTGAGTGCTACAGTAGATCAAATTTGCATCAATTATTTTGTGTCTTTGAGATATTTTGAATATCACATATATTTTATATATATATATATGAAAATATATTTGAAGAGGTCTGTGGTGGTTTTCTGTGCACCTATCCAATATGAAAACTCTGTTTACAAACAACAGCTTGCTCTTTTGTTGTCCAGCTATCTACAAATAAAAGCAAAATGGGAGAGAGTGCTAATCATTATTATTTATCAAATTCAGCATGTTTACTGGATGTGCCTATTCGTTCACATTAGCAATGCACTGCTAGTGGCAGCCTGCTCTCTGAGCAGTAATTCCACCTCCAGTCTTAAGTGTGAAAAAGAAGATACTGGACTAGATGTAATTAAACTTCAAAATCTGGAACAGTTGTTCATTTGAGTGGCTGCTTGCTGCGAAAGTTCCTTTAAAATTAGTGGGACGTCAAGACCCATGGAAGTTAAAGTGCACTTCATGACCCTGGGGACAAGAACAGACAGGCATGGTACTGCAATGGTTACAGTAGAGACAGGTGATGTGGGAGATGACAAAGCTCTTGGGAAGATATCCATGCCACAATTGCTGCATTGCAGGTGCCGCAGCTTAAAAAAAAACAAATCTGAAACTCCTTTGGATCATTCCTTAAAAAAAAAAAAAAAAAAAAAAAAAAAAAGAAGATTGCAGTGATGAAACACAGAGTTTTTAACTCGGCTACTGACCTGTGAGTTCCTGTGAGGGGGGAAGGTTGGATAGTGAAAAGCCGGCACACCTTTGTCTAGAGCATGCTGATGGGTGTAGATGTAATAATGTTGTAGCATACCATGTGAAGAAGAGGTAAAGTAGATGGGTACATCTGCTGACAATCTTTCTTTTTAATTTGGAGCCACCTGAAGGCAGTAAGTAGCTGAACAATAACCCGATCTCCATATGGTTTCCGTTCTTTCAGAGTAATAGAGTGTAGGG
>NW_009648807.1:536832-559239 GCF_000708025.1 Charadrius vociferus
GGGGTGGGGGGTGGAGGGGGAAGAGTCTACTTTTAGCTCTGGCTTCTGTTTGCCTCTTTGTGAGCCTAAGAATGTTTCCTGTCTGCTTGGTGATGGGAAATGTAACCAAAACAGACATCAGTGAGTGACATTTCTCATGGCTGGCTTTCTGCTTTGGGTTTTCTGTACTGCCTTAGAGATGTTGCAACATGCATGAAGGGGGAAGGAGGCCAGATCTTGAGCACGATTTGCATGCTCGATGTACTATTTTGCCTTGTTGTCTTCTCAGTGTATATTGTATTGTATCTAAAATATTTTTCCCAATTATAATTCCTTACAGTCCACTATTGCAAACAGTAGGTGAATATTATACTTTAAAATACTCATGGTTTTGCGAGTGGCGCATTTTGAAATAAGGAGTTTTGCTTTGGTCTAGAATTTATACATAGACTCTCTACTTATAGTTTCCTCATTTTTGTTTCTGTATGTCCCCATGCTTTCCTTCCTGTCTGTGTTCTCTTAATTCCTCTCTAAATTATAGATATGCAGGAACAACCATTTTCATTGAAAAGGGCTTCACTTTTGGGGATAATCTATGGCCATTTTAAGAAAGGTCAGCAGTTCACAAGGGTGTTGCCGAACATGGCATTATATGAAATGTGGCTTTAGGAAAACAAAACAAAATCAGCAGTCCTCAGCACCCTGCAATCTTCAGATGGATAGTACTAGGAAGAAATGCCCATCATGCTTGTTTTTCTGAGAAGGTTTTATGCCAGATTATAGCCCTTGCCCTGTCTCTGTCAAAATAACTTTTGTGATGCAAATTCACCTGTCATGTGAAGGGCAAGGTGAGAAAAGGAGGATGAGTGAGTGTAGAAAGGAACAAGAGAGAGAGAATTTGTACTTTGGCTGTGTTCAGTATTGATGCTATGCTAAATCATTTTAAACATAGGTTAGGACTGCCGATTGGGAAGCAATAGCAATATTGGCATCTTTACTAGTATCTGTTGCCCTGTTGAATTGTTTGATTGCTTTAATGAGAATGTGAAGATATGCAACTCCTTAGGAAGAATTTGGGAAGGTGACAGTCAAATCACCTCCTGTTTTGGTCTGTGCAAACAGATATACATGTATTTATTGGAGATGAGAATTCAAAATTATGGATTTGAATGCACACAGGCACAGAATAGTTAGAATTAGATTTCTGTGAGACACTGTACTGTAATTTTTTCTACTTGGAAAAATGTGAAATCCTGAAACATACTTCACTGCCCATTTTTCACTCCTTTTGCTTACCTCTAGAAAATAAAGTCTAGGCTGCACTTTGTCGACTTTTGTAATTTCTGTCTCTGGTTTTCTGTGTCTTCTGGTTCAGGAGAGCTTGGGAGACATAATCGCGCAGTAAAACTCTGACTTCTCCTCACCTGGGTGTCATCAGGGAAAATGTGCACTGTGGGTGAAGGGTTTCCAGAAACCCCAATCCCAGCATGAAAGCAGCTGTGAACTCCATCCTCTGGGTGCTGCTTTAGGACCCTAAAAATGCATCTTCCTTACCCCAGTGGGATTTCAGGCCCTGCAGAAGTCCATTACCTGTCCCTACGCAGGCATGACCAACAATTCAGAAGTTTCTACAATGTTGTGAATGCTAAGATGTTTAAGTTGCATGTTTTGAGTGGATGCTTATCTCTCCATAATTATTTTTAGATGAGGACACAGGCTTGGAGATAGGCATTCAGTGCCTTTGTATTCTTCTACATGTTCCTTCCGGGGTCAGTTTTTCCTGTTAATACTTTATCTTTTGAGAATGTTGGATAAGGAATGCATTGGATATGGCAAATTCCTGCTTTTCTACATATTGTCTAGTTGGATGTTCCTCACAGAGCAGTATGATGAAGCTAAGACATAGTTTGTTTCACCTGGTAGAGAAAGTTGTGAAATTCTAGTTGGAAATAATGATACTATGATGTTATTCCATGTTTGAGAGAGAGCTGGTACCTGTATTTAACCAGAAAGGCTGGTGGACGGAAGGGCTATGTCTATACTAAGAAGTTAAATGTGCCTGGGAGTATCCTCTGGCACGGAGTTTATGGGGACAGCCCATGTCCATACTGTGCAACTCTTACTCTCCAAAAGAAGGTGGGCACACCCAAACTGCCTTACGGGATTTATCCCTGGGCTGTGTTTTTCCCCTGTGGTGCTGGGGAGAGTCCTGGCAAGCCTGTGGTAAATCTATGCCAAGGACTGGTCTAATAACTGAACTGCAGAGACAACTGAAGTCTACTGTCTGGGATTGCTTCTTGGCACTGTTTAATTTACTGGTGTAGAAGTGGCCAATGAGGAATGTCTGGCTGTTTATCTCCAGTTATCCTGTTTATTGAGGATCAGCACTCCAACTGGTGTGTTTCATGCATTTGGGAAATCATTTTGTCTTAGCACTGCTGAAGACTCTGTCACGGTTTTGCATGAAAAAGACACACATGTTACTTCTGCATATCTCTTGGGGGGGAGGCAGGGGGAGAAAGAAGCAGCCATAAGTGAGTGTAACACTGGCCACTGTACATGAATACAGTACATGATGGGAGTGAAAGAGCTTGCCTTTTCCTTGAGGTTTTTTTTTGCCCTTTCTTTAAGATTTCAGGGGATGGTAGTGACTTCTTTTCACCGTAAGATATACTGCATTTCTGCTGTGTGCTGCAAGTGCATGCTTGGTGTGTGTGTATATATATACAGACACACACATACATACATCGCCCTTTTATAGAGGAGATCTGTAGTAGCTGTGTATGATGTTGGGGTGGTTGGTATTAAGTGATAGTGACAGGTCACGTGAACGCTGAGGCTCAGACCCAGCAGGAGGCGGTGCATATGCATCTACAGCATTAACACAATCGACATCCCCTCAACAGAAGGGTGGCCGGGCCTTTCCTTAGGAAACATATGCCAAAACTATTATCGGAGACTACGTCATGGCCTGCGGCAAACTGGACAGGATGTTAATGAGGAGGGAATTGTGGAAGAAGAATGAAATAGCCTTTTCCTTGAGGTTTTTTTTGCCCTTTCTTTAAGATTTCAGGGGATGGTAGTGACTTCTTTTCACCGTAAGATATACTGCATTTCTGCTGTGTGCTGCAAGTGCATGCTTGGTGTGTGTGTATATATATACAGACACACACATACATACATCGCCCTTTTATAGAGGAGATCTGTAGTAGCTGTGTATGATGTTGGGGTGGTTGGTATTAAGTGATAGTGACAGGTCACGTGAACGCTGAGGCTCAGACCCAGCAGGAGGCGGTGCATATGCATCTACAGCATTAACACAATCGACATCCCCTCAACAGAAGGGTGGCCGGGCCTTTCCTTAGGAAACATATGCCAAAACTATTATCGGAGACTACGTCATGGCCTGCGGCAAACTGGACAGGATGTTAATGAGGAGGGAATTGTGGAAGAAGGAATCCAAGTGCATCCCATATTATCAAAACAGAATGCTGAATAAACAGATTATTTCAATTACCATGCCCTGTCAGCAATCTTGGCATTTCGATCTTTTTCAGGTTTATGCTGATAAAGGTTTATTTTTTTGTTACTTAGTTGATACAGGTTTGGGGGCATTTTAAGTGCGATAAATAAATAAACAAATAAATGCAAACAACTGGGAGGCTATAAAAGACACTGTGGACCCAGGACAGCTCATTATTTCTCCTTGACGAAGAAATCTCTGGTGCATCCTGTGATGTCTGTGACAGTGTGTAAGGAGGCACTCCGCTATGTCAAGCCCAGAGTCATAGTTCTGTCTGATCTGCTGCAATAATGAGATTTTTTGAACTACTGAACTCAGCAGAAGTTATAGGTGTAAATAACATGGTTTGTGTTTTGCAAGTATTTGCAACAGGTGGAGACCAGGGAAATTGAACTGCTTATTTTTTTCATTTGAGGCCCACGTATTAGAACCTGAACTTAGAAACTAAGTTGTGTTGATGATTCCAAGAGTCTGGCACTAATTTAATATAATATTTTGCAATTTTCTTCTGTAGTCCTATTGCTTCTAGTTGTTTTTTCCTTTCTCTTTTTCTTCCTGTCCCTCTCCCCTCCCTGAAGGTTTGCCTGAGTAGCAAAAGTGAGACAGACAAAATAAATAATTTTGGGGATAACAGCTGTCCATTTAAAGTTGGGGTTTTTTTTTGGTGTGTGCCAAAAAATAACAAAACAATATCAAAACCCATATTTTTTTCCAACATGCCAGCTTTTAAGAGGTTGCATTTTTACGGATTGATCAGAAGTTCAACATTAACATTAGTTTCGTGTCCCTTGAAATGTTAGGTTGGTTCTCTGTTTATTCCTAAAATTAATTAAATATGGCCGATGTCACAGGGAGTTCACCTTATCATTAATTCTCAGTTGCCTTGTCTTCACCAGACAATGAATGTATTTTTTCCTACCTCTTAGCTAACATACAGTAACTAACATGAGGTAAGCTGTAGTTGTAATACAAGTTATCAGGATGACGTGGCTCTTGGCCTCTTGGCAAAGTATTCACAAAGTCCCTTGTCTTTGTTACGATTTTACCAAATGTCAGCTAGTATGTGCTAAGAATAGGTCTTGCTGCCTGCCGCCCTGACAGGAATGACCTCAGCCCTGACCTGGAGCTTCTCCGTCTCGGGATGCCAAGATGGCTCATGTGCTGGAGCTATTCCAGCCTCGGCCCCTCCGCCCCCTGAGGTGCAAATCTGTGCCCCGGACTGTTAGAAATGAGATGTTTGGTGTTGCAAAGCCCATCAAACAGCCCTCAATTGGCAGTCAGTCTCACTCATTATCAATCTGAGCTTGATTTGAGGAACCAGCTGTTGGTAAATGGCTATCTGAAACATTTGTTGTTTGTTCTTAAACTTCTCTTTGCAGGGAAAACGCCTCTAACTATCAGGTACTTAAGAAAGGGAGAAGTTGGATCTGATCTGTTTGTTTATGTACCATATCCTCATTCCAGGTGACCTAGTTTAGGATTGTGATGGGATCTGAAGAGCAGAGTATTGAAAATGTTGTTTGTGAGAGACTGTGCGCTAGAACAATATGGGGTAAAATCATCTTAATGAGATGCTAGGTCATCTGCAGAATGCATCTCTCAGTAAATACAGTGGATTTTTTTTTCCTTAAGAGGTACACAATGAGCATCTCACAGGAATGCGCTTTCATAAGGCTGAAAGAAAATGAGCAGAGGTTTTGGTTCTTCTAAAGCTCGAGCAGAAGCAATTTTCTGCAGTACCCCACAGTTGCAGCCATCATGATTAAACAGTTGTTATTGCCAGCCTGCTCTAGATTCACGCATAGTGATGGGACATCAAACAAAAATCTTCTGTCATATGCTGGAAATTAGATAACTGTTTTTAGTTTGTTTGGCAAAATAAGCATGGAGATGTTGTTTTATTATTGTAAACCAAGATCAGAACCTGAGAGTCCAAAACAGTACTGTAGCTTCAAGCTAAACGTCAAGGCCTGTCAGGTGGTATCGCATCCACTCCCTTTTCAGCTTTATTTGACCCAAGAGAAAATTCGTTCAAATGCTTGCTAACCTTTCCTGAACAAAAAGAGTGACTTAATAAACATGATTTTTCCCTGGGGAGTTTGACTGCCTGGCCTAGGTTTAAGCAAGGTTTCCCCCTTGACATTTTTCTACCCATGTTCTGAGTCTTCCATGGAGCACAGTAGTAGCTCTCAAGGAGACAAATTGCACTGGTGTTCCCCTGGAAGAAGCATATTTGTTGACCAGAGCCTTCGCAAAAAATTTATGCTATGTATAAGCAAAAAGAAAGGCAGATTTTTACTGTTCTGGATTTGTGAGGGGAATCTCATAAACCTTATGAGTTTTCATTATTTCATTCTTTACAGGGAAAAGGTAAAGTTATGGACAATGACTGGGAAACAGAATGTATTTTGATTTTCCTTAACATTTCCTGCTAGTAAACTTGTCCTGACTGCAGATAAAGTGAATGAATAAAAGATGAATGAGTAAAAATTGTTTACCAAAGGGAAGTTGCCTTACTATATATTTTCCTATCCTGATTCTGGTTGATGACATTCTCTACTTAATTGGCTAACTTCAGTGAGTAAAACTCATAATAACCCGTTACTGTTATTCAATATATTAAAAAAAAAAAATCATTCCAGGTTTTCTCACTTTTCTGTCTTGCTCAGAGTGAAATCCGCATCGCTCAAACTGAATATACGCAAGACTATTGATTTTTCTCCTCTTGGTCTACATCCATCAACCAGAATAAATTCCATATTGAAATATAAATATGCCTTCACACCCAGAGAATGGCATTGCATTCCTTTTCACTTCCAGACACGAAGAATTATTCGTGCTTGTTTGTTTGCTATGTCAGAACTGAAGAACATGTTAGCATTTCTTTGGAACTCATGAGCCACCAAAAAGGCTCTTTCCTTGACACAAGTCCTCCGCTTTTTAATTGTCCCATCACTGCCTGCATCAGTGTAAACGAACATCTCACTCCACAGGTATATACTAGAAATGCAACTGAGAGCTTGCAAGTCTATCAAATAAACTATAAGTAAGTAACACTGCTGCATCAATAAAAGGTGAAAATTCAGCCGTAATTTTAAAGATGTATTGGTCTGGCTGCTGGTAACATTTTTCTTGTTTTTAAAGCTAGTGTTTTGAGACGCATACATATACATGTACATACATATGTATGTGTATGCGCATGTAACAGAAAAGAATGGGTTTTGATTGGTTGGATAACTATTTCTCTGCAGAAAACAATGGTAATGAACATAAAGCCATTATTTCTCAAATCATTTTAGCTTAGTTTTGTATTATACCCAGTTTGAACTCTGCTCTGTGTTCTTATGTGTACAGCACGTTATTTTGCTCATTACTGCATTTAATGGTCATGCAAGTAGTACCCATCCTTGTACCATTATTGGACAGGAAATTTATAGAGCACAGGTCATTGTTATCCAAATAACCTCATTGTTGTGATTTTAATACAGGAAAGCGAAATATGGTTAATATGTGATGGTTTAGTATTTTTAAATGGTTCCTTTGGCTTTGAGAGAGTGTAGTTCACTCTTCTGGGCCAAAGAAGTTACTTCACTCTTAAAAATTCGTACTTGACTTTTAAAAGAGTTAACACACTGTGGAAAGAGTTTTGTTGGTTTTCTTGACTTGGTATACTTTAACTTCAAATATAGGATTGAAGGGTTTGGGTTTTTTTTCCTATTATTCTTTCTGGATTGGATTACTTTAGAGATATTGGGAGCATTGCAGCTTAAGTTAACACAGCATGGGGTGATGTCTTATTGCTTTAACTTTGACGTAAATAAAATTGGAGATTCTAGTTGATCGTTTGCATAAATAGTACTTAATTTAGCTTTCTCCTCCACAACTTTTTTCTAGCCGATGACTTGAAGGTGGACACAGAAAAACTTTCAGCTATTGAGTTCTGACTAATGCATTTTAGAATTCTGGTTTGCATCATCTAGTGTACATCCTCTTACCTTGATTAAGATTCACTTCCCACCATACTACATATTGATCAGCTTAAGATGTGTCTAGGTTTACGTGTACAACCATAAAGACTTTTAGCATACATGTTAACAGCTCACTTTTAAACCTTAGTCTAGACAAAGCCTATGGCACTATTCCACACTGACTTGTGTACAAATAAGGGAAGACCTTTAACTCCATCCTTAGATGTTCAGCCTGACATTGGCACATCAACCTGTCTTTTTTTATGATACGTAGTCTAATGAATAATTTCATTCCCCATGTGTCAACCAGAAGAACTGAGTCTGTTGTTTTAGAGCTGTGTTCGTAAGTGGAAAGTCATAAAACTGAGACTTACGCAGGTGAATTAACGCTGTAAATGTACTGACTGAGGCTTAAATCAAAAAATGAATTTGTTACAAAATTTTCCTGGAAACCTGTTCTACACTTATTGTGTCTTGGTAACTCTGCTATTCACAATGTGCTGTGTGTTTTCATTAATTATACATACCTAGCATGCACATTATATTTATTGTGGAACAGCATACTACTATACATACTACACGCAGATTTTTGTATTCTTACAAAAATTAACATGGTAATAACGTACTCTTCAGTATTTTGTGGCAATTGTACATTGGTGTGAAATACTGATAATTCAACCTGGAATTCAGTTCTTACAGAGGATATTTCTGTGTCCCTCCCTGTTCCTTTGAATGATACTTAAAGGCCTCTGTAATTATGTGGGGATACAAAGCAGACATTAGGAGAGAAAATGAAGCAGGAGATGACACTGGTTCTTACCAAGGGCTTATTACGATTCTGAGAGCTGTATCGTGGCAGTAAAATACCTTAAGCCCCAAGGGGAGTTTCCTAACTGTTGTTGATTTATAATATTTGATATACTAAAAAGAAGGAATCCTGCCCAGTACAGTGTATGTAATGCTGATAGCCTTTTACAAATCAAAACATAATGTATGTTTAGATCTGAAAATTGGGATATTTTGATCAATATCAGTGCAAATGCAGTTATTGAATAGCAGTAATAACTAATCAAACAAGAGCAAGAGCAGATGAAGTAAAAATCTGTCTCTTTTTTCCTCCAAAGGACACTACTTGAATATACTTTCTGCTCATGGAGCATGATTGACATGAATTTTGTTAACAGTGAAAATTGCATCCTGCTCTAGTCCTAGAAGACCATCTTTTTAATAGCCATCTCCCTTTCCAGATTCCTGAAGTACAAAGGGATTCATAGGTGATATACGACAATAGAAAAGGTCTGATTTCTAAGGCTGAAGTTCTTTTACATACAGATAACCTGTTAAATTGGGTGATTAAGAAATTTTGGTCAGTTAAATTGGTTTCAGCTTTTCTGTCATGTTGAGTTAATTAGTTAATATTAGGAGAGAAAGAAAGGAGATACAAATGTAACAAGCAGCAAATAAGTAAAAGACTCGCTGTAGTCTGCTGTTACTGGAAGATACTATAGAAATTGTGAAGTGGACGTACTTAGAGGTTTCCCATTAAACAATGTACTTAAAACCATATAGGAGCAAAACCAAAGGATGTATGAGTCAATAATAAACCATACGGTTATCCACGTCTGAGATACTGTTCTGGCCCTGGAGGAGATCAAGTTATTTGAGCTGAACCCAAGTACCAAGTATTTTTAAGTGGCTGGTCAGTACTCAGAGAAAATGCAGGATACGTATGTGTGTAAGCGTCACAGGAAGAGAAAATAATACAGTAAACCTGTATAATAGTCTTAAGCCTTCAGATAAGTTTTGCATCAAATGTTCCATTTCCTCTTATTTTGTTCTCTATAACCAGGCTTGGCTTATTTCTCTATTTTTATTATTGTATTGGCAGGATTAAGGAATAAATTTCTACTTCTTTTTTACTATTTTGAGACAGTGTTATTAAAACAAATGTTCAAGTAAAATACTAGGAAACTTTTTGTATGTGCTTAAGAAAAGACACAAACCCGAGTTTCTTGCCATGCTCCTCTGTCATACATCTGAGCATGTCCTGAGACTA
This sequence comes from Charadrius vociferus, assembly GCF_000708025.1. Classification (NCBI taxonomy): domain Eukaryota; kingdom Metazoa; phylum Chordata; class Aves; order Charadriiformes; family Charadriidae; genus Charadrius; species Charadrius vociferus. Next base: position 546,359 of record NW_009648807.1, read on the forward strand.
CTTTATCCTCCATTATGGAGACTCATCCTAAAACCTTTGAGCAAACATGGAAGTTTGGGGACGCTGAAATTAAGGCTGGACCACTGAGTCTTACTGCAAAAAGACAGAAAAAGACAAATCAGTGCTCTGATAAAGATAGTTGGAGGTGGATGGAGACGGTTGGAGGAACTCTTGTCTTCCTCAGTTTTCTTTTCAGTCTGTGATGTGTGCTGGAACCTACAGCTGGAACTGTTTGTAAGCAGGACTCTGTGTCTGACCAAATAGCATAAATATATAAATAAAGTAGTACCTCTCATTTAATTTTGAGTAGAGTTAGGAAAGATAATGCAGCTTCCTACTAAATCTCATTGTGGAAATATGTTTTATTGGTCGGAAGGAACATCCCTTACTAGCTGATCTTGTGGCGACTGGAGCTGTGAGTGCGGGGTTTACGCGGGGTATCATGGCTGCTTGATTTGTATCTATTCCACCTTTGCTCTAAGCGAAAGTGGGCTTGAAACTCCTGGGTCATTAGGCCTTCTAAAACTAGCATGAAAAAAGATTTCACCCTCTGTTGGCAGCACTATTTTTTACTTGCTTTAGCCCTTGTTGGTATTCTAATCAGGAAAGGCAAGGTTGGTTTTTGTGGAATTCAAGCACTGCCTTGAATAAGGGTGGGTTTTAATACATGCTTAAGCATGTGTCAAGGTGCACAGCTGAATGAAGTCTATAACTTAAAATTATATATAAATATGAGTTTATTAGGCAGATAAAACTTGAGCAATTTTTGAGGTTGCTTGTAAAATACATAATTTATAAATAGGTTAAAATACACTGTAGTAAATGAAGAGTGGAAAAACAATCTCAACTTTAAAGTAATCTTAAACTGAATGTGGCACTTCTATATAGACACCTAGGTACGGTAAGTTAAATACCTAACCAATTTATTTATTCTCAACTTTCAGTTAAAATTAAAGACCTTGCCTCACTCTCCATTATTTTTAAACTGCAGGTTAATGAGCTGAAACAGGGAGAAACAGTTGCAGAGCAAATAAAATCTCACTTGACAACCTGCACACCATATCGATAGAGTTCATGGTTTGATACTTCAGGAAAAGTTTATGTGCCCCAAAGCTCCTTTGTTTTGGGTTTTTTACTCTAACGTGACTTTGTCAGTTGGTGAAAGATATTACCACCTGATTAGGTGCCCCCTTAATTTCAGTCACAATGGCACAGCATCTGTAATCTTTTGAAATTTGCATGCTGGTAACTGCAGAGCCCTATTAACAATGCTACGTATCGTTATTTATTTATGCTATAAACTTTGGCTTAGAGAAGGAAAGTTTTATCCAAGGAATATTTATTATACAAAGAATGTTTTAGTTGTTCCCCCCCCCTTTGAATTGGATGTTGGTGTCCTTAGAAGTCGAGACCCGGAGACCTGGAGGGAAGACCTATGGACTGGAGTTCCCACACTCATTTCTCTGTTGTGTCTCTGCCCCGATGGTCCCCAACATGGGGCTTGCAGAACTTGCTCTCCTTTCCAGTATTTGCCCTATTATTATAGTAATAAACCCCCGATGACTTCACTGGCACCTTCAAGTGAATTCACTTGGTACTTGGCAAGATTACTTTAGATATTAATGGCAGGTAGACATTGCACTCTGTTGGCAGTCCGATAGGCCCAATAGCACATTATTTAGAAGTTAAGGGCATTGTGCTGTGTCTTGCACAGCATTTTCCTGTAGGCTTTTTTTCAAGCCACAACTGTTCATATTAGCAAATTAAAAAAAAAAATAAATTGAGATAAGTGCTTACAAGATTCCTTTCTTGGTCACACAGTCATTTGCAGACACTCAGTTCTGCAGTGACCTTACTGGACAGCTACAAGGCCAGAGATTAATTTTTCAAAAGCAAATACACTATTTTGGATGACCGGTATGAAAATTAAAGTTGATGGATTTGAGTAGCTTTAGAAATGGGACTTCAGGTTCTTTTGACAGTTTCACCTTTAATCTTTCAAAGGCTGAAACCTTGGGTGTAGTTTAGTACAGCTGAGACTTGGTTTTAGATATGGCAATCTAAGTTTATCAGGCTGTCCTGGGGAACTTTATAGTTCTTGGCTTCACAAAGGATGATGATCTGCTGGGGAATGACTGTTTTATAAATGAAAAGGCAAAAGTGGCTGTAGTTCTGTTTGTCTGTCCAGTCTCCTTTAAATCTTCAGTCCTGTGAGTAATACATTATCAGACTGATTCCAGTTTCCTGTTTATATAGGGTCTGGCTTTGATGCAAGTACAACAGATTAAGAAGCAGAAGCAGAGTTCCTGTTTTAGTAATTTCTCATTAAGATGTGTATAAGTCCAATGACACTGTGCTGACAATTATATAAAACATCAGACCGGCGAGCACATATTTTTACATCAGCACCAAAGATTTAAAGGCATATCACCTCAGCAGCAGCCCCACTACTTCATCTTTGATCAAAGCTGCAGATTAGAAAGAAATTTTGCATGTTGTTTTACATGTGTTTTAAGCTAAGGAAGATCATTCTGAAAAGGCTGATATGTCTATACAAGAGATTTAAGTAAGTAATTCCTGCATTAAATTAAATTCCACAGTTTTTTCTGTGGCAGTTTCTGGGTGGTTTTTTTTCTGGCAATTTGTTAGTTGTATTTTACATTAAAAAGTCATGCTTTACTTGCAGTTTCAATGTCTTTAGCAAAGTTTCTTGCCATTATCTCTTACTATGACTTTGATAAATTGTAGTTGTCCTCAGTACAGAGCTCCTCCTCCCTGGGACTGGGATAGAGTAACCTGTTGCCCTGAGTCTTGCTATTGTGCTAATGTCCATTGTGGTCTGCAAAACACATATTCTTGTTCAGACAGACAATGAAAAACCACTTATGTCAAAAATTTAAAAAAAAAAAATGCATTTCAATATAATTCTTCAAGTTTGTAAATAGACTTAAGTGGTAAGCGTTAAGCCTATTGCTGCAAAAGAAGTGTAGTAATTCAGAATAAATTTGTGACAAACTCTACAGGAAGGTGAACGCTACATGAAGTCCCAGCTGGTTGGAAGTTCACGCAGGCAGGCCGGGACACTTTTTCCCCCTCATTCTGTGGCTTGTCTTGGAAAACGGTTTGCAATGACCCTGCTCCACATTACCTTTTCCTGAGTTAACTTGCCAAGTTGATTAGAAATAATAAAGAGTGTATCATAATAGGACTTGTCTGTAGTAAGTATCCATCCCAGGTGACCCTGGAAAACCACCTCAGTTCTTTTCCCCAGTAACACTGGCTGTAAAAATCAGGGCAATGCAAGGTGCTTAGGATACTCTTTTCAAGCTACGTTTTGTGTTAGCAAGTTTGCTAGTCTTATAGGTTAATTGATATGTGAACTTAACGCATCATTTTCTCTTTATGATTTGTTTATGTGTTACAAACCCATTTTATTTTCTATTTGCCTGCTTTGGGAGTTTCATCAAGAAATGATAAATATGCCTATGCATATGAATTCCATTATATGCAATATAATTCCAGTAACAGTATCTATGATAACTGTAGCATGAAACCAATAACAGAAAGCTTACACTTACAGCTATTTGAATAATACCTTCACTGCCTATTTACATTTGAAGTATAGAACTGGCTAGACTTAATTTCTGCTTTGGTGTATGTTTATCCTGTTACCGACTTTTTGTTCCTTTCTGCTACTTATGGTTGTGTAATTTACATTTACTTAATGATCCAGAATGTTTAGAAAATAGAAAAAGGATCATCTGCGATAAAAGTACTGCCATCAGAAAAGGTTTAGTTGTCAAATGGTAAAACTAAATAAGATCCAATTGGGCATAACTAAATCAGGACTTGCACTTAATAAGGCGCATACATGCGTATTGGAACTGCTGATTTCAGAGGTGGATTGGGTTATTCTTATATTAGTTTTTAAGTTATTAGATCTTGAAAAACAACTTAAAATTAAGATAGTTTATTAGGCTCAGCTCTGTTATCTTTAGTGAGACAACATGAGACTTCTTTCATGGAAGCTTCCTTCTCCCCTCCCATGCCCAGTAAAATCAGGGCAATTTAGCTTTCTTTAGAAAGGGACACCAACAGATTTTTTTAAAAAATCACATTTACTGCATGTGCTTGTAGAACAATAGACCTTGAATAAGGTTTTTTGTAGCTATGTGATATGAAAGCAGAGCTCAACGTATTAAATTCAGTTGAAATGTTATGTCTGTTTATATAATCTCCCTACCAATGGAGTATTCAGTGTGTCTAAGGAATCTCTGTGAACACGTCAGATTATTGTGATTTTCACATGTTACCAATCAATAGGCCTGACAAAACAATCTATTGGTCAGTATAATTCCTAAATTTATTAAATACCAGGATTTTGGTTCTACTCTTCTTTGGGTGTAACATTACTAAACTGACATGTAGGGAACTGGCAAGGAGACTGAAGAACCAAATGCTTCTGAAGACAAATCCTTATATCTCCCGTGCATTGCACAAGTATATTCATGGGGATGAATTCCTTAGAGGGGCTTTAAACTGTATAAGGGAGCCTAATGGGATTTAAAAGCTGTAAAGTTGGTTAGCACAGTTTATAGCCTACTTGGATGGGTATGGTCTACATTTTTTTTCAGGCCAAGGTCAATGGTATAAATGGCTCTGTAAAAACTGCCAGTGAATAACTGCAAAAGATACCTGGTGACCGAGGCAAGACACTTTCAACAAACACTCATGTTTGTAAAGTAAATTTTTAGAGCTGTTGCAGAAAAGTGGAAGACAATTTTGCCAGAGCTAGATCATAGCTCTTGGGTTGGGGTTGATTTTTTTTTTTAATTGCTTTCTCATTACATCACTTTTTCAAGATTTTTTTTTTTTCTTTTTCTCTGCCTGGGAACTATAGTTCATGATGAAAAGAGGACATTTGCTTTCCTGGATTGTTTGGGCTAATGTCTCTGGGTACAAAATGGAACTTCTTTTTCTGAAGTGAATTGTACAAAAAATTCTACTTGCAGCCACTTACTGCCGTAGTCATGAGGCCACTTAACACATGTCATGAGACCACTTAACAGTCTGTGACCAACTGCTTTTGGAAGGAATGGAAATGTCACGAGCCAGTTATTGTGATGTATAAATGACTTATTGAGATGAGACCATACCTGCATGCTATGAATATAACGGGGTGGGGGCTTGCATTTTGAAACCCTGTGGTTACTTTGCTTAGTTACCTGTTGTCCGTCTTCTGCAAGAGGAGCCATGGGGCTCAGCTGGTCCTCGTGGGATGCCTGCAGGCAGCCACTGGCAGCGGGCATTGCCACCGTGTTGCTGCCAGTGTTTAGAAACTGAACTGCCACTTGGAACTGGGTAAACTGAGTCTTCAGTTATATATCCGAACACTGCAGCTGTTTAACCCTGGTCCTCTCTTAGGTCCTCTCTAGCCTCTTAACACAAGTGCATGTTGAATTTCAGTCAGTCAAGAAATGTGGACCTGTGATGCTGGGCCCGTGCCGAGGCTTGTTTGGTATGTTGTAGGGTCGGACTGTTACAGGGGTGCCTTCAGCTGATGGGGAGTGGCTGAAACGGTAAGCCTGCACGCCCTGGTTAAATATAGTCAGCATATAGGTAACATTTATACCTGGTTTGGTTTATTCCAATATTTATTTCCACTGGGACAATGTTTTATTCTGCTTTAAATCCAACATGGAAGAGATACGGTGTATCTAAAGATGTAGATGAGTGCATCTGCTGTGTAACTGGCATGCCTTTGTTGACACTAGATATATCAAGTGCTCAAAAAAACCCAGAAAAATCAAATCTTTGCTTATATTTGTACTTATTTCTGTTCTTGGTGTGATGTTGAAAGCAAAGCTGAATCTGTGCAATTAAACAGAGGGACTCTGAAGTCCTCCATGGAGGAGCTGCACAGATAGGCCACCACAGCAGCTGGCAGACCTGCCTTTTGCAGTGCGGGGTGATGTTTGTATCCCAACATAGTCCCCCCATGGAGAGTTTCCAATATTACTTTCTTCTCCCTAGTATCTGTTGAGAGACTTCCTAAAGAGGTGGTGGCAGTCCCCAGGCTGACGTGCGCCCTCAGTCCTGACAAGAGGTGGTTGGTATGGCTGCCTTTCCCTCACCAGAGATGAACTTCTGCTCCTATCTCAGGGCCATGTACCATGTTTACTGTGCTCCCTTTTTTCATGTAGCATTTAAATATCATGGATGCATGTAATAAAACTTGGAGATCACTAAATAGACAGTTTGTATGGCATTGAACACTTAGAAATGGAGCAGCCAGCAGCTAGGAACTATGTCAGCAACACCACTAGCACCATCACCACCAGTACTTAAACTGGATGCTTCAGGTCTACCTAACTGTTGTTGCCTGAATAGATTTAGCAGCATGTAACACAAGTTCTTCCTGCACCAATCAGGCATTGTATCTTGAACACAACAGCAGAAAAATAAATGAAATAACAATTAAAAAAGCCCAACCACAACAACATACCATCTCTGTTTTTAAGAGTGAGATACCAAAAGCTTACAGTGATGCTTTTCTAGTTGGCTGTTGCAGTTACTCAAGAAGAGTTTTGAAAAATTGCAATTTTACTGTTTCAGGCAGGAGAGAAAAAAACAAACTAAGCAGTTCAAACAAACTGCTCATAGAAGAAGGAAAAAAGAATTAGAACTTTAAAATAGCATGTTAAAAAGAGAAAAGCAAATCCTAAGGCTTATCATTCCCTTGCAAAATATCTCTAGGCAGAGCTAAGGCCCTTTTTCCCCACATAGGCCCCTTTCCAAGTAGAGAGGGCAGAGCAGCAGGCAGGGTTTTGCAAACTATCCCATTACTTTGGAGCACATTTAGCCCTGAGCTTTTTGTGTATCATTGATAGCTTCAGTTTTAAGCTTCAAGCTAGTGTATATGTAATTAGTATTTTAGAAATAGATATGAAAAATAGGAGATATTTTATTGGTGATAGTTACTGGAGTTTTTTATGGTGTGAAGGTATAGATGAGAAATACAGTTTTGCTTACTATTAAATATTCAAAGCCTGAGTTACATGGGATAGTTGGGATATAAAGCAGGGCTTTTTTTGGGCCTTTTCTGGCTTTTACTGCAGGCCAGTGAAAGAACTTGGCAGTGTTTGTTTATCGTTTCTGGATTATGTCAAAACTTCCCAACGCACATGTTTTCCAGATGCTAAAATGAAGACGCCTAGGGTTTGGGGTTTTTATTTTTATCCAGCTGCGATGACCTTGGAACGAGAGACATTCAATCAATAAGCTACTTTTTCCTTTTTTTTCAAGGTAGCTATAAGAGTATGATGTAGAGAACAGAACTGCAACTGTGTAAACTGCAGTTCATACGAGAAATTATTGTCACAGCTCCTAATGCTAAGTGCAGTGGGCTGGAATAAGCAGAGCTGGAATGAAATAGAAATTAAGAAAACAAAAAAAGTTGACTCCCTGCCTTTAATCAGTAAGCAGTACTGTGACCTCTGTAAGTATGAAATAACCCATAAAAGAGCTCATGTTGAAACAACTGTTTTGAAAACTACATGGAATGAAGGTATTTGCATCTCTCAAGAGGCTGTTCATTTATAAGATGCATGTTTTGCTCTGCTGGGAGGCATATATGCTGTCTTCAGCTGAGTGTTATTGTGCTGCATAATATTTGTCCTGTTGGGAAAGTTTAATTTAGCAAGTTTTAACTGTGGACAAATATCAAATGTATTCTGTGATTAAGCTTTGGGTTTGTCTTAGATACCAGTATTTTAAGTTCTAGACATAAAAGTATGTAAAGCTCTCTAATGGCTCTTAAAGGAAACCACAAACTGTTTCTCGAGTTGGTTATACAAGGAGTCGCTCCAAGGGACTTGGTCCTGCAGCCCTTGAAGTCAATAGCTGAGCTCCCATAGATTTTTGCGGTGCAGGCACGGCGCGCTCCGCCTTGCGCGGGAGCCAGCTGAAATCAGCCCTCGTGCTCCGTCAGACAGTTCAAAGCTAGCAAAGCTGTCATCATCGCTGGCAAGCCCGAGGGGTAAAGTGAGGACAGGACGAGGCTGCCAGAGCAGTTCCCGGCGCTGAACTCTCCCAGGTCACTCCTCCGGCACTCGCTGTGGTGGAGGCGCAGGCAGCGGCAGGGACAAGCACCCGGCAGCCACCCCAGGGCTCCAGCCCGTGGGCTTAGGATAGCACCAGCCTTTTGGGCTCGTCTGTTGCCAGCTGTGGCTTGTGTTTTCAGAGGCCAGCTTCTTTTATGTGTGTATTTCATCTGAACTTTAAAAATTTCAGGCATGTCCTTAAGTGTTGGGGTGTGCAAATGCCACCGCAGGCAGTGCAAGCCTGCGGGACTGTTGCTGGCCAAAGAGTGCTTCTGTGTGTGCAGATGCAGGGACTGAAATTGTAATACCATTTCTGCAAGATCTTGTACCAGCATTTGAAGTGAAAGCTCACACAGATGCTATGTGCACACACACGGGCTCGAAAGAAGCCCTACTGAAAATTTACCTTTGCTGCAGTCACACAAAGTGACTAAAAACCCAGCACATACATTTTCAGTTAAGTATACTCTTTCTAGCCCCTCTAAACATCTTTGTCAGCGACATGGACAGTGGGGTTGAGTGCACCCTCAGCAAGTTTGCTGATGATACCAAGCTGTTTGGCGAGGTAGACACACTGGAGGGGAGGGATGCCATCCAGAGGGACCTGGACAGGCTGGAGAGGTGGGCCCAAGCCAACCTCATGAAGTTCAACAAGGCCAAGTGCAAGGTCCTACATCCGGGTCGGGGCAATCCCAAGCACAAATACAGGCTCGGTGGGGAATGGCTGGAGAGCAGCCCTGAGGAGAAGGACCTGGGTGTGCTGATTGACAAGAAGCTCAACATGAGTCAGCAATGTGCGATCGTAGCCCAGAAGGCCAACCATATCCTGGGCTTCATCAGGAAAAGTATAGCCAGCAGGTCAAGGGAGGTGATTCTGCCCCTCTACTCCACTCTCGTGAGACCTCACCTGGAGTACTGAATCCAGCTCTGGAGTCCCCAACATAAGAAGGACATGGACCTGCTAGAGAGCATCCAGAGGAGGGCCATGAGGATGATCTGAGGGCTGGAGCACCTCTCCTATGAGGAGAGGCTGAGAGAGTTGGGGCTGTTCAGCCTGGAGGGGAGAAGGCTCTGGGGAGATCTTATTGCGGCCTTCCAGTACCTAAAGGGGGCCTACAGGAGAGCTGGGGAAGGACTTTTTACTAGGGCATGTAGCGATAGGATGAGGGGGAATGCCTTTAAACTGGAAGAGGGCAGGTTTAGATTAAACATTAAAAAGAAATTTTTCACTTTGAGGGTGACGAGGCACTGGAACAGGTTGCCCAGAGAGGTTGTTGAGGCCCCATCCCTGGAGGTGTTTAAGACCAGGCTGGATGTGGCTTTGGGCAACCTGGTCTAGTGGAAGGAGTCCCTGCCTATGACAGGGGGGGTTGGAACTCGATGGTCATCAAGGTCCCTTCCAACTTAAACCATTCCATGATTCTATTATTCAAAGGAAGCTTATCTTAGCGAGAGTCCTGTTATTCAACAGATTGCATTAAATATTGATATAAACCTCAAAGTAAAAGAAGTCGTTACTCTCCTCCACCATGTCTGTGCTATTTGATCATGTATGTAAAAATAAGTGTGTGTGTGTGCACATGCATGCGTGGGTATGTGTGATCTCATGGCCCACGTTAAATCTTGAAGCATTCACTAGTGGTTCCATTGTAGGTAGGCTCACTCAGCATGTGCTTTTTCTTTGACAGTGCCATGTAGCAGTGCCTTGATTAATATTATTACTCTAAGGAATATAATAAAAAAATCCAGTGGAGCAAGAAAATTATTGTTACAATAAAAGCCATTGAAATGAACATGCTTATTAACATGCCTCTCAATTGCACAGAGACTAAAAGACAGGGAGCACGCTCTTCTCTTCCATGTTGCTCTGCATATTTTGTCATTATATTGCACAGCTGTCGCGACTGCTGTCTCCTGGTTATGATTTTCAAATCCCAGTTGATGATTAATACCTTTGGCTCAGACAATTGTAAAAGGCTGGTGCTTTAGCTGCATACATTTTCTCACTGCTCTGGCAGTAGTGATGTGCATCACAATGTGAAGGGGCCTGGAGGGTGGAAGGGAGCTAAGAGAGAAGAAGAAAGAGGGTGTCACGCAAAAAATAATTTTTTCCATGTGTTTTTCCCATTTGTCAGGTCAGCGCTCAGATAGGTTTGACTAGAAAGCACATCACATGAATGCCTTGTATTTCTGCAGCACCTTTTACTTACAAGCATTACAACGCCTCCCGTGAGGAGATTAAAATTCCAGGATTCATGGATAAAGTCCATTCAGTGTCCATAGGTAAAGAGGAGGAGTAGGCAAGGTACAGAATTTCATCCAGGTTTTTCTGGAAACTGTACCTTTGCCGGAGGAAGAGTGTCCCTGGGCTGACTGTGTAGGGTCACACAAAAGCTTAGAGGGAAGGCAGCAGGTATGTTTTGTGGCAATGACGAAGTTAAATCCCCAAAAGTACTGATACCTCAAACCAGGACAATGCTCAAGGTACATAAATATAATCATGAGTAGAAAATGAATGAGAAATTCATGAAGGTATTATGGGATCGCTGATATTCCTCATTCTGTTTTCCAGGCTTTCTCTGGCTATCTCTTCTTTCTCCTGTCTTCACTCGCTCTCTGTGTATTCACCTTTTCTTTTGGTATTTTCTGTTCCACCATACCATCCACCCTTCCCTTCTCAAGTTCTGTTTTCTCTCAGTCCCGGTGCCTCTCACTTGGCTATTTGGGCCTCTCTCTCAAACACATTTGCAAAGTCTTATTGCACAGGTGATTATCCAAAACAAGTCTAACGTACACAACAATTAGTTTGGAGAACCTATATACGCACTGGTGTGCAGCATGGTGTATACTGATGAGCCTGCGATACCTGGTACTTGTATTATTTATTATGTAAATTTATCTGTCTGTGGAAAATACAACGTCAGCCTCTTTTGGACTGGGATGCTGAGTGAGCTGGATATATGTGAACAATGCCGTTATGAGTCGTACCCTTCCCCTTTGTCACTGAGGATGTTTGCTCAGATTTAAGTATTGTTTTTGTTTTGGCAGAGGCCGAAAGCTGGGAGCAGGAAGCGGCTGCACCCTGACGGCTGTCATTTCCCCTGCGCGCGACTCCTGTTTACCGCCAGCTGCTTTCTTACAGACGCATCGCCTGGGCTTTGATACCAGCGGGCCTGTCGTTGACTCAGAGCTAGTAAACTTTCTGTGGCTATCTGCTCATTCGTGCCGTTCTTCACAGACTATAAGGTCAGCCCAGGAAAAAAAGGACTACTAATAATAGTAATAAAAAAAAAAAATAATCGTAGGATCTTTTACAATCCTCTGCTCGGATTAGGGTATGTGTGTTGCCACTGAGTCAGTAAACGGCGACGGCCGGGAACGTCTCAAGTGGATGTTGGGGAGCTGGGCAGACCTCTGATGCAGAAGCTGCTTTTCCAGCAGGATGCGGAGGAGATCCTGGTAGACAGATGGCTGGCTGCCCGGTTTGCAATGTGTCCTCTCAGGCCTCTGTCTGAATTCCTCCCCCCATAAAAGCTTTCATTACGTTTTGTCACTTGATACATTAGTTTGTTTTAATGCACTGGAACCCCACGTACATTTAGCAGTCTTTCTGCTTGTTTTATGGGGCTCCGCTGTGTTTGGAAATGAATTAAAGCTTCTGAAAGGCTTGGCGGTTTCATTAGAGAAGGACAGTCCAATCCAAATTAGTGTAACTCACTTAAAATGGAAGTAAAATGTTTTAAGGAGAGTGATCTGATAAATATTGGCTTAAACTAATTGGATTTTCAATAGACAAATTACTGCATTTTTCTCATTACTTAGTGCTCTGTAAGGCTTTCACGTTGTATGGGAGAGTACAGTTCCCTGCTATGGAGCTGAGACGGTGGAGTGAAATCACTGACTGAAGATGCTTTCTGATTCTTTGGCTGCTGTGGAGCTCGGGATGCCTCTGGCTTGGGGGTGCCGTGCAGCTCAGCCCTCGGGGCTGCTCAGCTCACTAGCGTGAAAGCGTGTTGCCATTTCCCAGTCTGCTTGCAGAGGTTTGCTATTCCTCATGCTCAGGGCATGGGTGAAATGATCGGCAGGCTCCCACTGACCTCTCTGAAAGAAGGCACTCACCAGGATAAGCACAGTGTAAAGCCTCTCACGTTACATATAGGGTAGCCTTTTTTTTTTTTTTTAAATAAGCAAAAGAAATACTTATTTCCAGTTAAGAGGGTCAGAAAACAGTGCATGTCCTGTCAAAGCCAACTTCTCTATTCCAATAAGCTATTAATTACAACTAAATAAGACATAAATAAATATTCAGTTATGTATTGTTTGTTTGTTTGTTTTTTTTTAAATATTATTAACCCCAATAGAAAAGGAAAATAAGTAGGGATTCTTAAATCCTTATCTAATGTTGGTAGTGCCATAATTTGATTCCTTCCAAAACATGTTTTCTGAAAAGAACTGGTGTGCACTTATTTGATTCCTGGTGTTCAGTCAAGAATTCCCCTTTCATCAATGTTAAAGTGGATGTCCTATGGAGAAAGGAGTTGTTCCTCAAAAATGTTTCAGTAAGGCACATGAGCATGTGGCCTGAGAGGCGGTGTAGAGAAGTGAAACAGTTTCTTGTTCATTAGTACTGAAATGTTTATATGAGCCACAATACTAACAGCATATTTTAGTGTCTGTGCAGTATGAAATTGCCTGCGGATGCAATTAGATAATATTGACAGTCGCGATGGTGAATATGCAAATGATACCATGATTTTCTTCCATTTAAATTCCTGTGTA
>NW_009648807.1:559254-577087 GCF_000708025.1 Charadrius vociferus
GTAGGGAAAAGTAGAGATGGAAGATGGAGTGGTGCTGTGAAGAGTTACTGAGCCATTTATTTTTCTAATGCAAAATACCCTAAAGCAAAGTTAGTGGGATGTTTGTTCTCTGTTTAGGAGACTCGGTAGTTGACTGTATGGCTGAGGCATCCAGGTACATATTTTTTCAGGGCAGACTTGGTGTGTATCATATGCAAGCTTGGCCATCCCAAGTCCAGTATCCCGGCTGAATACAGTTTCAGTCAGTGCACTGCATTACCATGTGATTATGCTGGTGTGCCTATTTTTTTGTTACCTTTTGAATAGATAATTTAAAATTGCTCTCTGTAGGGATGTTCTCTGTGTCTGTCTGCCTATCAATCTTTCTATCTGAATGCAGAAGTATTTGATTAGTGTATTTAAAGTAATAAAGATGTCAACAGTAGTGTCACATTGATTGATGCTAATTATAAGTCTTTAATGGCTCCTCTGGTTTGGCCACTCTCCTTGCAGATTGTGATTTTATGGTTAAAATAATGCCCTGCTGTCCGCAGACTCGGTCATAAATTGTGGTCTATCTTTCTTTAATGACTCCGCATGCAGTGGTATAATCCCAATAACATACATTATCTTTGGTAAAAGGAAGGCAGTGACTTTCATAGAGGTGATGGATGGATTTATAAGGACTAGCAAACAGACTGGCTGGGATCACACCAGAGGCAAGGCTGATTGTTCCGCTTGTGCATTGCCATAAGCAGAAACATTAGGCAGGCAGTCTTGGATAACTGATGTTTTTCATTCAATCGGTCTCTTTCCACTCCATACCATTAGCAAAAGTTAAACAAAACGCTGAGGTTTGAATCAAAGTCTCCTATCAAAAGGCTAACTGCTTAACAAGATGCAAAAAATCTTCTGTTAGGCATCTGTCAGCTACACTGAACAATAAGCAATGCAGATTCTTGCTTTGGAGGCGTTCTTTTTAAAGCATGTAACGAATGGCCCATGAATGCGTGTTCACCTTACAAAAGTACGTTGCTACCATGAGGAAAATGCTCACCATTTCTGGGGGAATTTAATCATTGTGAAATTTCAGGGGAGCAGGCAGGGATGTGTGCAGGGATGCCCGCCTACATATGGATGTGTATCAAGTTACACATGTCCATTTTTAAGCAGAATCATTATAATGATTCTGAAACACCACCTTATTGCGTCTGTATTCATAACTGGCACTGTGGAGCTCCAGCACAGCATGGCGTATCCCACAACACTGTGTGCATACAGGCAGATGCACACAGAGGCTTTCAGAGCAGTCTGTGCCCTGCAGGCCCTGTAATACAACTGGTGAACCTGGCTAAAAAGCATGAGGTTTCCTCAGCACTAAAAAGTCAGGAATAGAGGTTAATTTGGAAAAGATACAGTTATAAAAAGTAATTTCTTGGCACCCTAATCTTGGCCTTTACTGCTTGGTAGTTCAATATAGTTATACTGTGGTGCGTGATCAATAGCAATGAAATCCAAGGCAATGACTGGTGGGGGTCATTTTGTGGGGGTTTTGATTTGTTTGTTTTTGTTGTTTTTGATGGAGAAAGATGGGACTCATAAAATTAATTCTGAGCAGAAGTGTAGCACAAACAATGGTAAAATATATCACAAAAGTTTAAAGCATTTGGATCCCATTGCAGACTGCCAGTTCCAGTCCTGCTTTCTGTGAGTAGACATCTTATACAGCTACTGCTGGATCAGTTACTTTCTAAATAAACCCGATTAGTGTTTGTTTATTAAGCTAGAAAGCTGTGTCACTTTTTCACAGAATGGCAATATGGATATGCTTAAATGTAGCAAGGAAGCCAACAAATGAAAAAAATTCCCCCAAACCCAAGGCAAAGAAGGATTTGAATAAAGGGCTTTTAGTCACTTGCTTCCAAATTTTACTAGTATTAGTTTTTCTGACTCTGACAAAGCAGCGGTATTCCTTTGCCATGTTGTGAAGTGTATGCTTCCAGAAGTCCCATCAGCCGGACAGCATCTGGCTGGCTGATGAGCTCGGCAGGCAGCTGTACTTGCAGATTTGGAGTTACTTCTGGTTCTGTCATCAGAAACCCCGTTGATGGGGCATCTGGAGCACATTGCCCGTGTGAATGTTTCGGGTTAGTTTTGTTTTGGGATGGTGTCATGTTCAAATTTGGTTTTGTTTCTCTTTTTTATTATTTTAATTTAATCTTCAATTGATCAGAATTTTTTCTTCTGCCGCATATCCTGGAGTTGGGCTGTTCATCCGTGTGAAGTTTTCCCACAGACTCCCAAAGGGGAGAGTTGCCTTTGTCCCAGGCCCTGCCTCTTCATCCCGCTCCTGTCCCGCACCCGGCTCACTTGCAGCACTGGAGACTCGGAGTCGAGATGAATGTGCTGTGTGCTGGGGGTTATCAAAGACACACACTTCATATAAGCATGTCCTTTGCTCTCCAAGTGCAGGAGCCCTTCAAGTAGCACAGAGGAGATCAGCCTACGCATGGAAACTCGCACTGACCAAAGAAGGTGGCAGCAGGGTTGTTTATTCTCTCTCAATTTGACTATTCCCCTTTTTTGTTTACAACAAATTAGCACTAGCTCATGTGTTGGAGATGAAATGAAAAGAGGGGAAAAAAAACCCCAACAACCCAGCCCCAAGGCTTCCGACTAAAAATGCAGGTTAATCCTCTGCGGCTTTCAGAAGCATTTCTGTAGCATGCTACTAATTAAGATAAGGTTATAATTTTAAGTTATACCAGGAATGCAATTAGAGCTCTTACTAAGAACTGTAGCAATCAATTTTATACAAATTATTCAGACCTGGTAAGGTAGAATGCAGTTTTAATAGGACAAGAGAACACATTGCAGTTTTATTAAATATAATATAGATTCAAATTACAGCCAAATGCTGTACTAAAAAAAAGCAGGAATCCATGTATCCCTTTCTAAAGTCTTTTCTTAGGTAGGATTAATTCAAGCGTTTTTTTCTCTCCTTTTTGATGTACAGTTTCAATTGATTTTTGATCTTGAAAAAAAAACCCTTTAAATGGATGTACTGTAAACCCAGAAGTGAATGTAGAGAAGTATTTGGTAAGCTTACCAAATAATATAAATTTCACATGTACAAATGGTCATGAGTTGATGTCAGATGCCAATTTAGGATCTACATACCTTGTAGATGTATGTATTTTCTGCACATACTGTAGACAGTGGATCAAATTCAGCCCCTGGTTAAGTAAGTGAAGTAAGCAGAGTGGGCAGGAGAGTGGGCTCTACTCCCACCAGGTCCCCTGTGCACCAAACAGGCGGGGATGGCTCCGTATCTTTGAACTTAGGCCAAACCTCAAAAGGGGGGGGGGGGGGGGAGAGAAGGGTCATGTGTTAGTGGAAGAACTGTACTTACCCACTTTCACATTTGTTTGTTTATTCATTAAGATATACCCATTTCTGAGAAATAGTCTGTGCCGTAGACGTGCAGACTGTAAAAGTATGCTGTCGTGGAAGGGTTTCACAGTCTCGTGCATACAATGTGGTATTTTTATCTCTCTGCAGTGTCCTTCTGGCTCTATTTTCCAAGCAGAGAATGCTTGTCCTTTAGGTTTTCCTGGAACAGTCATCTTTACCATAATCACTTCTTGTTATCTTGCTCTGGTTGCCTCTTTCTTTTGGAGCTGTGCAAAATTGTATTCTGTGAGTTATACTCATGTTTTACAGATGCACTTTCCTACGTTCTTAAAAGCGGACTATGTTAAACTGCAGTTAATCTTGAGTGTACATGTAGGCTTAATAATTTAAAAGCTGAAACATTAAAACTATGACTGTTCCTCAAGTGTGATTAAAACCAGCAAATTCAGAAGAAAGGCTTTATCTAAAAGAAAGAAAAAAAAGTGTAATGTGGATGAATGCACATTTAAGGCACTCCACCAACTTTAATTCTCCCATGTAACAACTTGGTGATCAGTGAATTAAACTGTCTGTAAGTATAGATTAGAAGAAAATTACTTACAAAAATGCATTAGATTATTTCTTGGTTTACTTTTTTTCAAAGAGATGTTAAGATGGTTTAGTTTTCTATTTTAGATATCTTTTATAAAAGAAATTTTTCATTAGGATTTGTAACTTCGTTTCTCTTGAAATGCATACTAGAAGTGTTTCAGTGAGAATTATAGTCTTCTGCAGGGCTGGAAATGAAACCCTCTAACTTCTGCCTCTAGTATTTTTGCACCAGGCTGTCCATCTTAAAAGAGCTGTGACTAATTAACTCTTTGCTAAAATGTTCTGTATGTGGGCCAGTAGGAAACATATTCATCTATCCATATTTATCCAAGTCACAGTACCATGCTTCCCAGAGCCCCTGTTATCTATGTTGGTTTTTATATTATCTGGGCTGTACTTGCCAGCCCCACTGACCTTGAGGTAACACATTGCTGTACTGCATTTTAGGAAGGACTATGCAGGTAGCAGCCTTCTGTTTTGGGGCTGGTTTTCCTTTCAATATGGAACTGTATAGGGAAATAAAAATTGCTACTTAATCAGGAATCGTGTTAAGTTTGAAGGAATACTGCATGAACAGACTGGTCATCATGTTTTTGCAGCTAATTTGATTATTGGCATATGATATTTAGAGCAATAGCGAATATTTCTGTGGACGCTAACATTACCTAACTATACACAGGTTCTATACGTGCATTTTCCTCTCCGGACCCCCAAGCTGAGGTTCTGCAGATGGGTATTTACAACCACAACTGAAGTCAATAGAAGTTGTGTCATGGTAGTACCACACAGCGCATCCCAAACTGAATACCCAAAACTGGTGGAGACTCTGTACTACCGCGTCTATAGTTTAGCTTTGTGTCTGTAAAACAGGGACAATATCAGCCCTTCATCTCATGGTGTGACAAAGATTAATCAGATTGTGGATCAGTAAGATAATGCACACATTAGCTAATGACAAAACACGTCTCTCTGGAGCAGAGATGTCAGAGCACAGTAAACAGAAAGACTAAAACCAAAGGGGTGGGTGTAGATCAATGTTCTATACCCATCCTGCTCAAGGAAAGAAATGGGAACTTGCAGGAAAAGAAAGTATATATGATCAAGCACACAGAGAGTGAATGGTAATGTACAAACATTACTGAGGGACAATTTTAATGCTGGTGCTTCTTCATGTTTAAGTATTTGTGCCTGAAACCTTATAAATATTTTTCTACGTTACCTGTGTGTGTAATATTATAAATGGCGTACTTTCGGTCACTATCCATGCCACGGGAAAGTAACAGGGTGCGTATTTCTGTTGAACTATAAACCTTAATCTTTCAATTACTTTAACAAATGCTTCCTAATGGCTGTCCACCTGATCTGCTACTGTACTAACCAAGCAATATTTATCACAAAACTACAGCTTCTGGGGGGAAAAAAAAAGAAAAAAAGATTAAAAGAAAAGTCACAGCAAAGCTTAGGAAGGAAGGTTAGAAGACTGAGTGTTATCAGAAATGAAAACAAAGTCCGAAGAAAAAGCTGAAGAAGAAAAGCAACATCTCAAATTTATTCAAAAGCCCTAAGATTAGTTCTATTTAAGCTCATCTATTAAGCACTTGCTTACAATCTACTGTCTTCAGTATGACAGAAGCACACACTTAATTGGTCTTTGCTGATAAAGACCGTTTTTAGAATCAGGACTACAGCATCCAGAGTACAGATGTTATAGTGGCTGAGCAACATAAAAGCCTCAGATGCGTGTTATTAATTTGTGAACTGCAGATATGTTTAATTGTAAACAAATTGTGAGAAACTTTGAGGAGCTCTAAAAATATTTATGGCCAACAGGATGAATGTTTCCTGGTCTTACATCCAACATCAAGAAGTCATTTGAAAATGTCTTCTGCACTCAATTGCCTTTTAAAAGTTGATTCAGTTCCTCTGACTCTGACATCTAAAACTAGCTTCGGACTATTTAGTTTTGCTCATCATTAGCATCCCATCCTGTGTTTTTAAGCATTTCAAAACATCTCAACCCAAGCCCTTACCAATTACTATAGTGAAATGTGATATATGAGAACATAACCCACCATTCTGTAAACCAAACTAGAAAAATTTGCTATTCATCAGATTTGGACCCAAGAAACAGACTGTGCTCCACTGATATTGTTAAGTACTTACAATGTTAAATACCATAAGACATGGTTAAAGGACATGTTAAAGGACATTTTGACCACGCTAACCTCTAGTGTAAGTTTAACAATAAATGAAGCTGATACCCACCCATGCTATCAGTCTACATACCTTTTTTTATTGCTAATGAAGGCCAACCATCCAGATTTAGCACCGAGGAATTCCTTCTGTAAACACAAACTCTCTTTACCTCCGTGTTTGACAAAATAACCTTCACCTGTAAGCTTACAGTTGCAATAATGAGGACCTGTGACCACAGCTAATGAACCTTCTCTTGATAAGCCTGAAAAAGCCTTGTAGAATACAGTATCTGTACAAACAATGGCACAGGTGAGAAAGCTTCCAACAGCCACAGGCTCCTTGTGACAGCCTGGCTGCACTAAGCAGCAGTGGCTTCTGCTCCACAGTGGTCACCCCCAACAACACACGTCCCAAAACCTAACCCTACTCATAACTTTGGTTGAAAACAAACATAAAAATTAAATTCTTGTAAGAATGAAATAAGAACAATATAAAGCACCTGTAGCGTGTCCTTTGTTTTATACATTACTACTGGAAATAATGATCTACTTGCCACAAGTCCTAAATTGCATCTTTCTACCTTCAAAATATAGATAGTGGTCTCTGTGAAAGCAGGGTTGTGTTGTTTTGTTTTTTGTTTTTTTTCCTAGGCTATGCCTTCTTAATCCAACTAGCTTCACCACATTACCTACATAAAAAAGGCACCTTATTTATGGATGTACTTTTCCAAAGCGTACTCAAGTTACCTACTGCCTTTGCCCCACTTAAACCAACAAAAACTTCTTCAGACTTAAATGGGTTTGGATTTTACATATAGTATCAAAACATCTTCATACATGTAATGCAAGATCCTTTTTGCTTATACTGAAACCAGCTGCCAAGCTGCTGTTGCATCGTGTCCAAACTTGATTTCTTTTGAGAGAAAAATATCACCATATTTCCCAGCTTTGGGAAATGAAGGGGCATTTGCCTGTAACATGAAAATATTTTCTGAACATGAAATTCTTGTCAGAGGTACCAGCCTGACAGGAGAGAGATTCGTCTGAAAATGATTAACAATGATACATTATTTTATTTCCTACAATTATTTTTTTAAGAGCACTTTAACAAAACAAACCCAACCCAAAACAGAAAAAAGTATCAAAAAACCCCCACAGTTTTTTTAAACAAATGGGGAGAATGAGAGACATGCTTGTGTTTGCTGTGCCTGCAACAGGCCATCCTGCAGATCAGCTCTCAGCTGGACCATAGCATCCTAACGCCAATTCCTTTTGTTAGGATAACCAATTTAAAATGAGTACTTCAGTTACAAAGAGTCTAAGCATAAGCTCCAACAGCTGTCAAATATATACATATATACACATGCATGCAGGTAACACAGATGTTTACCTGTGCTGCTTCAGTGTCCTTTAATTGACCAGTGACACCTTTTCAATCCTGAAGAGCTTTACCTTCCTGTGCCAGCTTCCCATGCTGGCAAAGTGAAAGCAAAGGTTATCCTCATAAAATGAGTAGCAATACCACATACCGCCTTCTCCAGCACAAGCTGAAGCTTTTCCAGTCAATAGAAAGGGGTGACTTCTGTTCACTAAAATAATATTCAGCTTTCCAAAAGAGGTTTAGATGTTAAAAAAAAAAAAAAAAAAAAAAAAGTTACAACATTGGCAAATTTTGGTTTGTATCTGAGGAGCAGCAAAAAGTAACACCATGATGAACAAGATACATGCTTCTAAAATTACAAATTTTGGCTACAGCTCTTGGAAGTGCTAATGCTTTACAAACAAAATATCAATAGAAATGTTATTGTTTGGGGAGAAGACCTCTTCTTAGAAATGTCTCATGTTATTTTACTGTAAGTTTACAAAGTGAGGTAAAATAAAAACAAGCAGAGGTGGGATTGAGGTTTGACAGTGATAAAAGCAACTGTTGAATAGTGAGCAGGAGGCAATATTAATAATAAGTGATGCTACGGCTCTTCTCCCTCTCACTCACCATTTCAGCCAGATATGTACACTTTATATCTCTCTTTCTCTCTCTAAAAAGTATGTATAACTATATGTAAGTATAGATATAGGTAAGTCTATATATATTTATACAGATATATGGATTTTTAAAAAGTATGTGAGATAGTATTTGCATGCATTTATTGTGCTGCCCAAACAACTGAGTCATGAGAACATCAAACAGGGTTTAAATGTGTGGTTATTATCACTTCAGTGTTGTGCCTTTGGTTTCTGGAAGCAGTCTGTTGCTCTTGAAGTTTGGTTCTTGACCTTCTATCACTTTTGGAGACGTGCCATACAATCTTTGTTTACAGTAACAAGCATGGAAAAATTGACTTCCTGACAGTAATGCTGAAGTCTGAGTTGAAACCACTCACAGGTGAAAAAACATAGTTCTTCCACTTTGAACTTGTAATGTGTTTCATGTAAAATACCCATCTAAAACTGGGCAGCCAACAAAAGGAAACCAGTCCTTTGCCCAAGACCAAATATTAACTGCTTTGTCAGCAGTTTCACTAAGGAGTTGGTTGTAATGCATTTCTGTATGTTTTTCCCTGTGTAGCATATAATGTGTAGTCTTAAAAAACCCATCCCAGTGGAAATTTAGTTTTTATATAAGTATGATATTTGCTCTGATCTCCACGTGTAACCTCTTCATCACACAACTTTTCTCACAGGCTGGTAAAACACATTAGGATTTGTAGGTTGGTTTGTACGAAGATACAACTGATCGCACAACTTCCTTGTCTTCTGGCATTGGCATTACCTGTCCTAGTGTTCTGTGGTCATCAACCCAGTACTAACAGCTGTAAGACTTTTTTAGGAAATTAGGGTATTTACATAAGGCATTTGTGTGTTCAGACTAGATTCTTTCTTGAAGTGCAGGTTTACTAAACAAAGCAACATTTGAGTTTGGAGTCAAAATCAAAGCCGTGATGCAAAATGAATGCAAATCTAATGGAAGATTTGTTGCCTGGGTCAGCAGTCATGTTTTTAGTGATGTAAGTTAGGCGATGTGTATTGTAGCAATTAAATATTCCATAATTATGTCAAAAAAGTGTTATTTTACACATTCAGGAAATGAATAGGGAACGATAAGAAGAGTGGAAGTTAAATGAAGAGTGGGCTAATGAAGCCTTCCTATTTTCCTGCAAGTGTTCAAGTGATCTGTGTTTTAATGCACACTTCCACATCCTCTATACAAATTTTATTTTCTTTTTACATCATTACAATAATTACAGTACTCTACACTAACTTATGGCATGACCCCTTTTACACTGGTGTATACATCGTGTCAGTTGCTTTTGAACCATGAGAAGAGTTTGGCCCCAAGGCTAACTTAGCTGGAGGAAACAGTTTTTAGTAAGTCAGAATAATAATGGGAATATTAACCTTAGGAAGCTTCTACAAATGCAGAGACAACTACATATTTTTTCAGTGTTGATTATCATTTGATTGCATTTGCATCGATGTATCACGTTCTGCCTTGTTGAAGTCCCACACTTCTGCTCCCCTCCAGGACTGCTTCTGAAGTCTTCTTTCTCACACAAACAGATTGCAGGGAGCCAGCAACACAGGGCATATGTAGACTCAACCCTTTGAAATGTATAGGCATTTTCAACATATGATGATCAAACATGGGTGAATATTGAGAAAACATCACTCAAATTTTAAACATAGCATTTGTACTCAGACTGGAAACAGAATCTCAAATATTATGATTAAAGAGCTGGCAAATACAAGCGTACATGGTCAGTGCTATCATCTGGAATAGCTGAAACTTTGGGAGGCTAATTGCAATAAAATGTCCATCACACATCTGTAGAACCTAGAATTAATGTGGGAAATTTTTCAAAGAGTAGTATTGAATAATCAGTGAATTCAAAGAAATTGATCTGGTTCCAGATGACAGCAAGAGAACAGTGCAGAACTGTGCTTCACCAGTTTCTTGTGATGAAGCTCTCTGCTGAAAATGCAGAAGCAGCATTTCCCTATTTTTTTTCCTGCATTTACTACGATGGTCTAGACAGGTTCTGTCATATTCTATTGAAAATTACCAAAAGGTGGAATCGTGGCTATTTTTTAACTGGATGGACAACAACGGCATATCTTTTGTATAAGACAGTAGTTAGATCTTCATTCTAGGTTGCATACAGCATAGCCATATCAGAAGATGGCTTTGAAGAAGCCCATCAAGTACCAAAGGAGTTTAGCTGTGGTCAGACAAAACTCCTCACAGGGTATTTTGCCCTACTGAAGAGCTCTGTACACTGTAGAGAAACTGCTTCTGGGACTTGAAGTCTCAGATAAAGTTGACCTGAGTCAACTGAGTCTCTAAACTATGGCAGTGTGTGTCTAGACAAACCCTGTGGTCACTTAAACATCTACTGGTATTTTGTGCAAAGCGTAGGGCACTTCATGCCTTGGCCAGTAGCCAGGATGACCAATGTGCAGCTCTGCGGTTTTTGTTCACTGACATATGTTTGTTTTGGTTTGAATCCATAAGGTTTGCACGCTTGAGGTTCACTTTGAGGTTTCAAGTTCAGTGAAACATCAAGTTTTGCCTGGCATTTGGGTTGAAACCTCAAGCCTAATGATGATGATTTCTCTATCTGCAGATTATGAAGGGAAAGGTCATTGAAAAACAAACCCCAAAGCCTTATATTTGCAGAGAATCACCAAGCATTCAAATGGACCATTCCTTGCAGAATTTAGCAATTGTCTGTTTCTGTCAAAATCAGCAACTCCACATTTTACTGATACGCACAAGCGTATGAGTGGTGTTCTGCTTCAATTAAAGCTATAGCATTTCTCCAAGTTTCTGCTGTTTTTCAGTTCCTACTTCCTGGGTGGCACTACTTAGTGCTATGCAGGGGTGGCACGTTTCGCCTGCAATAAGCAAAAAGTTAAATTTGTATTACACCATTGGCCAAATACTTGTTTGTTTTAAGCCCTGATAAATCTGTGCAATCTCTGCAGTGCCTGTGCTATGCTTAACCAACATGAAACTCTGCTTCCTTTGACTTCAGGAAGTTAAGTCCTAAAAGGGATTTTTCCCAAAAGGAAAAGCTGGTGCACTGAAGGCGGTTGGGCAGCTTTCCTCTTTTGAGTCATAACACTCCTCTGGTGCTGAAAGGAATTTAGGTCTTGCTCTCCCTCACTGTGCAACTCTCCTGGAGCTGGGATCCAAAGTTTAATTTTCAGTGACATCCAATGAATCTTAGACTTGCAGTGATCCATGTCATAGTGGAGTACTGTACCCAAAAGATATTTAGCCATACAAAGAGGTATACTGAATCTGGTTGAAAAGCACCTGTAAATCACTCCACAAAATTCAGTAGACCTTAAGCAGTCATGAATTATGCATATTTTGGGGTCTCTGTATATTGCTCTAATTCTTCATGTTGATCTAGAATCTACTCTGCTGCTGAATCTCTTGCTCCAAAGCCTGTCCCCTGTGGACAGTTACATCAAATCCAAGGTAGGTAGTGTATCCCTAAGGTAGCATGAAGCTACACTAATACGGAGCAGGATTTACCATCAAGTGTTTGAGAACAGATCTTCAAATGCTGGCACCAAATAGGTGTTGGGGAAATTTCTATTGATGATTTGTCAAGGCAACATCCAAAATAAGCCCAGTTCTTTCTGCATCTTCCAATCTAAAAGCTTCCATGTGAACTCAGGCAATAATGACGTCAAGCAGAAATTCCTACCTGTATCTTCAGCCGTTCTGTGTGGACAACTTCCTATCTCTCCATTCACTGTATGAAGGGCGAGAAAATGGGCTGTGGAGTTCAACTGAGAAAGTCATTTTAGACGGGTAATTTTACAGTCTGCTAATTAATTACTTTGAGAGTTAATGGTATCTAACAGAGCAAAGTACCTATGTTAAAGATTTGGAGAGGGAAGAAAGGGTTAGTTACCTGTGCTGTTATCAAAGAATTTGGTGGGGAGGATATCTGAAAGGATCTCGGTGTAAGAATTAGATTTTTAAGCACTATGTGCATAGGGCTTCCTCTCACAAGGAGCTTTTCTGCACCTAAGTCTTTTACACTTCTGAAGAAATGATGACTGGTCTTTCTCTTTGTAATTCTTTTCTCTTCCCCTCCCTCCCCCTTCATTTGCATCTAAAGTGACTGTGTATCTCTGGGTCATATTTAAAGGTTCATAGATCCTGTACCTACATAGGAGGTTTTCACAAGCTTATGAATATATTTATAAATACTGTGGGACCTCCTTTTCAGGCCTGTTTTAAAAAGGTGTCCTGTATTGTGTATTCTGAATTAAGTAGCATCCTCAAGGTACCACACTGGTTCAGCTCTAATTCTGACTTCTGAGAGTAGTTCAGGTTTCACACACATCTGGTCTCATTCTGTTTTTGTCTCCGGTTTCTCATGGGTAACACATGGCAGAACACTGGAATCAGGGTGTTCACTGGGGTTTTAGTGGTTTGGTTAATAGTTGAACTGGAAGCATCTAGATATCAAAATGGCCATCAGTTGGCGGCAATTTGGAGGTGCTACTGATTTGAGCTGAACTTGGCTAAATGAGTATGAAAAGAGAAGTCTTCATTCCTTGACTCCTTCACTTCTCTTCAGTTTCAGTGTTAGATCTAGGAACGTGTATGCAATTCAGTATTTCCCACTAGCAGTGCAGTGAAGGCTGTGTATGTAAGAAAGAGAGAAAGAACACTTATTTCCTGCACATTTATTCCCCCAGGGAGGGAAGTGCAGCACTGGAAGAGGTTACCCTGAGAGGTTATGGAATCTCCATCTCTCAGGGTTTTCAACACAAAGTCTCAGCTGACCAGATGTAATGTCGATGATAGCTGAGAGGGGTTAACTAGGTGACTTTCAGAGGACCCTTTCAACCAACATATCTGTGATTCCAAGTCAGAACAGATAAATGAGCTACTGGTATCAAGTGGGAAAGATCATCAGCTCAAAGAGTCAAGAACTCCTGCAGCTATCTCTTAGAAACTAATGAGACTGGATGAGAAGCCATTCTGAGACTTACTACTATAATTGTTATAGGTTAAGAACAATGAGAGTGGTCACCAGGACAGCTCCTCTTATCTTGTAATCTAAACCCCTGAAGATACTTATTTTGTTGCACTGATTCCCTGCCTCAGTAATGTTTACCTTTTGGACTGAGAAAAAGTCATCCAAAGCCTTTATTTTCCATATTAGCTGACACTGCATCTGAAAAAAATAGTATTATATCCATTAGCTACAGTCTGAGTTTGGGTGTACCAGTGTTGTTTTCCAGCAAAGACCTGTCAATGCTGAAATGATTAACCCCACAGGTGAAAATGCCCTCTGATGACTGTGGTAATCTTGTGATTTCTGTACATGCAGTCCTGTGGCTCTCCTGAGCACTAACTGCATGCTGAGGGTGAATACTACAACTGCTTTTACGTGGAATTTAGGCAACTCCTAGGTGCAGCCCATTGCAAAACCCCTTTCTGATAGGAGCCAATGAGAACAAGCTACAACTGCCTTGTGCAAATTTTTGCAATCTGCTATTGCATGAACAGTTGGGAAGGTTGAAATCGGCACGAAAGAGCACTCGGGTTCTGCTCCGATTGCGCTTGCCCGTCTGAGTGCTAGGCATCTCTCTCTCTTCTGGGGAATTCTGTGCTTGATCTCCATCATGTAACTTCGGAGTTTGCAATAGGATCCTGTGCAAAACAGCTGTGTGGATTCACGGCAGCTATCTTCTTACGTTTACCCCGACACCGTGTACGGTTTCAGTGTAAAGAGCCAGGGAGCGCAGCGTTGCGAGGTGGTGCCCGGCTTTCGCAAACAAAGGGGATGGAGGACTCTGTGCCACCTGCTCTGTCACTTGAACAAATGTTAGGAGTAAAACAAGCTACAAACTGCTTACTGTTTGTTGGATGATAACTTTATGCAGCAGCAATTCCATCGATCATCAAGGTCAGCTTTTTTGCTTTTGTTTCTCAAGCAAACCAGTCCCTCGGTTCCATGCTCCTATAGGAAAGATGGTATAACAGCCAAAGACGTTAACTGCTTGGTGCCCTGACAGTGAACAGCATTGCGGAGCTGCGCGCTCTTACTCGGGGACTGCCAGGGGTGTCCAGATGTTTCTGCATTAAACAGAGTGGCACAACACCTCTGCAGGAATTGGCAGGCAAGAGCGTTTGCTTCTTGACTTGGATTGAATGCTTTTGAGTCAGCAGTGTCAGGAAAACATTGCCACCGTCCGCAAACCAGAGAGCGCCCTGTTGTGTCCATACGTGAAGAAAAAACCTTTCTGCTCATTTTTTCCTGATTATTTTGTGGGACAGTGGATTTGCTGAAATTACCAGTTATGAAAATGGTGAATGCCCCTCTGTTTCTTGCTGTAGTCGCTCACGAGTGTGGGGCTGAGTGGGAAAAGGAGTGGTCTTGGCAAACAGCTTATTAGTCTCAAATAAATTATTCAGAATGCAGGTTTGGATACAGATTGCAGGGAACGATAATGGAGTTGGTTTTCTGAGCCTGTTCATGTTATGAAGACATGGAGTATGCTTTTCAGGAATTCACTTAAGTGGAATCAGCTTTGAATAACGTAGCCTGGAAGTAATATTGCTGCCATCCAGCTAGTGTCTGTGGAACAGCATTCTGCCTCCTGAAGCATTGGCGTTGAAGACGGATAGATAGGGAGATATTTATTTTTTGGCCTATTTTTTTTTTTTAAAGGGAAATTCTGTCTAACCACTAGAAAGGGGCATGTTTCGGTCGAGATTTCCCCCCCCCCCAGATTTCCCCCCCCCGAGTGAAATAGTGGACCACATCAGCATCCGATTTGGGTGCGTCATGTGGTTTCTCATGTGATGCTGGTCTCGCTGCGCTTTGGAGAGTGAGCCTTTGTGACTCCACACTCTTGGACAGTAGCATCCAGCAACACAGGAGACTTTGGGGAGGGAGAAGAAAAGAGACACTTCCCCCAGAAAACCCCAAAAGCCCAGAGAAATAAAGTTACCATAATTTATTACAGTTATTGTTTCTTCTTAACTGTTTTGGCTTTTATTTTTAATTCTGGGTCTTCCCTTTTCTCCGTTCCTGCAGGCATAAAGCTTCACTGTTCGGAAGAAGCGAGATTGTCTTCCCTTACAGCTACAACGCCGCACCGCTCTCGACACAGCCTGCTTTTCCCCCCATTTACCTGGGCGGCTGCTGCTGTTTCTGCTGCTGCTGGGGCTGCTGCAGTCTCGCTGCCCGCGCTTCACCCCGGCTTGGCTGACTCGAAACTCACTCGTCTGCACATTGCTAAGGAAGAAGAGCGATGGAGCCGCGTTTTTTCTGTTGGTTCTGGAAGCAAAGGGTTGCGATGTGTGATGATTTGGGGGTTTTCTTTGGGGGGGGGGGGGGGGGGGGGGGGAAGGAGGAGAAAGGAGGGGTGTTAATCTAGGATGGGGTGGGTGAAAGCTTAAAGTAATATTATGTAAAGTAATCCAGTGCTTGACAAGGGCATCAGCAGCAAGAATCCAGCCTCTGCTGCTCCAGAGGATTAACATGGGGAAGCCACAGTGCTGCAGTCGAGTTTCACCTCAGCGTTGTGCTGGAGATGGATAAATAAGGTATCGGTTGTGTCTGCCTGTTAAGGCAAAGCCATGGGAGAAGGAGAGAGCAAGCGAATGCAAATGCAAAGGAGGAAGAAATGCTGCGTGCCGTTTGCCTGATTCTGTGCATTCTCATTGCAGAGAGGATGGCATGATTAACAAAGCAACGTATGGATGGAGGGACTGTGAATTGTAGCTCGAACACTCCTGATGCTGTCAGGGAAGGGAACTGATGAGCTAGGTGGCTGCAGCGATATCCCCAGGGAAAACAGCAGCCACGTACTCTGTGTATATATATGTATGTATGTGCTTTTGTGTGTGTGTGAGCATGTATAGACATGAAAGAAAGACATTTCTGACCAATTTACAGAGGAAGTTTGTCACTTTGCTGGGTCAGACTTGATTGCAGCTTGTATTTTCAGCTATAGCTCTACACCCATTTCCTGACTGAGGCGGCACTTTGTGAAAACAGATGTAGGCAGAATTCTTTTGAGAAATGTGAAAGCAGATCCTTTCCACTTAACACCTTGAAATACTGAATCTTCTGCACTGTGCTGAGAGAAACTGGGGGGGTTTCGTTTTCTCCGTCTTAAAATCTTTATAAACACAGCTGTATTCAGTATGGTGAAAAATTCTATACTGTAAATAGAAATGTGATCAATCTAATCAAAATAAATGCATCCCAGATGACTTCTAGACCAGCTGGCTACCACAGTCATCAGATGGCTAAATGCTCAACTGAGGATTTATATTCAGCATTACAGTTAATTTTTTTTTTTTTTTTTTTTAGAATTTAAAAATCAGCCTCTAAGGCTGATTCTTCATCTATTGAAAAAAGCCAATGCTCACGTTTGGCAATAGACTTCTCTGAAATGTACCTGGGTGTATTTTTTATTGCCGAACATGCATGGGGGAGACCGTGTTTTTAGAGCAGGTAGACTTGTCACAGTAGAGGCATATTTAGTTCAGTAGGCAGCTCAGCTTGGCCATGTCTGAACAATGCAGAAATAGGGGAAACAAGTGCTGCGCTCAGCCAGCAGGGCTTGGCACGGCTTCTAGCAGCTGCCTGCTGAAAAAGAGGGCTTTTTTCCTCCTTTTTTTTTTTTTTTTTTTTTTCCTTTTTTCCAAATCCGTAGACCATAATGTCATCCTAAAACGTGTACGAGGGGATTTCCCAATAGTCATGGTGAGCTACCCTGCAAGACTCCTGTCTGGCCCTTCCACTATTTGTTACCCAGCCTACAAAGGCAGCCCTGTGTGTTGGATTATATTTAGCCAGCTGTTGGGTAACATTCTTGTGCTGGGGGCAAAGGAGTCCTATTACTCCCAAACTGTAGTTTTCTGTTTGCTTAAAGAAAAATAATCTTGGCAATACAGCAGGCTCTGCAAAGGAGTTTATGCCACCCCTATACCTTTCTAAAACTGTCATGTGCTTCTAACTCGGGCGGTTTAAAGCAAGCAAGGAGGAGGAAAAGAGACTCTTAACTCGCAGCTTCAAAGCTGCAGAGACGAGCAAAATGTCAGCAGCTTGTAATTAGGAGTCCACGGTTACGTCAGTGACTGTATCTCTCCAAGAATAGCTATGTGATGTGTGCCACAAACCAAAGGAAGACTGTCATAACCTGGTTATCAAGCCTGGTTCAAACAAGAAAGAGCAAAATGGATTAATGAATCTGCTGTGTTCCTAAATCAGATGTGGACGGATTACATGTACAAGGCTTGCTGAATTCTGCAGCAGCGAAGACTGAATTAGTTTGTCAGAGGGCACGCATTCACCGAGTGAAAGTGTGAATCCTTCAGAAAAAAAATGCAGATGAACCGTCTATCCTAGCAAATGTCTTTCCCAGCGCCATCCTGTCCAAGCAGCTGTGTGACACAGAGGCATGCTCTGCCGGGAGAGACCGGCCAGCCGCATGGAGAGGTGTTTAAAAGGAAGGGTGGGATTAAACACACAGCGAGCATGCCGAAATTCTGTTCTTGGCATTACAGATTTGATACCGAAATACCACCCCGGAGAAAGAAGGCTGGCTGGGGTCTGGTGTGGTTTATATTAAGGCTTCTCTGATTAAGAGGGGGGGGGGGGTGG
>NW_009648807.1:577122-657031 GCF_000708025.1 Charadrius vociferus
CCCGAGGGCTGCCGGGAGAAGAGGGATGTGTGCGGCTGCGGGCTCTTAAAGGCACATGCCCAGAGCCCCCCAGCAGCTTCCTGACCTCCACGATTATTTTTAGGTCTGTGCAGGCAACTGCGCGGCGTTTAAGCAGCGAGATTGCGGAGGGGGGAGGTCTTGCTTCATCTGTGCCGACTGGCCTTTCTCCACTCCGTGGCTGGAAGGTGTTTCCAGGGCTTTTATCGATGCCCCTCCGCAATATTCGGTGTGCGTGTCTGCCTGTGTTCACGCTGCCTGATTGCTAGAAGCCCTGGCATGGTTCCCTGCTCTCAGCAGAAGTCGGTTGCAGTTCAGCTCTGTTTACATCGCTTTTTAGTTTACCAGGATAGGTAGATTGCATTATACAAACAGTGGGGTGGTGGGTTTTGGTGGGTTTTTTTGGTGGTTGTTTTTTTTTTTTTTTTTTTACTGTGAACACAAATTTGTGGGAGGAGATGACTCCGTATATTAAACCAATAGCTCTTTGAATTGTGTGTAGTATAATTTAAATATACTTACTTTAATTAATAGAAGGTTACAAAAGCTGGCATTGTCTGGGGCTGTTTAATTTACATCTTAGGTTTAGTCAATGAGCATAACCTGCCTGATTAGAATAGCGTATTCTGCGCAGCCAACAGGGTGGAAGACATTATTTTGTTTGTGTTAGTTCAAACAGCTGGTCATTAATGCAGGCCCCATCTCCAGAGTGAAGTGCTAGTGGACATGAATGGCTGCCTGATTAATGCTGCCCCTCGACGGGTCCTTCATCCAGCAGCGATGCTCGCAGCAGAATAATGCCGCGTGATTTGATTGCGCTCTAACAGGGTAGTGTGTCATTGTGTCACCGCGCAATCGAGGTTATTATGGGGCAGGGCAGACAGACAGGACAGTGGGGTTACTAGACCGTGGCATTTTTAGAAATGCGGGCCTGACCTACTTAGAGTTATTCTTGCTGGCTGGCAGCTGCCTGGCGCGGGGCTCCCCCTCATAGGCTGCGGCTGTTGCTAGGGGGAATTAGCATGAATTTTTCCAC
The DNA here is from genome assembly GCF_000708025.1 of Charadrius vociferus. Classification (NCBI taxonomy): domain Eukaryota; kingdom Metazoa; phylum Chordata; class Aves; order Charadriiformes; family Charadriidae; genus Charadrius; species Charadrius vociferus. Next base: position 578,177 of record NW_009648807.1, read on the forward strand.
ATGCAGGCTCAGTGATTGAATGATAAAAGCTGACTGGAATTAAAGAGATTCGGTTCAGTATTATGCAGATTTATCTCCCTCATTTGTTTTTTTTTTTTTTTTCTCTCTCTCTCTCAAATGCATAAAAAGGAGCAGAAGACAGTTTGTTTCCATTTATTTTTGACCTATTTTTTTTTCCAGGGGAGGGCAGAAGTGTTGTGAATTTTTGATCATCGTTTACGATTTAAGCCCTTGAAATGATATGACAGTGGGCATACATCTTTAATGTATGGGAGCTTCAAATGCTGTCTCTTTGGAAGGGAATGAAATGAATATATTTTGCATCCTGGTCAGACCGCCGCCTCTTTCTATTTGAAGCTATGTCAGATTCCCTCGTCTGGAAAGGGGAAACATATACCAGGTTTTATTGCATAACATTACTCTTGGCTATTTTTAGCTGCCTGTACTTCACAAAATTAGTCCTGTGTTTATGTTGGTGGATGAAATTAATCCTCGGACTATGTCTGCTATATGCAGAGACAGACGCCTCGGGCATGCTGTGGTGTTGTCTGTCATGTTCATTGGAAAAGGTGTTCACAAACTACAGATGTATCAGCACTGCATACCTAGCGGAGAATTGATACCTGGCCTGTAATCAGATCAATTAGAGAATCTCGTCTGGATTTTGGAGTATTTTTCAGGCTTTTGGTTTGAAGTTGTATTCTCTACATGCTCCTTTTTTATTTGTCTACATCTGCCTAAAATAGTGTTATCTTTTCAGAGAACTCTGTGCTCCCTCAGGAAGCAAATAACAACAATACTCAGTGAAGAATCCTTTGATGTAATTATGAATATTTCCTTTGTTATTATCACTAATTATAGAAGATCTTTGTTTAAACCGCAATTCCCCTCTGTGTGATCCTTTACCATGCAAAGAAGTTACAATTTAGTGCTTATAATTCTAAATTAATTTTTCATGGCAACGCATCATGACGTCACACTTGAAGAATTGGGAATTTTCAAAGTAAGAGACAGTTGGGGATGGGGGAGAGAGACCCAAAAGTCTTCAGGATTGCACAATAAAAAACGTGACTCGGTGCTGAAAAGTAGTAAGCTCATTTGTGTCTGAAACGGTTTCATGTGAAATTCTTGGATAAATGAGGTACCTTTTACAGGGGTGTGAGCAGCCTGCAGGTCTGTCTGGATGGGCAGCAGCCTGCCTGGATGCAGAGATCCCCTGCCTTGGCCTCTGGAGTTTCTCAGGAAGGTATGAAGAGGGAGCAACTGGAAATGGAGCCCTGCATTTGAATGCGTTTTGTGGCCAAGGCGAAGCGTTCAGTTCCTACAGATTTGAATTTCCTGTGTCTCTTTCCTGGCCTTGATTCATGACTGAAACTCACACCGCTTCCTTCTCAGCTCCTTCCTGATGGTCCCATGGTGTGACAGTTTTTTAGAGAAGTGAAAGTGAAGGGAGGCACTATTTTATGCCCAGTAATTGTGTTCAGTGTGGCTGTCCCTAGAGGTGACTCTGGAAAGTGAAATAGTGATTTCGGTCCCGCTTCCCTCAGCAATATTCTCTTGATCAAAGCCTGATCTCCTGATCCGCTTTCCTGCGGGATGCTGTCAGTGGCTGTGGCTTCCCACCTGGGCTGTGATTGTCACATCAGTCTTCCAAACTTATCTCTATGTTGTGTTGTCTGCTGAGCTTCTCCCCAGGTGCTTTCCCCATGATGAACCAGTTCAAGTGATTAGAGAAAAGGGCTGGAGCATGGCCAGGTTTGGCCCATCCCCATGTCTCCTCGGTTGGCAGCCTGGTACCCAGGTGGGCAGCTTCTTTGCTAACAAAAGGGGAAGTCAGTTCCTTATAGGAGGAAAAGACAACTTTGCTTTCGAGATGCTAGGCAACAGCAATTAGCTGTTCATGCCCTTGTTGGTCGTAGCCAGTTGTAGTTTCATCTAATTCACCTGGGATATTAGCAACTTGGACTTCAGCAAATCAAACCGAGCACGCGATATTATATTAATTTCAGCAGAAACTTATCTTCTAGAAAAATTATTTAGGTGTCATCCTATTTTGGTATATTCCTGCTAATATTCCTGTATCCTTGATGTTTGTTTGGGATTTCGACACAGTGAACATTTATAACAAACATCAAATCAGGCAGTTTAACAAACCATCAAGTGACATATTAAATATAAAAAATGCAGTGCACCAGAAATGTTATTCAACATTAGGTTACTTTTCTGAAAGTCTCTTTAATTGGAATTATTCCAAAGAAATGAATGTGTGAATAATCTGATCATAATTCTTTGCGTAATTATAAGTAGCAGAAATATGGAGTTAATGAAACAAAACCAAAAGCATAAGAAACAGGACACCAGAGGAGTTTGAAAGATATGTCTGTGTTGAAAATATTGTCAATTGTGCACATTCCTTTGAAAAAACATGTTAATCATTTTCTGATGATCTCCTCTGAGGTTTCTATTGTTGAAACAACTTACACCTCCTACCTTGAAGTTGCTTACCTACAAAAGATTGTGTTGTATTGTTCAACATTCTTGCACCATGACCTCTCCTGTGAGCTATGAAAGATCTATTATGCTGAGTTTAAAGCTCTAGGGTGGCTAAGCGAGTGCTGATTTACTGGTAGCATATGCAGGCAATAATTTTTATTTTTTTCCCAGCTAAAGACCCAGAATCCTGCCTCAATTTGCAGCTGTGAGATGTCTGTGCTGCTTGCTGTATTCCTGACCTCGAAGTCTTGGCCGGACGTGGATTTGTTGTGCATTTTGTGATGTCATTTCAACTTTCTGTTTTTCTGAAAATGACCAGAGGATACAGGGTATAGAGCAACACATCTAGATTCCCATGAAGGGATTACAGCCGCCAGGAGTGGGTTGATTCCCAGCCTTCGCCTCCTGCCAGGGCCATAAAGATCAGTTCTTCAGCAGCAAATGTGTTTCGGTTCTGATTTCAAACCAAAAGTACAAGGAATTGTATTATATTTCTTAGAAGACTGGCAGTTGGCACATTCCTTTTATTGCAATACAGTAGGGAATACAAATGTTTTACAAATTAAAATAATCTTTACAAGATTTTATTCTGTGATCCATTAACATGGAAACAAATTCTGTAACATACTACCGTCAGCCAGGAGCAGTGTTATTGTGGCTCCCACATTCATACTTGTCCTGCATCCATGGATGTCTGTGCCTATACGCTGAGAAATGCTGTATACGTGTAGTGTGTGTGAATGCGTATACAAGACACAAGCATAACTTACACAAATACAACGCTGAAGCATATAGTATGTAATCACAGTTGTCTCGGGGTAGTACCAAAACCTATGCCTCTAGATGTATGATGCTGGTTTGTGTATGATGAAAAGTGGCTTGTCATAAAATTCATGCAGTTCTGGCGTGTAGCATAACCGCTGTGTTAATGCTGTCATCCCATTCACCACCAGCAACAACAAAAAATCATGATGCTGTGTAGCACAAAGAGAAGAAAAAGGACAGTGTGGTGAAAAGTAGGGTGTACCTAGATAGATGGGTTTCGTAACCACTCCTGCCCTTTTTGTATTCAATAGCAATGTAAAATGAAATGCATGATAGGCTGTTTAAGAGGGAGAGATATATTTTATGTTATCGTTAATTCTTCCCTCCTGCTCTTAGGCCACACCTACTTCAAAAGTGAATCCAGACTCAGATCTCGACAGAGATCGTGACCCTGTTGAAACCAATGGCTGTTTTATCCTGGAATTCAGTGGAGGCAGACTTTCATCTCCGGTATTTTCGGTTTTGTGCTCTTGCTCCAAAGTGTGGTGTTTCTATTCCTACTTTTTTTTCCTCTGTTCCTCTGAACATGCTTTGAAAGCTTACTTTTTTGAGCAATGTACTATAAATTTGCTCTTGAGTCTGAGAAAATGTGGGAAAATATCACTTCGCTGCCAAGCAGATAAGGTTGAGTTGCAGTTAGTCTCCCTAGTTATGTTTTTCCCTATATTTCTGCTTTCATCATAAAATGTCTTTAGTTTCGATGAAATTGAACAACAAGTGAAAAAAACAAATATGCCAGGGAGAATCCGGTCTCTAACAAGCTGCAGAAACTCAGGTAATGAGATGGCTTGTGTCTCAACCTACAAAGCTGGGGCTCGTAGAAATGTGCAGGGAGGCAGAACAGAACAATCTTTGAAAAGGAGTGCTTTCTAGCTCTCTATCAACTTATGGTGTTATTGAAGTTAATGTTGGACTCTTTTGGTTTTTTTGTGACGCTTTAGTGTTGCATAAACAGTACTCACACCAATACATCATTGAAGTTAATGTTGGACTCCTTTGGCTTTTTTGTGACGCTTTACTGTTGCATAAACAGTACTCACACCAATATTCAATGAAGTTGTACATTTGGAGGTAGGTATACTGTAGGTATACCACAGTTGTGTCTGTGTTTGCCATGTTTTCTTTGTTCTATACAGACACAGTAATTTGGCTTTTCTGAGATCAACATTTTTTTTTGATATTTCAAGGTTAGGGGCATTTGAAATAATGGCAGTTAGTGGAGCACATTGGTGATAGATTTTGTGCAATATTTGTATCATTCAGAAAACGTGCAGAATCGAGGAGGTGATGCATTGTGCTGCATGCTTGGCTTGGCTTTCATTGAAACAAACGGCTGATGAATCTTAGTTTAAATCTCCTGTTCATGACCTCTAATGATGGCCATATATTATAGGCCTCACCTGTAATTGCTGTGTGTATGCACGGGCACACATACGCACCATTTTAGCTGAGCTAAAATTGCTAGTGAAGTCATCTCCAGCAGCTCTTCATATTACTCCTTTGAAACTCAAACCTACAGTTGTTTACAACTTACATATGGGACTACAAATTCCATTCTTTTTTTTTCTTTTTTCCCCCCGTTCCAATGGTTGGTAAGATTATGTCCCTTCGTGACTTTTATGGATACATCCTTTTTATAGAGGAGCAGAAATTCCAGTGCACTTCAGTGCCCTATTTGCTCCGTCACAGTTAGTTGATCTTGTTTCCATCAAGTGTTTTCTGTTAACAGCCAGGGAGTAGCACACTTGTCTTTGCATTAGACTTTGATTTTTTGGCATCATACTCACCATTCCCAGCATTTTTGTGGTTGTGAAGAGATACTTGCAAACGTGAAAAATAGTTGGTGCCTCTGGTGCCTATATTCGTAGAGTCAGTTCACGTTTGATATGAGTTTAGGTGAACGTGAGACATAAAGATTAAGCCCTGCCTTCTGAAATGTTTTCCCTTGTTTTAGGAGAGCAATCTCACTTCTTTTAGAAGCAGCAAGTGACAGGCAGGCCAAGGACACCAAGCAGACAGATGAAGTTTGATTTCACAAACCAGGTATTCACGTTATGATATGTTCCTAAGAAGCAGGACAGGAAACTAGTGCTGTGCAGATCAACTTGCTTGTATGTTTGCACACAGTAGATCATCTGAAATCAGAGCTATGAGACCAAGTGAAAGCCTGGCACTGGTGGAGCAGTTGGAGAGCTGGGCTGACCGGGGCACAGCGCCTGCTTGCACAACTCTCCAAAGGGATTCTCCAAAGTTTCAAGTGCTCCCAACAGCTGGTTGCCTTCTTTGCTCAGCCCAACTGACACTGTTTTCAGTTCAGTGGTGACTGTAAGGAGAGGTAATACCCTTTATTTAAACAGCTCTCTCCCATAAACCTTGGTTTCTTGATAGCCTTAGGTAGTCCTTGGCTGCCTCATATTAGTGTTGACTTTAACAGGAGTTTGGAGCACACAAAAAAACTGGGAGGCGGCCAGGATTTTGGCACAGCAGTGTTCTGTAGTTGAAGATTTCTATATAGGTTGGTCATTTCTGTTTCAGAGAAAGTTAGAAGAAATGCAAGGCAGTGAAGTTTTGGCTGCACTCCAGTGCTGCATAATAATGGAGACCAATAAAATCAGTTAAAACTAGGCTTGCCACAATCACTTGCTTGCAATGCTGCTAATCACATCAGGAGAAGAACAAAATAGAAAAAAAAGCACAGATTTTTCAGGGAGAAAAATATTTTTAATAAATATAGTTGTATGTGTTTTGTTTCACCTTTGATGAGTCAGCTCAACGTTCCTGCGTATGTTTATGATGTACATGATAGGAACTCAGCATGTATTCACTGGTCTTTATTTTAATGTTTTGTATTACCAAAACATGTTTTGTACCCCAAATTTTATACTGTAGGCTGAAAAGCGGTCATAAGCAGTCAGAACACTGAACATACAGTTTCTCCTGAAAACTATTTGTATTTTGAGACATTATGCCAGCATAATTTGACATAGAGGCAGATCTGAAAAACTTTAGGAGAAAATAACATCATCTGACATTAATTGTGAGGAACTGATGTATTATTGAAGAAAAGTCATTCCATAATGTGACTTTTTTTTTTTTTTTAATTATTATGGTGGTTACAGTTGCTTAGGTTGAATGAAAAGAACTGAGCATAGTCATAAATGCAAATTCAGTAATAAATGTCCCTGTGGAAGATAGAAGTCCCACAAAAGCAGTTCCTTGATTATTTCCCAAAAAGGATAAGTTTTTTTCAAATAGAATTTTGTTATTATTTGTAAAAGTTATGGGTTTGTATGTAACAGCTGTTCTTTTGGTGGAAAATGTATATTTTTGTTATATACTTATATTGCTTTTTATGCCAAAGTAAGTTGCATGGTCATAATTCAGAAGCTGGCAAGTAATTCCCACATGACTGAGAAACTGGTGATAGAAGCAAAATGTATTTTTGGGGTAGTTTTGCAGCAATGTGCTTTATTCACAGAGCATATATGCAATTTTACTTCCCTGAATGTAGGCAAAAATAATCAGAGCGCTGTTTGTTTTCCAGAAATACCCCAAATGGGCATAACTAAAAGTGGCGTTCCAAAGAAGCTCCATCTTTCCAGTGTCACCTTCCTCTTTGCTCTCACATGCCTTTTGCTTGTTTTGTCTGAAATTATCTTACTCCATGGGTCGACAACCAGAAAAAAAAACCCCTCTGTCCATCCACTAGCTTCAGTTCTGCACAGGCCCCAAGTAGTTTACATCTTGGGTTGTCACGCCTATTGTGTGCAAATGTTTTTAAACATTTGGTTCCCTTTGTCATTGAGCTATAAGGACTTAATGTACGTGCTGGCTTTTATGAGGTCTGTGATTATTTCTAGATTCTAGATGGTACCCACGCCTTCCTGATAGCCTGAATATGGATCACATTCAAGCATGCACATACCTGTTTTTTTAGAAAGGATGAAATGGCTCTTTGTCGCTCCTTAATCCTACGTCAAAGGGTAGAAAATGTAGGGTTTTTTTGCTGTGAGCTGGATGAACATCAGAGATTCTTCTCTTTCTTTGGGTCCCACAAGCCTGCTTTGAAATGTCTTTTAAAGAGATGAAAAGGGTGTAGTTGCAGCTTTAAATGCATGAACTTTGCACATTACTAAAATAAATGGTTCTCCTTTTTATTCTGGGGTCCAGGTTGAGTTAATACACAGAAGTAATAAAATTATGGATGCCTTCTATTTTATTGCCTCCTGACTTTCCTCCCCCCCTTTTAATTTTTTGGGGGGGTCTCGAAAGAAAATCATGCTGAAAAGGTCCAGTATATCAAGGTGTGAAATTGAAGGAGTTGCTCATTCTTATGATACAGACACTGTGCCCTTTCATGGGGTTAACATAAAAAGAAACATATTGGAAAACACACACCTAAGTACAAAAAATTCCTTAAATTCAGGGTGTGTTCATACAAAATGAAATTTCTACAGTGTGGAAAGCATTAAGCCTGATCCAGAAAAAATGTGAGGTGCCCCAGCCACTGAGATGTGAATCTCTTTAATCCGCAGAAGCATTAGAAAAATCTGAAACATGTGAAAGTTCAAAAGCTGCAAAGCCATTACATGACTTCTTATTCATTTCTCAAATATTGTAACTTTCTATTGAACTGTGAATCAGCTTTTTCTTGTATTTTTCTTTCGTTTCATAAGCAATAGATCACTCACTCACTGATATGTTATTGCACATTGTGAAGCTGAAAGTTAGTTTCACTTGGTTGTATCTACTTGGTTATAAATTCTTGATTTAGTTTAGAGAATTTATGTAGCATTTCAGTACTTGGTAACTTGCACCTTTTCAGCAGTTACTGTTAAGGAGGGGGAAAAGGGCAAGACTGAGTACAAGTTTTAATTTTTTTTTAAGATCCCAATCAATTTCACAGTAAGTGTCAAGGTAATTTTAATGACTAGCTCTAACTTTGCATGAGGGCTTTTTAACTGTATGTGTGCTAATTAAAAAAACCCCAAACCCTAAGAAAAGCAAAAGCAAAGCAACACAAAATACCTTTTTTCAGCTTAACTTTACAGCTCTGAAGCACACCAAGAGGACCTTCAAATTTGGTGAAAACTTACTTCAGAGAACACAGTAAGTTACTGTTTGTAATGGGACAGACCTGGATGGTAACAGAAATGCTCAGCCCAAGGATTTCCCACTATCAACAAACCTCTAAAGTGCATATATGCCTAACTCCAAGTGCCAGAGTCTCCATGTCTGGCCCCAGGCTGGCCTTGTGCTACCACAGCAGCCAAACCTCCTGTGGAGGCTTGGGCCGCCTGGCAGATCTGGCTTTCCCTCTATGGGAGTATTAATTTGTTTTGCATCTGCAGTTGTAGTCTTAGGCTTATTTCTGATACCTTTGCCCTTGCTGTGGTCAGTTATAGCAGCCCTCAAGGTTTCAAATAGTTGTCTCTCACTGGGGTATGAGTCATGCTTTAGGCTGTTTGCTTAAATGAAGTACTTGCTGAGATAAAGTTGCTGGGGAGGGGGGGATCCCATGTGTCTAATGGGTTTGTTCTCGGAGCTGCCAGGGGTGTAGTGTTACACTGAAATATCTGAAACAAAAATAGATCTTCATATATAGGCTAACAGGCTTTCTTAAGGGCAGGAAGAATGGAAAGTTTCATATTGATTTGCCATTTGAAAATCAGCCACAAATTTTTGTCTTTGAAACTCCTATAAGAAGATAATATAGTGACAAAAAACAGTTGGACTTGTTTTTTAACATGACATGCAACTGCACAATCTGACCAAGAGACTTTTTGGGTCCCCTCCTCACAAAAAATATCTTCCACACTTAAAAAGACAGGGAGAGGCCTGTTTTCCACATGAAAATAGTTGGCAACCTGACTTTCTTTGACTTGCCAAAAGATGTATCAGAAGAGCTGAGGTAATCCACTAATTTCTGAGGTGGTGAAGCAGAAAAGTGCAAGTACTCTGGGGGCTAGAGATGGGGGTGGCTGCAGGAGCAGAGGGGAATGTCAGCTGAGAACTCCAGGATCTCTGGAGGAGACCACTTTCTCAAGCAATGCTCATCATTTAGAGTTATAAAACCTAAACAAATGTCTCAAACCTGTGCCAAGACCCGAAGAGTTTAAAGGTAAACATTAGATAAGGATTAGCTGTAGTCATTCTGTCCTCTGCTGCCAAGGCCTCTCAGCACAACAAAGGACTATTGATCAAAAAGGTCATGTAGAAGAGGGCAGGGTTTGAAGAAACTGAATTAAAAAAAAAAAAAAAAAAGTGCCCAAATGAGACAAATGCAAAAATAGAAACACAGAGATGAATGGTGTTCTGTACATCAGGCATTTCTCCCATGCATTCTTTTATTTGTCTGCACAGATACGGTGAATATCTATAATTCTCCTGACGACATCCCTCTGTAGTCCTTAGAGCTTGAAATGGTGACTAATCACACGTGTCCCTCTAAATGAAATGGAAAAGGTGACAAAAGAAAACATGGTGCTGTGCTTGGGTTTTCAACTTGATGCTATTCTACTCTACAGGTCTTGCAGGGACACTTAGGGTTGCTCACACACATGACGGTAGCCAGCGGCTACTGGTTACTCCAGTAATTAGGCCTTTGCACGGTAGCAGGAGCTGCTGAGGGATATGTTATGAACAACCTGCTGTTATCTTGATCTTCACCAAAAAGACTTCCCCCCTACCCCACCCCAAGGTTGTGGGAAAAGGAAATAATTCTTTGTAACTGGGATCAACCCACAGGTTGTCAGCCTCTCATATCCTGAAAAATATTAATAAAAGGCACTTTACTCTTGCAAGTCTCCTGTAAAAAGATTCTAAAATACAGAGATTCTGGTGTGACCCACAGATGACAATCTGCTAAGCGTGTTTGTGTTTTGGGGGCAAGCGGAAAAAGAGCATTCCCTGTGAATTACAAGTGCCAATCTCATAATGTCATATTACTATTATGGATGAATAAAGAAAAAAGGCCCATTATGTTATAGCTAACTAGAAAGAAACCTAACAAAGAAATACACTGTGTTGTTAGTGAGAGGAAGTATAGACTTGTGGTTAGGGCACAGGAGATGTTGGTTCAAATTTCTGGCTCTGCAAGAGACTTCCTCTGTGACCTTGGGCGACTCGCGTACTGCCACACTTCAAAACGGCAGTAGCACCCAGACTGGGAGAAAGATTTCCTGGGGAGATGAGTTCCTATTTAGACTCTCACATGGGGTACCTAAGTGGCCAAATCCTCAAGATGGGCAAAAAGGTCTTTTGAAAATCTACAATAAAAGTAGGAACTACAGGGCTTAGAGCCTTTTTTTCTTCCTTTTTTTTTTTTCTTTTCTTCATTTTTTTCTCTTTTTCCTATGAAAGTCTGGCTCTGATGCTGGTTATTGAGCATTTGAGAGAATCTGATCCTTGACCTCCCTTGGGATTCTCACTCTTAGTCATCTTAAGTCATGGTTTCCCAGCTGAAAATGGGGGTGACAATGCATCCTTTATCTTGCTGTCTGCCAGTTTTGTCTGTTTAGATGTCGAGGCTTTGGGAGGAGGGACTGCTTTCTACAATATACAGGTATTTGACCCTAATCTTTCAGAGGTAGTGGGAGAAACGGGGACTTTAGACATCAGGGTGGTGACAGGAGTGTATAAATTATAGTAAAAGCAGTGATTTTGAATGAGTGATGAACTCAGTTCAGTAGTATTGAAACTGGTTTTGCTTGTTGTAAGAAGAGAAGACAGTTTGGGTCAGAATCAGGATTTCTTCAAGACTTGGGAATGTTGAGATCCAGACTTGTGGGTTAAACAGATATCTACCCAGAGTTAGATTAGAGTCTGTGTTGAAGTATGTTTTCAATTATATTCTGTTAGAAAAGTAATGCTGAAATTTATCTTAAGTTGTCACAGTGCTTCAAAGCACGGGCTTTTCCTCTCTCTGAGTCCTTGAACAAACGCAGGATGTGTTGAGGCAAAACTGTTTCCAATTAAGTTGATGCATTCTATTCTTTAATGTTTCAGGATTTCAAGTTTAAGTTAAAGAAAAATCCTGTAGCCAGAGTTCATAAGGATGATTCAGATAAAATTGCCTGGAAAGCAGTCATTTGCCTGAATTTCTGTGGCTACACCATGTCGGGTCCTCAGATAGCACAGGGTGACACATAGCTGTGAACTTCAGTGAAACTCTGCTGACTAACATTGACTGGGGATCCAGCTCTTCTCTGTGTCTGGTCACTAAATATCTAAGAAGGGCTTGAAGCATGTGGGTTAAGGGAAAAAAAAGTGATTCCAGCACATTTCTATGTTGCTTGGATCTGGTGTAAATTTTTGCTGTAGTAAGCATGCCTGAAAAAAAAGCAGAACAAGTTTGTGAAGTTTCCAGGGTTTTTCCCTGCCTAACTGAAGCATTCTTGTTCATCACCCATCATTTTGTGGAGTGCTATCCTGAAAACTTCTGTCATGTTGAAGATTAAAAAGGGATTAAGACTGAGTAATGGGTTTTTCAGGTAAATTTATGTACGCACACAGCACATTAATTGTTCAGGTTCAGTTCTCCAGCTCAAGACAAATACTTGCATGTTTACACTTGACACTTTTATTTGTCAATTCTTGGAGCTACTGCTGCAGGGATCCGTGAACAAACGGCCTTAGCAGTCTTCTGTATGTTCTTTCTTATATGTGCCACCTCCATCCCTGCTCCCCCTGCACAAACACCTTGCTGACCCCTAGCCAGCAAGGTTATGCCAGAACTTCGAGTCACTGACGTTGACTGCTTTGCAATGCCCGGCCTGCTTAATTTTGTTTTCCCTCAAGGCCAAATTTAAGACTACTCAGAGCACATACACAAACTGGCTTTGGCAAAGGTAAAATATATGTGGAAATGATGATAAAAAAAAAATAATCCTTTAATTTAAATGATACTAAATAAGGAGCAAAAATCATGTGATGTAGGAACAAATGGCCGGTTTCTCACTTTAGCCCGTATCCTGTTGCAAGAGTACACGTGACTGGCTGTCAGTGCTGAATGAGTTTTTTAAACTTTGCAAGAAAATGTTAGTTTTTTTAAAAAAAATTAAGAGTAAGGTTTATTGTGGACAAAGATGTTACTGAAGGAATCCTGCTGACATTGTCCACTTGAAGAAGTTTGTGCAGGTATTCAGTAATGCATTAACCAACTGTAGGGAGCTATAAGGAAATTACTCAGTAGCTTTGCTGAAGATCAGAATGTTTCTTCAACTTCTCTTCACAAAAAGAATCTTATTTGTGGGACCCTGGATAGTCTTTTCACCATTAATGCAATCTGTCATGCATTGTGTGTGGGACTGTGCAGTGACAGGGTTGTAAGAAGAGAAAAACTTGAATTTCAGTTTCCTACTTGGTATTGATGTGTTTAATACCTGTGTTAAACAATTAGGTCATTTAGAATTTGAAGTATTGAGTTCGTTTAGAATTTGAAGTATTGAGTTAGGTTATGGATCCAAATTATCTAGTTGGCTGTAACGGTGAACCTACTTACACTCGGTTCTCTTAAAACTAGGTACAACTTGCTTTGGTACTCTTAAAGCATAGCTTTGAAATCTGGCCCCTATAAATATAAGAAAATACCTAATGCAACATTAAGCCACACCGTAATGCAGAGTAGTGTCCTTATTTAGGCTTTTTCTTGAAAAGTCAGGTGAAACATGTCTTCTATCTAAACTTCTAAAAGTTTTTGATAGTAGGCTGTTTTAAATAAACTTCCTGGACTCAGAAGATACTGGAATTTTGACATGTTTTAATGTATGCATCATAGGATAATTGTTCTATTTCAGGATGATATTTGGTTGTATTATCCATGACAAGTTTTCTGCTTATTGTCTGTGTTTGTAATCTTAACAGTACGTTCTTTTCATAGAAAAATGGTATGCTGGTCTTTTAATATAAATAAGAAAACCCAAGAAAAATAACCACAGTGTGTCATAGGTCCCCTTAGAGCTGGGTGTAGTATTATGAATGCCCTTTTAATAAGGGATAAAAAAGACTTCTGTTTTGGTTTGGAAAAATGTGGAATATTAGATCTCATTCTGGAAACCTGGGCTGTGACTACTTTCTGCCTACCAGGATGCAAATTTTATCTTCTGTGTACAACTATATCCTGGTCACTACTTTGAATTAATAATTGACTGGCTGAGTGAATCCTGTCCACTTTCTGAACAATCGCAGAAATATGTTTCAGTGAGATGTCAAGCCGAGATATTTGAACGACCAAATTTTAAAAACAAAAAAAAGGTTAAACATTTAATGACATTTGCTATAAATGGACAGGTGCCTGACTTAAAGAACAAAGAAATCTCCTTCCAAACCAATGAATCTAAGACATTTTTATTTAAAGTCTAACATATATTCAAGAGTTTAATTGACATGCCTTATTATTTATTCTGAGAATCTATTCTGAAATTATTTTGTTGCTCCTGTAAAGGTACTGGGTTCCTCCAGACAAAGAACATGACTTTCACAACAAACTATACACATTTCCCAATACATGCATCATGGAAGAGTGCAACAAGTTTATATCATCCTTTGCTTTCTACAGTCCTTAAAACTTATTTAGAGGAGAAATCACAGCTGCTTCTGTCCAAAGAGCATCAGTGTTTTTATGACTGGCACATATGACTGGTGACATGACTCAGCTTTAACAACAGCGAGCTAGATCTTGCAATAATTGACATTATCTCAGTAGTCATAGTGGAGACATTGGAATGCTTCAGTTTTGCATAAGTGAGACTGTACACAGGCAGATTATACCATAGCAAGCAGATCCCTAATGTCAGAACTGCTGTGCTGTATCGACATACGGTTTGAGAGACAGTTTAAATATTATCAGTTGCTTTTCAAACATTGAGTAAATGGGGTGTATCAGTAAGTGGTACAGATGAGATAGCAAAGTTATGGATTTTACACCAGCTTAACTTAAATGAGACTATTTCCAGCAATAATTGATATAAGTTTATAATAGGACATTACAGAAACATTGCCCGATCTGTCTTTTGACAGAAGGATAGCATTTGAACCATCGCATGTTGACTGGCATCATAAACTTTTACCCACCTGCTGATTGCTGCTCACGGTACTAATTTGATTTCAAGCTTGTTTTGGCAGAAAAGTGTGTCTGTTGTGACAAAAGCAACTTTGCACAAGATATTTGTGGCCAACACATTAATAGCATGAGTGTGGGGCATAACTCTGAAGATTGCCTGATGACTCCAGCTTTAGCCAGCTAACACTGTGTTACCTCAGTAGGCTATTCAGGTTCCTTAAGTTACACATGCAACAGAAAAACTTGAATGGGTCAGAGATTAAATTAGTTTCCTTTCTCTCTTTCGTCCTTCCTTTCTCCCCTTCCCCACCCTCTGTCTGGCTTTCCAAAGAATGGATATTGATTTTTGGCCCTAAATTATCACCGAGGCAATGATGGACACAGAATTTCAATGTGGTGTTGTTATGCATCAGTCAGATTTTTATATACTTTTTCTAGCAAATAATACTGCTGCTGTCAGTTTTTGATCATTTAAGCTGAAGACATGCAGAGAGCAACACCTCTACATTTTAAGGTGCTCAAACAGTTGCATTAATTTAGCAATATATAAATGATAACTATATTGCATCAAAAAATGCCCTCCTTTTGGCTTAGTTAGGACTGCATCTAAAGCACTAAAAAGAGATCCATCAGTGCCTAAGGGCTTTAAGTTGAGTCTTTACATGAATTCATGGATGAGTTTACTTGGAAAACATTGACTGGCACTGCAAAACAGAAGCTGGACAAAATTAACGGCAAATCCCCTCAGCAAAGTAGATCTGTTGACTGTCAGCTGCCCTAGATTTTAGAGTGCAAAACCAGTCAGATGGTTGCTGAGCATCGGTGGCTCAGAGAGTTGGGGAAATTAGCCTCTGGTTGTGAGAATAATTGGATTCCATTTGGGGAACTTTCAAACTTTTAATATTTTAAATATTTGAGTGAAGGAAAAGTGGTTTCTTTTCATTACTGTATTTGAAGGGCTGGAGGGTATTTTCTTTCTTTGGTTTTAATGCCTAATTCCCCTCAGAGGATCTTAGCGTACATGCTGCTTTATAAAGGCCACCTTTTGTGTCCTTACTGAAGCACCTACCTCAAACCTCCTCTTCCCTCCCCAGAACACCTTGTAAGTGGGTCAGTAAAAACTGGCACAGTGAGAGTAATAGCTCCAAATGGAGAAACAGATACCACCTCCAAACATCCCAAAAGCACACATCCCACTTCAACAGCCCTCCTTTTTATCATACGTAAGGTTTCTGTAAGGCTTAAGAATATCAGAAGAATAAAACAAGGATTGTTAAAGAAAAAAAAGTAATAAAAAACTCCCACTACTTCCTCTTGAGGATCTCTACTGTTTCCTGCATGCCTGTAGAGGAGCTGTATTTGCAGCAGTAATTCTATTTATTTTTATCTCAGATATAGTGTTAAACAAAGGGATTCTTCTTCCCTTTTGTCCTTCTAAAGTGAGTTTATGGGAGGTCTCCTTTTTTCTCAACCCCAGACTGATACAGATAATAATTCACATCCTCTTTGATTGCTCTTTCCAGTACTTCATGAATAGCTGTTAATCTTAACGATCCTTCAATCCTATATTTGAATGGACTATTACCCATTCCCCATACACTCTGTAGGATGTATGTCAGGGCATACATATTAATTAGGCAGAATTGTGTAAGCAGTTTTTTCCAAAAACACCAGGGCCAGTTAGTCATCCAGACATTGCATAATAAAAGTTCATAAGTTGAAAAGAATGCTCTCAATCATTTTGAGAACAGTAAAAAAGAGGTTTTAAAGGTACAAATGGAAATTAGATTTCCTGAAATTCAGAACTGAAACATTCTCCTTAGAAGTAACACAAATTACTGCAATTAATAATTTAACTGAAAAGGCTTATATATGTGTGGATATACATGCATGTGTATGCATCTTTATCTACCTCTGCATTTCCTAGAAGTTGGTGTAGAAGCTTAGACTGGAACAAATCTGGCTGCTAGAGAGAGCTCCCCTGCATTTAGTGAGAAATTGCATGGCCACAAATGCTAATCAGCACAACTAAGACAGCATCACACTTCAGTGACCACAAAAGAATTCAGTTTGGATGTGAGAGTTGGAGGTAGAAGAATTGCATCCATTTGGGTGTCAGTGAACCTATAAAATCCAGAGCATAATGCACTGAAAGAGAGAAGGGATGAAAAACTACTTGCAGACATCACATTCACAGAGACAAAGTGAGCGATCCAGAAGCAAGTATGAAGGAGAAAACTATGGAAAATGCTTACAGCCCTGAAAAAGTCTGAATGAACGTTCAGAAAAATGCATTTTTCTACTTATCCAATATATACAGCAGAGGAAATTTTGAAAAAAATTGGTGGCCTCCTACAATGGGGTTACAGTGTTGGTGGATAAGGGAAGAGCAACGAACATCATCTACCTGGACTTATGCAAAGCATTTGACACTGTACTGCATGACATCCTTGTCTCTAAATTGGAGAGACATGGATTTGATGGACAGACCACTCAGTGAATAAGGAGCTGTCTGGATGGCCAGAGAGTTGCAGTCAACAGCTCGATGTCCAGGTGGCAAGCATTGATGAGTGGTGTTCCTCAGGGGCCGCTATTGGGACTGGTACTATTTAACATCTTTGTTGGCGACATGGGTGTTGGAATTAAGTGCACCTTCAGCAAGTTTGTGGATGACACCAAGCTGTGTGGAGTGGTTTACACACTGGAGGGAAGGGATGCCATCCAGAGGGACCTTGACAGGCTTGAGGAGTGAGCCCATGCAAACCTCATGAGGTTCAACAAGGCCAAATGCAAGGTCCTGCACATGGGTCAGGGCAATCCTGTGCATGAATACAGGCTAGGTGGAGAATAGATTGAGAGCAGCCCTGAGGAGAAGGACTTGGGGGTGTTGGTGGATGAGAAGCTCAACATGAGCCATCAATGTGCGCTTGCAGCTCAGAAAGCCGACTGTATCCTGGGCTGCATCAAAAGAAGTGTGGCCAGCAGGTTGAGGGAGGTGATTCTGCCCCTCTACTCCACTTTTGTGAGACCCCACCTGGAGTACTGCATCCAGCTCTGGGGCCCCCAACATAAGAAGGACATGGACCTGTTGGAGTGAGTCCAGAAGAGGGCCACGAAGATGAACAGAGGGCTGGAGCACCTCTCCTATGAAGACAGGCTGAGAGAGTTGGGGTTGTTCAGCCTGGAGAAGAGAAGGCTCCAGGGAGACCTTATAGCAGTCTGAAGGGGGCCTTTGGGAAAGAGGGACTCTCTATCAGGGAGTGTAGTGATAGGACGAGGGGTAACGATTTTAAACTGGAAGACGGTAGATTTAGATTGGATGTTACGGAGAAATTCTTTACTCTGAGGGTGGTGAGACACTGGAACAGGCTGTCTAGAGAAGTTGTGGATGCCCCATCCCTGGAAGTGTTCAAGGCCAGGTTGGATGGGGCTTTGAGCAACCTGGTCTAGTGGGAGATGTCCCTGCCTGTGGCAGGGGGGGTGGAACTAGATGATCTTTAAGGTCCTTTCCAACTCTAACCATTCTACGATTCTATGAAAACTGGGTCCTAGGCATGTGGAAACTTGATCAGTTATTCCTGATTACCTTGATATAACTCATACTATGTGGCTTGAATGAGTCTGTGATAGATACACAGCTTGTGTCAGAAAGAGAATATTTAATTAAGTGAATCTGATTGTAGCAATGAAAGTAACTAAAACATCGGTTAAAAACATAATGAATAATTTTAAAGTGCTTATAATGTCAGGGTTCATTATTTGATTTTATGGTCAAATTCCAAGTGCACTCTATCATTCAGCTTCCCCTTTTATGGAGAGTTCACTGAAGAAAATTCGGGGAAGGGAAGACAAGGGGGGAAAAATGGTGCTTCCACCAGATCTCATAAAAATGTGCACTTCTTTGAGAAAAGATTGAGGTTAATCTTTTGTAGTTGTACTGGAACTTAATCTGTCTTGATTTGTAAAAGGTATGAAATTTTCTTTTCTGAACTTATCCCTGTACTTCCAGTATAAAATTTTACATTCCGTATTCTCTCCAGACCTGGGTAATTTAAATTTCCCTTTACCCATGTCCATACATGGAACAAGCAGCAATGATTAGACAGACAGGGCATTACTGTTTGCTCAGCAACAACACCCATTCACCCCAAACCCTTCCTTTGCAAAGTCTGAAACCATTCCATTATATACTTCTGCTTTGTACCATCTTCCCTCTTGTACAGGATAATGCTACTTTCTAAAAAGCAAGTAAGTTCTGTGAAAATTTTTGAGTAGGTTTTGCTTCAATTCAGTATTTTGACTTGAAATTAAAGGATGATTCTTCAGCCAAAGTTCTTTTTCTTTGGAAGAAAAGGTGAAGATTCCACTCATAGACATTTATGAGGCAGATTGACTTTGTGACGAAACTGCTAATGTAGGAAAAGTGCCTGTTGGCAGAAATGCACCTAAGCAACTCTTTCAAAATTCTACAGTCACCTTAACTTCTGTAGATAAAACCAAGCTTCTCCAGTGTTACTAGGTTTAAGAGAAATGAGATGAGGTGATTTCTTTTTTTCTTTTTGGTCAAATAAATATACTTGTTTCTTGAAGCTACATGTCAGCAATAAAATGTAAGAATGAAATATACTCTCACACATATCTCAATGAAGGTAAGTTGGTGTTTTTAGCAAAAATTTTACTGGTATTAGAATCCTATAGGAGAACTTGTGCTTTTTATAACATTGAGACTAATTCCTTTCTGATTGTCCTCTTGAATCATTTATAGTGCTTTTTCACCTCATTATCCATTCCTGATTGGTATCAGGTAGACAGTTCCTCCTTTCTTCTTCACCATTTTTAACTCTTATGCACACAAATTAAACCCTTTTTTAGCAGACTTTTTTTCTGAACTTTCCAGCCAAGGAAGGGCCTAAAGCAAATGAAAAAAAGTCATTGTCACACAACAAGTTGTGCAACTCACTGCAACTGGCAGTTTTACAAAACAAAAGTTTAAGTGTCTTAAAGTAAGAATATCCATGTTTGTGCAGAAGAAGCCCAAAGTAATGTTCAATGTGATGGTTGCATCCAATATCCACTCCACGAAGTCCATCACCTCCTGCCTACAGAAGACCTGAGAATAAGAGAGCTGCCTATCTCTAATAGTCTTCTCCTGAACATCTCCCACTTCCCATTGTTAGAAACATGATGACAGACCAGATACTTCTGTAGAGCAAACCAATACTTCAGTTTCTGTGTTAAACATTCCTTCTTCCCTAAAGGCCCAAATTTGCCTGCTCAAATATATATTTGAGCTGTGTTGCCAGTGTCCAATTTAGACTGAAAATTCTTTAGGGCAGAGTTAATATCTTCCTTTTAATGACTGCCCTGTATGTAAAACTGAGGGCATAAATAATCGTAGTACCAAATACAAGGAAAAGTTCAGTTCTGCACTCATGTAAGTGAGAAGCAGGTTGCATTCTCTGACACAGACCTCTTTGTTTATAATTTACATCAGTGGTTGTCTATGATAAATATTTTTATAGGGATTTCTAATTTTTCTCATGGCAAACTGAAATGGAGGGTTGTTTTGTGATAGTCTGAAATTCTTTTCTTAGTTGACTTTTTCAAGTCTAATAGTTAATTCTTGAATGGGAAGTGGTTTCTGCAGATTTGATAATACCAAATGGAAGTTGGGTGATGTTTTTTGCCTTTGACATAAGCTTAGATAGGTCTCTGCAGGACAGCATCTCAAGAACAGAGAGGGAAGAAAGAATCTATCAATCATCAACAAACTTAAGGACTGCAGCCCAGTAAATTCTTTGGTTTTGAACGTGTTCCATTGATAAGGGAACATCTTACTCGTAGAGAGCAAAAACAGAATGATGAGCCTTTGTTTAAATGGAATGCTTTTTAATAAACAAAATCTAGTGGTAATTTATCCAAACATTTATTATTAAATGTTTGCACCATTCTTAGCGTATGTATGTGTTTCACTATGACCACTCATCTTAGGGGCTGGCAGGGTAATATTGCAGAGTGACTGGAACTTTTTGAACTTTTGCATGACATCTGCAAGTAGAATCTCTGCAATGCTTTGACCTGAGAATGTTTTCATTGTAGCTGGTGAAACTCAGTGTACAAGACTGTCTTTGCATGCAGGTGGAGGAGAATGACAACTTGGTAAACTACACATTAGATGACTGATATCTTACATACAGAGGAGGACAACCATGCAGGAAAACGATAAAATCTGTTGCTGAAATTAGCCTTCAAACAGAAGCCTCTTAAATGTCAGGAGAGGTTTTGGAGATGGGTGTTATCAGTAATCACAGAATACTGGGTTGGAAGGGACGACAAGGATCATCTGGTCCAAACTTTCTTGGCAAGAGCACGCTCTAGACAAGATGGGCCAGCACCCTGTCCAGCTGAATCTTTAAAGTGTCCAATGTTGGGTAATCCCCCGCTTCCCTGGGGAGATTATTCCAATGGCTGATTGTTCTCATTGGGACAAATTTTCCTCTTGGATTCAACTGGAACGTCCGCAGGAGTAACTTGTACCCATTACCCCCTGTCTTTCCTATGTGACTTCTTGTGAAAAGGGAGTCTCCACCTTCTTTGTAGCCACCCTTTAAATACTGGAACATGGTGACAAGATTTCCCCTATTATTATTATTATAGCATTAATATAGTATGTTCAACTGTCTTCAGCTTACAGGAACAATATCTGGTTCTTACTTGTGAGACTTGTGGAACATGACTGTGCCACCTATGTGCTTGAGTAGGTATCTTGCCAGTGTAACACTGCATAACACAGTGCCAGGGATTGCTGACAAGGTGCCAGAGTTTGTCTGTGCTTGTTGTAGCACAACAACTTGCAAGATGCCAAACTACCACTCTTTTGTAAGTGAGAAGCATCATCAAATGCAGTGAGCCAATTTTCCTCCTATAGATCCTTGGAGTAGCAGATGCAAATCCTGTTCTTGTGCAGCCTGGGTGTGCAACAGGGAATGACATTCTTTAATACCAAATGTATCCATGCTTACCGAAGGCAACATAAAGGTTTCATTTTTGACTTAGAAGTCATTTGCAGAACTTCAACCTGGATTACTTGAAATAATAGAGCTGTCACTAATATGATATTTTTTAAAAGTGGGTGCAAATTACACCCTTTTGCAAGACCCTGCTGGGTAATAGCAGAAACAAAACAATAGAAATGAAGCAGACCAGTCAGAGAAAGCAAACATAAATCTAAGATGCTGAATCCTAGGGAGACAAGAGTAGCTTCCATTATGAATAATTTTGTTTCTCTTAATTTATTTCCTGTCTCCATCCCCCAGCGTTTCTATTATTCTATAGGGCATCGTATTACTGATTTAGATCAATAGTAGACTTCCCAAGATGTTTGTTCTTCATCCAGTTTTACATGCAAAATAGTTGGGAGGGTGTGGACATTAAAGGGAAACAAACAGCAATGCTAATTTCAGTATTTCTTCATTTGTAAATCAAACTGTTTTGCATGAGTGTCTTTGTATTCGGTCTTTGCAAACAATAACATACTATTTAAAAGTGCATTTTAAGTGACTGTGATTTGACTGCAAATGTTGTCCTAATGAGTTCTGGATAGAAAGTGGAGAGCTAAATGATGTAGTCTTGTTTTGGAAAGTTGTATTTAGTTCTGGCTTAGTAAATGAAGTAATAGCTCACAAAGTGTTCACAAGCTTTAGAAAAACTGTGTATAGGTCTGTATATAGCCAGAAGGATTACTGCTACATTTTCAGACAACATTATGGGTTATAATACCCCTGTTTCAAAGCCCAGCTTCGATTTTGCTGCTTAGGTTAATTTTGAAAAAAGGGTGCTGTTAGGAATACTTGTTCTACAAGGGTCCTGAAGTAATATAATCTCACCCCTTCAGAATGTCATAAAAATTGGTTCCTGTCTGTTTTCTTCCCTAAATAACTTTTGGTTTCCTAGTAACTCTTAGGCTCATTCTTTTAATCACTTCACAACGTGTAGAGCTGATGGGTAGGGGTCTAGAATATTTCGCCATCCCCACAGGCATTTTCACAGTGCAGCTGTTGATCATGTGGACATATTCATGTTTCCTTCACAGCTGACACCCCGCAAATGTCTGGCGTGCCTGGAGATGGTAAACATGTGTTCAGAGCAAAAGGAGATTTCTTCTTATAGGGACGGCATGTCAATTTTCGAAGAGGCAAGGGAATTTGAAGTGAAAATAAGGGTTTCTTCAATTGCATTAAGACAATACAGACAGACCATCAATGCATGAGAAGAAAGTGTGTCATGCTGGGGTATGGATCTAGGAATCCAGGCATCAGAAAAACAAACAATTTTTATTATTTTTATTCCCTTAGAAGTAAAGGGTTACATAGCAAAAAAGCTAAACATTTCATAGATTTTAGATCTTTAGCTTGTCTCACCTCGCTTTTTTGTAAGAGATTTTTTTCAGCTGCCTCTTTAAAACTCTCTTTTGCTGTGAAGTTTATTAAAATTTTGACAGCTGTCAGACTAGGGATGTGCTGAGAATGCTGCCTATCACACTGACCAACTGTGTCACTGCTTCTTTGTTCTTCCATCTGTCTGTCTTTTTCCGTTTGTCATTTTTGTCCCACTTTTATACTATGAGTGCCTTTGAGACAAGTAATATTTTTGCAAGGTGTTTTGTACAGCTCCTACACAATTGCTCCTGATGCATGTCTTCCATTTGTGTTTTGTTCCATTTATTGGGTTCCCTTTTCTAGCAGAAAAACTCTAGCTGAAATACCAGGTGAAAAAAGATCAACCCCCTCTTATACCAAATACAGGAAATCTCATATGAATGCAATTATAATTTTGACAAGAGTCTAAAATGTTTAAAGAATCTCCAAGGCATTAACTTCTGTCAGTGCTTGCTTCTTCACTAAAGCAGGGCTCATGCCTTTATGCAAGGACTGAATAATCCAGTCAACTAATTAACTATACCTTCTGTCATTTTTTGGAACCCTTTCATTTGGGACTGCGTGCATGTTTCCCTTTGTAACCTAGTGAACCTAATATAAGACAGTGAATTGTCATTTGAGCTAATCTAACCATATTCTTTTCTCTATTTAAGGAAATAATAAGGCTACAAGGACACACTTATTGTATATCAAATTATTCAGGTCTTTGTATTCAGTGAAGCTCATTTGAACAAAAATCTGATAAAGGAATAAATATGTAATGATGAGTAAAATAATGCATACTGGGTATAGATGACATATCTAATTCTAACGTTAACGGACTTAGTACCAGCAGATAGACACTTACGCTTCTGTATTCTACATTGCGTAAATCACCTGATTAAGTATGTTAGGCTTATATGCCAGCAAAATGCACAGCTGTGCCTAAGGTTAACTCTTAGCATACATATCTATCCCCACAATCTTCTTTTCTTCTGGTAGTGCGTGCTCCATAACTACCTCTGAATGGCTGATCTCTTTCAATCTTTTTTCAATAGGAAGAATGCAGTCTACTGTTGGCTTTCTGCTTGCCCACCGCCTTGCTGACATCCATCCTTCTTGGTAATTCTCACACCAGTCCTCTCCAGCTGCTCCAGGCAGCTGCTTTGTAATCACACCATCTACCTCCTTGAATTGTGAAGATATGTCATCTTTTGCACTACTGCTCTCTGGATGAATCTTTATCCTGTCCTAATGAGGATATTATGGATGAGGCGAGCCTTAATATCTGGGAACAGTATTTTCTAGAGTCATATAAGGCACATAGATACGTGGACAGTGGATGTCTTGTCTTGGAAAGACTCCTCGATATTTCAAGGAATGTTTTCCAGCTTCCTACATTTATTCTATTTTTCAGACAAAGCGCGGCTACAGAATGGCCAGTTTCTAAGCACACTCAGCTATGCTTTAGGCCTCTCGAGCTGTAGGGGAATGGATTTTCACCATTTGAAAAAGTTCATATTTTGCTAAATTATTCTTAAAAAATCCTAAAACAAACCCACAACCAACCAAAAAAACCCTAGCACTCCCAGATTTCACTACCTTTCAGTATTCGAAACAAAGCAAAACTCTTCTTTTATACCATGAAAAATTTTACATTTCTGTCTCGCAGCTTGCCTTTTTAGAGGGGGAGGGAAAGGAATGGAAGAGAAATGTCGGTCTCTGAATAACAAGTTCGCGTTTTCCTATGTGAAAGTTCTTCAAGAAAGAAACAGAAAAAATTTACCAAGTCACTATGAAGCAGAAAGAAAAACTGCAAAGTGGAATATTAACAGTCATTGTATTTTTTTTTAATTTTGGTTTAAATAACAACATTTTAGAAAAAAAAAATTAATTGTAAATACTAAAATGTTAGGACTGATCTCTCTGTTGCTTGACAGTATAATTTGGTGCTTCACTGTTAAACAAATACATAACTTCTTAAATGTATTTTAAGGCTTGAGACCTGGTCTTACTCAGATAAAACCCTTTTGTGTGTCCAATCCCATCTTTCTTAAATCTTGTCATAGCATTGAGGGAAAAACTATGTGTATACGACTGAAAGTGTGGAGGCTTGGACACATTAACAAGAATAAGGCAGTTTAACATTGTACATTAATGAAATAGGAGGAAAGTAAACATCAGCTGAAACCAAGTCCCACCCACACAGCAGTTCAGCAAAGTGAATGAGGCAGAGAGGCAGCAATGACCACAATGACATAGAGCAAGATGTTATGGCCTCAGACTGCATTCTGCCTCTGACCAGTCATTTGATAATACTGTGATCCAGGAACACGGTAATTTCTTTCTGTACATTACCATAGCATGACCTGCTCAGCTTTAAAAGCAATTCTTCTGTGATTATTTTGTCCACTTCTTACTTTATGTTCTAGTTTGTATCAGTGAGGATAGAACATTTTATACAGATTCGTCAGGGAAATGAGTTATTTTTTGGGGGGGTTGTTCAAGACCTTTTATTTTTCTAGGCTTGTGTCTGCATGAGATGAACTGCATTTTGCATCATTGTCTTCACCTTCACATTTGGGGTTGTTACCTTCACCTCCCTCTGTTACTAACCTTAAGGCACATGTTATCTCATATCCTCACACATTCTATCACGTCTCATTCTTTGACTGAATAAAACTCACTTTTGGAAGATGGGAAATGAAGGGCTGGATTGAATTCTGTAGATATGCACAGAGAAGGCACTCTTCATGCAGATTTCCTCCGTTCTGCATCCGGGTGGTTGTTGTGGGAAGCAGCTGCCTTGATTTTTTCTGTCTTTCTTTTGTGGAAACCATACGATATGGGGCTTTGTGTAAGACTATGTTTATACATCACCTCTTGTATGCAATACCACATTCAGCTCTAACTTTATGGGACAGACAGCAGGTTCTATGTACCACAGCAGGCATAGCATGAATTCAGTGACAGGACATCATAAAGCAGCTTGGATGGACTTCAGTTAGGTACTCCAAAATCAGCAACACTATAAGAGGTGAGACTTTGGCTCCACAACTTCTCTGTCTTCCCTCTGGGGTTACTGTGGTAAGAATTTGCTGCTCTCTGGAAGAATTTGGATGAATCTCAGTGTGTAGTGCTTTTATTTACAAGTCCTCTATTTGGAAAAGGCCATGAAACCCTTCTAAAGAAATGAGTGCACACCAGTATTTTCAAACAAAGACTTTCTAGAAGTGTTTACCATTTGAACTACTGGTTAGGAAAGCTCTTCAATATCTATTAGCAATGATACAGTCAGATTGAGAGTCAAGAACTGAATTTTCACAATTTGAACCTTGAGTATGTTGACTAAAATTTATTTCAATATAAAAGATCCCTGCAAGGACCTACCCTCAAGGATTGTGTTTTCAAAGGCTTGATTTGCATATCACCTAAACCTGTCTTTGCTTGCTTTTACTTGAGAAAATGGGTATTTTTGCACTACAGTTCTATACTTCATGGCAATTTTACAGACTGCTCTTCTATGGCAAGTTAATATTGTTGCCACTAGCCCAAAGGAGTTGCACAAAATGAATTAGGGTAATCCTGTGTTAGCATCTAGTCTGAGTATCAAGATGGAGGACAATCTCAGTGCAGAACCTCATATAGGTAATGCATCCAATCCTAGTGAATCATACACATTGGATTTCTTTGTGACTTTGCTGTGAACCTTCAGTGAAACCAGACAATCTTTGGGTTATCTGTAGAGTGCGTTGAGACATAGAATATTCATTATTCTGAGGGGAGAATTCTGTTTCCCACTTTACTCAGTTCTGCACTGACAAAGTATATATGGCTTTCCTCTTATGAATCATCTACTCTGTATCATGCCCATTTTTACTTAGCAGATGGTGGTTTGGTCTCTATGCTGAAACCTGTGACCCAGTTAGCTGATACAAGGCAATTGGGGATGCAAAGAACAAAACTTTCCTCATTTCTGTTTTCAAGTCAGTCAAGTCAGTGTTACTGCCAATAATATTCTCTTCTGAATTTTTTATACACATGAATATCATGTACCTATGTTGGTATTCTTTGGAGATTAAAATATAGTCTTGATTGTTTAAAGCATATGATGTTAGCCATCCCACTGAAGTCAATAGGAGTATCCACACAAGGAAGGAATGTAGGTCTGAGCCTTTGATTCTTGTAGCATTCTTCTTTAACCAAACCAAAATATTACTCTGTGTTTGGATTATGTTCAGTTGCAGCTGAAATATGATTATTTGTCTTTCAGATTCCATTCACATGACTATCTTTTAATAACTGATATATGATAATTTATACTACATGCTCTCAGGGCTATGTCATGTGAAAAGTAATATTTAGATAGCCAAATAACTGACACAAAAAGTATATGACTATCACACACACACATGCTTAAAAGTCCAAGAAATCACATCTCCCAAGTTGTTCATATCTTTCCCTTTCACTGTTTGTGTTGGTTTCTTTTCAGTAAATACAACTGCAGATCTTTGGCCTGTGCCACATGTCAAATAAGGATAAGAACCCTTTACATGGAAGTCAGTTTTCAAATGTAAATGGAGCAGATATGTAAACCTCAATGTATATCTTTAAATTGTTGGATTATGCAGGTGTGTGTGCAAGGGTGTAATTTGTACATGCAAGAATCCATTTATGACGATTAAACAATTTGTGTGTGGAAAATAAAACATGTTTAGAGCATGCACTTTGGCATGTACACACTTTGCCAGAGTAATTGATGGAATGAATATTGAATACCTCATCTAAGGACACAAAAATACAGAACTGCCTCAAGTCACTAAAAAAGGAGCAGAGTGCAAAGCATTTCTATATTTTTTTCCCCTTAAAATATTTTGCTAGATTCTGAGTAACTTATTCTGTGCACTATCTTGCTTAAACCAAATGTAATGATAGGAAAGCTTGAAAATTCTTTTCTTTTTATTACTTTGCAATTGTTGGGGAAATTGTAAGTAGCTGGAGTTTAGATTTGGAAGTATTTAACTTCTCCATTTCCACCTGCATTAACATATAATACATCTTTAATTCTGTATTTATCGCCGGAAATTTTTTGCTTGAAAGATACACTTCTGGGAATATGTTAATTGTCCTGTGCCATAATATCACTTCTGAAAGGAGCAAGTCTTTAAATATTAGAGTACAGTAGGACTGTTCTTAATCTTTACTGTAATAATAAATACTGAATGTCGGACCTTTTCAAAGATCCAAATTGGAAACATCTTTTCTCTCACTAAAATAAGTGGAAGCTCCACACGTGTACATATGAAAGTAGGGAATTGTTACCCCAAATATACCTTGCAAGGATAATTGGAAAGGATTAGTTTACTTCATGAAGCTTTGAGGGAGATGAATAGTCTGCTGTTTTCCCAGGAAATAGAGAGTTCGGAATTCTTTACCTTTGCTGGTGCAGAATTGTCTGCAAAGTTTGCCCAAGTAGTTTTAGGTGTACCTGTCCTTGAAGAAGTAATCCAAAACAAAAACTCAGTTTTTCCCTGTCTGAAGCTTATTCATATTGCTACAGCCTTTTTACATGACTTTTTGAATACTGAAAATATTTTGTTCCTTTATTTTTAATATTCATGCGATAGAATTTCTTTCAAGTGTCAAAGTGGAATAAGTTACAAATGTGTATATATATACATATATGGATATATACACCAAGATTTAGAAGACTGTGTCAATAGAATTAGCCCATGTTAAGGTTAGTTTAGGTGTGCTAGCAGGTACAGTTTGAGGCAGAGAGGCTCAGACCGAGAGGCTTTTTTCAGTCCTGGGTGGGAAGCTGGTTAATCAAGCTCTTGTACTACTCATCTGCTTCCATAGTTTTACCTGAGTTGCATTTTCCTTGCTTAGTTCCCCCCTTCTTATGCTAAGGCTCTGCCTCAGCAGTCTAATTTTGACCTATTTGACCTTGGCCGTTTCCTTTCTGCTGCATGGCAGTTCAATAAAACTACTGTGCAAGCAATCCCCTTTCTAGCATATTGCCAGCTGGACAGAAGCTGATGTGAACCTTCTAGGAAAGCTGAGATGGTGTGTAATATCCAAATTCACCTGCAGTCAGCAATTTTAAGGTGTTATCTCTGAAAAGCAGAGAGGATTGAGTGGATGTGCCATGAAAGAATTAATGGAATATTCACTTTAATGCTCTCCTAAGAACGAACGCATGTTCTGCAGAAATCCAGTCCGGTATGCATGCTAACAGCAGCATCTGGGTCACCTGGACCTCCCATGAGGTTAGACTCTGCAGAGTCTCTGCGGTCCACTGCAGGTGTCTCTGGGCTAATCCCCCCTCAACAAAGAGGTTCTCTAGAAACAAAATCTCCAGGAGCTGTATTTAGACATATAGCTTCAGGGGGGAAGGAGGCCCGGAATCCCATTAGGAAACTGTTCTGCTCTAGGGTTGCAAGAGTATCCGATGGTGTGGGAACATCTACTGCACTGGTTGGCACTAAGGTACCAGCATTCAACTTTTACAGATGCAGATCAGAAGTTTGCATTGCTCCCTTCATCATAGCTGCATGGGAATCTACTAGGTAGACAGCAGGTTGTTATCAGCTGGTATGGTGAGATATAGAGTCAGCCTCAGCTGCAGAATCAAGAAACCATGAAATAGATGAGTTTTATAAGGTGTATAATTTCATGAGGCAGCTCAAAAAAACCAGTGACAGCTACCCAAGAGTGGCTATACAGTGGCCATAGGGCTGTAGAAGAAAGTCTTTCCACCTATGAAACACCCATAAAATATCGGTAAGTAATTTATAAAGTTCTTCAGTGGGAAAATATACTTGGGATAGGACCTACGATGCTTAATGTTGTCATCTAAAGGATATTTACTCTGTTTTAGTTATGCAGATGTCTTCTTACTCAATGAATCTGTGTATTGCAAAGCCCTGTCTTGAGCTGAAAGCTTTTCAGCTCAAGAATGAAAAAAAAATTGTATCTTTCATTCATTTGAACACAGAAGGTTACTAGACAGCTAATTTTGAGGAAATAAAGGTAACTTCATGCAGTAAACCTTAGGTGATGCAAAGCCTACACTCATTCACAAAATGGTTTCACGGAGGATGAGAAACGCCTCAGATTCTCAGAAATCAGAATAACCAAGCGCTAGTCAGATGCCAGGCCCGTGTTTCACCGTGCCATCAGCAAGTCAGACTATTTATTCTGTGGAAAACTGACTGCTGCCTCTTGTTCAAAGCAGAGGCTACACCCGTTTCTTTCCTCCTGTGGCGGCTCCTGGTCTTGTCTTCCTAGTGCCGTTTTCTGAGTCTGGACCTCCTATATTTCCATGTTTGTCGGCAGCGTGCATGACTAAAATGGTATTTTCGTATTTCAGTGCAGTCGAGGCCCCTTAAAGCAGAGGGTTGCAAGTGTGAAAGAGAGATATGTTGTTCCCTAATGGATTATTACCATCCTATTTGCAATTCAGATCAGTTCTAAATTGACTGAAATTTTTAAACACATAGCAGGCAGTTTAAACTAATGATTGTCTGGAGGTTCGCATCTGACATGAACTAAGCTTCTGTTCAAAACAAATTGCAAATAATTCCTCCCTTAGAGTCAAAATGTCACTTTTTACACTGTGCATTGTTGCCAGATTTTGTCAGTTACATTAAAAAAAAAAAACAACACAAAAAAACCCACCAAAAAACCTTCTACTGTCTGAATGTTCTGACTTAGAAAGTGGAGTGACACTGTGGTTATTTCCCACCCCCTCTTTACAATAATGTATATATGTGCCTGGCTGTCTGTAGGCTGATCAAAATTCTTTCTCGGCCCAGCGCCCTGAAACCCCCCAGCCTACGCTGAAGGTCCCCGGGGCAGCGGTAGGCCCGAGTTGCCTAGCAACCCCCAGCAGGCAGTGGGGCCGCTGCGGCCTGCCTTGGCCTGCCTCGGCCTGCCAGCCTCTCTCCCTGCATTTCGCTTTGGTCCCCCTCCCTGCCTCTAGCTTGTCCAGGTCTACACAACCATGGTCCTGGAAGTAAGGGTGTCAAGGGTGGCTGCGGTGTGTTGGAGGGACAATGAGCACCGCCCTGACAGGCCGTGCTGAGCGTTGTGCTCTTTGGTGAACAATGGCTGGTGCTGGCAGAGAGCTTCAGAGCTGCCTTATCTTCTGGCTGTAGAGATGTAGTAAAATGGGCTTAATCCTTCATTGTTTCCAGTTTTTCAGCACCCTACCTTGTAACGGCTGCTTAAAAATGTAATTCAGTTCAATTCCGTCAGGATTTCAAAGTCCATAGGTTTGATGATGACAAAATGGGAAGCTCTTTAAAAATGTCCAGTGGGGTGGAAAGGGTACATTTAATAAATGATTGAAATAGGGTTTCCCTTGAAAGAAATAACCCATCTGAGGCGACTGGTTGGAGAAATCTTGTTATCATATAGCTACTGATAACTAATTGTGAATAGGGACGTATTTGCTAATTTCTAAAGGGAATGAGCTTATGTAGAGAGAAAAAAAAATGAGACCAGTTTCCTTGATGTAATCCTTGTGTATTTCTGCTGTGTAGATGCTGGCCACAGGTTTGGGACAGTCTCTTTTTTAAGAGAGTTAAAATGGTGTTACTGAGTCAGGTATCTTTGTTAGATGTTATGTGATAGTCTGTGTTACTTAAATCACTTGTGACTATCTCTGGACTCCAAAAAAAAAAAATTGTTTTTCAAAAATTTTCACAAAGAACCCTTTTATGTTCATCAAGCTACTTGTTCGGTTACTATTTACATTTTCATCTTGTGTGTTGATATATTGTTGATATATGTTGATATGTTTTGTTCAACATTGCATTTCTCAAAAGCTTTTGCATAGTGCATTGTCATACTTATTGTTTTTTTGGTCCCTTTTCCCACTGAGAAATATTTCTTGAGCTGTTGTTTAAATGGTGGATTGACAGAAATCCCTGCTCAAGGAGTATTTTCTCATAAGGAAGAGTATGGTGAAATGACATGCTTGTCTAATAAAATGGCAGTTTCACTGAAAACTTTAATTTTCTTTCTGAAAATTGTGAATTCAGAATTGGTTTCAGTCAGTACATGGGAAGAAATCCTGAAGCATCATTTTATTGGTTTGATTTACAATGTTTCTGTATTTGGGGGGGGGGGAGTTGAAAACGAAAGAGACTTTTCTTTGCTAAATGTCAGCTTTCCTGCTACACGTTCATTGCATGTAAAAAATTGCATTGCATGTGGGTTTTTTTTTTAACTGAAAGGAGATGGGAAAAGTAAAATAACATTTCTTAAGATGTTCCTAACTTTATGATATTTTTAGGAATATCTATCTGCTTGTAATGAGCTCTAGGAAAGATGTGCGTATGTATTACATTTTCCTTATGCCTTCAATATGTACAATTGAAATGTGATATACTTTGTATTTCACAAAAAATACCACCAACAAAAAAAGTCTGAGCTTACAAATTGTGGATATGGATTAATATGAAGTAAGTTTCTGCTTTCAAAACAACCCAATGCATGTTGCCTCTTCGCTGTCTATAAATCTATTACGTTGAAGACTAAGTTTAAATACGGTTTGCCATTGCTACAATTAAATAATTATAAAAGAAGTCTTGCTTATTGGTTTTAGGGTTAGAACTCAATCAAAACCATCTTTCATCTGTCAAACACGAAAAGCCATTTTTCATCTTTTGAGTTGCTAGAGGGAAAGTACGCCATCCAGAGAGACCTTGACAGGCTTGAGGAGTGGACCCATGCAAACCTCAAGAGGTTCAACAAGGCCAAGTGCAAGTTCCTGCACATGGGTCAGGGCAATCCCCAGCATCAATCCAGACTGGGGAATGAATGGATTGAGGGCAGCCCTGTGGAAAAGGACTTGGGGATACTGGTAGTTGAAAAATTGGACATGAGCCATCAATGTGCACTGGCAGCCCAGAAAGCCAATCACACTCTGCACAAACACCATAGCTGTCTGTGTCCTGGGGGTGCATAAAAAGAAGTGTGACCAGCAGGTTGAGGGAGGTGATTCTCCCCCTCTACTCCGCTCTTGAGATGCTACCTGTAGTACTGTGTCGAGCTCTGGAGCAGGAGCAGAGAAGCAGGAGCAGGTCCAGAGGAGGGCCAAAAAAATGATTGGAGAGCTGGAACACCTCTGCTGTGAAGAAAGGTTGAGAGAGTTGGGGTTGTTCAGACTGCAGAACAGAAGGCTCTGGAGAGACATTACTGCAGTCTTTCAGCATATAAAGGGAGAGTCTTGTCCTGCAGTGACAAGGGGCAATGGTTTTAAACTGAAAGAGGATAAATTTAGATTGGATAAAAGAAAGAAATTTTTTAGAATGAGGGTGGTGTGATACTGGAACAGGTTGCCCAGAGAAGTTATGGATGCCCCATCATCACAAGTGTTCAAGGTCAGGTTGGACAGGGCTTTAAAGAACATAATCTAATGAATGATGTCCCAGTGCATTGCAAGGGGTTTGGACTAGATGATCTCTAAAGGCCCCTTCTACCCCAAACCATTCTATGATTCAGTGCATGCTTTTGAGGAGAGCATGTGGTGTTTCTTGACTATCTCTCTAAAATGTGCTGTGCATGTTCAAGACTGTAGCATTATCATTTTACAGCTTTGCTCTGCTGTTTTGTCCCCAGTCAGATTTACGCTATGACAATAGATATATAATATTACCCTTAAATTAGGTCAGGGGAGAATTCATAATCCTTTTGATAAAGAGGCTATACCAGTTGTGTCATGCTTTGATACTGAGGTGATGTGCACGATATAAATAATTACACAGGTACCTTTTCCCTCTCAAAGCAGTAGTGAACCTTTTTTTTGTGAGTTATGACATGCACAGGAGGGTTGTCTAGGGGACAGAAAACATCTTTTGCAGAACAATGCTATTATCTACCGCTGTATTAAAACCTGGTTTTGTATGAGTCTCTTTACATCTTATATTCGCCTAAATCTTACTTTCACTTAGGTGGAATCTCATGTGAAAATAAAAATAAATGAGTATCCTAAGCATCTCACAAACCATTCCTGAAGCTTTTGCTTTACATTTTTCTTGGTGCCATCCATCAAAAGCTAATCTCTCAATAAACTCAGGCTGTGCATTGCACTTTCTTCCTTCACATGGCCCTTGAGAGAGCATGAGAGAATTTTCTAATACGATGAAGTATTTTCTAGTACAAGGTGATAAAGAACAGAGTCTTCTTTATTCTCTCACTTTGATACAACAGGGACACAGAAGAACAGATTCCTTGCAAATAACACAAAAGCCATTTTAAAGAATTGCTGAGCTGCATATTGCATTAGCTTTGACATGAGAACCCGTGGTCTCTATTGCATGGGTCTCATGAAGGTACTGTGCAAATCAAATTAATTCAAGTAGCTTTTGTCATATTAAGTTATAGTACATGTGCTGTAGGTCCAGGATGTTGGAACATCCAAAAGGTTCTGAGGCTTTAGTTAGGCTTGGATAATCATCAAAAGAGTTGGAAACTTTTTTGAGCTATATGAACTATTTTTGTCCGTGAAATCAGGCTGGAAATCTCCCAATAATGGCTCCTGGGGAAGATTATTGTTATTTCAATCATCTGGCTAAAGAAAGGGCCTATTGTCATATATGATTATTTGCCTAATCCTGCAAACCATGCACAGTGCTTCAAACATGAAGTCAGTAAACGTAAGCACAATAATATCTATATATATTTCAGGAATATTTCTACCTTAGCAACAGAGTGAAAAGAATGACAGAGAGACAAGCTATGGTATATACCACCCTTTGTATACTTATGATTCCTACTTGTTTTAATTCTAAGTAAACAGAGCATGACCTTGCTGGGAAGCGACCCTTTTTTTGTTCTGTGTTAGTGTACAGTAACAGTGACTCGGTCGATGATTGTAGGTCTAGTAATTCTGATAACACTATAAATAATATAATATTCTCTGATAACTTCTGACTTATTTGACACTGAAAGCTGGAGGGAGGTAGTCAGCTTGTCAGTGGAAAAAAACTCCATCAGTAAATGGGAATATTTTTAGTTAGTCAGTTGGTGCACAAACTAATTACTATTCATTGAATGCACATGCATGTTATGTATTTTGTATTCCACAACTCCTTTGCAACATGTAGTATATGGTACAAATAATATGAATTTTATAGCTTCTTTGATATGATAGAGTGAATGCTCTTAGCATTTTTGATGATTCACACTGTCACTCGTGAATAAGTGATCTGAACTCTTCAGTGTAATGAACCCTATCATTTATTAAAAAGAGAAAAGTGTTCCCATAATTAGTGTGGGGATGTTTGACAGGAAAAGTGAATTTTTGAGAAACTACTACTATTAAATATTGTTGGTAAATACTATTCATTTTTATGCTTGGCAAAGCAATTTCTGGTAGCAGACTGGATAAAATGTAAAGAAATGTTTGTTGTAAAAGGGTTTAACAAATTTTGACTGCTGTCTATGCCATCATTTTTTAAATGGTTGTGAAACATAGGAATTCACAGTAAAGGGCTCTGTCCCAGACACATCCTTAGGACTTTTAGTGAGGCTTGCTGTCAATAATAAATAGGAAATGAACGATCATCTTCTTATACATCGATACTTCTTGACCCAGAGACCAAGTGTTTCTGTAACCCTGAAAGTCTTTCTATAACCTCCTTTCACTTTGTTACCACTCGCGTTGTGTATTGAGGAAGAAATATAATATGATGTGGACTGGCCAATACTGATATAAAATGTACGACTCAATGAAAGAACTTCAGAACTTCTTCATGAGGAAAGAAAAAAAAGTTACTGTATCCTGCAATTCTCATTTGGACAAATGAATTAGAAGGCGGTATGCCACAAAATCTTATTCTTCCCCCAAAACCAGAAGGTTAGCATGAGATTCTAAATCTTCTTGGATGATAAAAAAAGCATAAACATGGTGCTATGAAAGCAAATTAGTGACAAAGTAAGCAACAGGGTTTGTTGCACAATAAAATTTTAGACTGAAAGGCAGGCTGTGTATTTTCCTTTAAAATGGTATTGTGTTTTCTTTGTGTTCCACAGAATCTGTCTGTGGGACCTTAAAAAAAAATAAAATCAAAGAAAATGGGAGAAGTCTCTGAACCTTTTTTTCACCAAAGATAAGGACAGTTTGTACTGCTTTCACCTGTATGGAAAAAAGATATAGTTCAGAGGACATTGCACACCATTACTCATCTGTTTTCATTTCCTCCTCATAGTTGAATACATGAAAGGAAATGAAAAATAACTGTAAGAAAATAGACATTTTTAAAATTTTCGATTATGGGGGGTTATATCTAAATATAGCCTTAAAGTCCCAATGATAGTAGTTATCGTTGAAATGTTATCTGATAGCCATTGAGTTTTTTGAGGAAAAAAAGTTTGAAAACCATGTCTTACACTCCTCCTGTTTCCCAAGACTGATGTTTATTTGAATTTGGCTTCATTGCTAAAGATGGATACAAGCATAAGCAACTTCAAAAAGGTATCATTATGTTTTAAAACTAGTTTTAAACCTCTTTTTAACACTTAATATAAACCTATGGGTAGTCAGTCTTAAATTTCAATTGAATTGAACATTGAGGCTCAGCTTCAGTCTTCAAGATTTACCAAAGTAATTTGCAGGCACAAGAAGTTAAGAGCTTGAGATAGAAATAGTCATATATGTAAATAGCTTTACAGATCAGTAAATCCAGTAATTTCAGTTGGAATGTGTATGCCTGTGGTATTATTCCTGTGTATGATTGTTGTATTTGATTTCTATAGTGTATGGGTATATATATGTATGATTACTGAGTTTACATCTCTGACTTAATTTGTTGTTTATATACGTTTCATTTATAATAATCAGACTCAGTTTAAAATGTAGCCCTCAGAGAATTTCTGTTGTTCAGAAATTAAATGTAGAAGTTATGTGTGGGTTCTAAACTGTATCCCTTGTTATTAGGATTGCCTTTGAAATAGTATTGTGAAGGTAAACTGCATTGTACAGATGAGTTGCTAAGTTGTAGTATCTTTTTTTTTTTTCCTGCCAGAAGTTAAACCGTTGGAGGCTTTTTGTAGGATCTCAAAAGAAAAAAAGAAAGAAAGGATGATAGAGTGATTACTAGTTTAAGCAGCTGATTCCAAATGACATATACTGTCAGTAAAATCTTCCTTTATTGGCTTTAAAATCATCCTCAATATTATTTCTTTTTTCTCTGATGGTTGGATATAGTCCTAGAGTCCAGACACAAGTCATGAAAGTTAGATTTTTATTTTGCATATCTTTATTGCTCTGTTGCGTTCGGTGATAAATGCTCCCTGTGATGAATTGGCTTGAACTTCATACCATTTAGATTTGGTATCACAAGGTCTTACCTTAAATTTAGTGCCATTTATGGAAGCTTGAATATAATTTTCAAAGGGAACAGAACTGAGCCTATGTTTCAGCCATGTAGACCTTTTCTTTCCATTCCTATCGTTAAGCAGTCTTAAGTGAACAGAAGTAAAGAAACCAGCAGAGATTTATATATGGCCAATTTGGATATTGAATAAGTAATTAGAAAACCAGCCATTTCAAATGCTGGAAACCTGAAGTATTCAGAAGGTAACACACTTGGAAAAAGCCCTCTTATTGATAACAGTTTCCTTAATTTAGAAAGAACATGCTTGTTCTAAATTCAGCTTTGAATGAAATAAGAGATTGGCTATGTAACTATTTTTATTGGATGAAAGACAATAGTTACTCAGGTCTTACAAACATGCACTAATTAACAAAATATTAGTGAGATAAGAATGTATTGTTGCTATTAGCAACTGAAAAATAGAGTTGCCAATTGGCCTATAATGTGGCTTGAACATTCAGAGTCTGAAGGCATTGCCCATGCCAGAGCACTTGACACTGAAGGTGTAGCTTTGAATGTGCTTATGGGGTTCAAAGTCTTTCTGTCTCTGTGACAGCTGTGATGACTCAGAATATTAACAAAATCACTTTTAAATACCCCTTTGGCTAAACAGCTGCAAACCAGATAGCTTTTCAGTTTAGATTTTTTTTGTGTCATTCTCTTCTATCTTTCTTTATGAAATTAAAAACTCATAATTGTACTACACCAGGCTATAATAAAGCCAGAGCATGCAAGTTTTAAACAATTGTTTTAGCACCATCATTCTCAAGCAGTTAATGAAAGTCATTGTTTTAGATCTAGTCATGTAAGTGTAAAATTATGAATGTCTGCCCTATTAATCAAGTTGCTTTTGAATTCTAAAGAGATTCTGAGGTAGGAGTTTACTCAGCGAGACATAATCGTTTTTCGAGCTCAATACAGAGTAGTGCCATTATTCATGTTTTCTTTTGAATAAGAACACACACTGTAATTCTAAGCACTTGTGATAATTACAAAGGATATTTTTTCTTTTTTCCCTTTAAAATGCTTTTTTCCCCCATTGGCATTATAACAGAAAATAGACTATTATGATCAGATTAAATTCTAGTTTGGGCACTTGCATTTTGCCTGGCAAATTTTACCCATTTTCTTCCTTGACTGTGATGTTGTACAGCTGTGTGTTGTTAAACCACTGTTGCATATGCCCCAAGTTTTGTGCATTTCAGAGCTTATGAAAGATGACAGTTATGACTGTCCAACAAGGAATTTGTTTGCTATACAGGTGATTTTATATATATTAAAAATGGGCATATTATATATACTTATCCAGATGAAGCCTGAGGCAATAAATAATTGAAGATATGAAGAGATTAAAAGGCCATTTTATATCTATATGTATATACACACACATAATTAGAAATGCGAGGATCATTACATCCTCATAGAGATGGCTAAAATGAGACCTTTCTAGCAGCTGCTATTATCTAATCTCTTATGTACATACCTATTATGCCTGCGCGTATTTTGTTATGGTAACGAGAGGCTTAAACCCTCTGACCCATCTTGCCTGGTGTTTCACTCTTCCTGTAAGCTGGCTCAGCTCTGGAGCAATGCAGCAGGCTTGTCTAGTGGGAAGCCAAACCCATGAAGAGCCGATTTGAATTTAAGCTTCTCTTTGCTGAGGCTGTATGGTGATGCCAAGGCCGAGTTTGTTTATGGCTTACAAAAAGCGTGTATAGATATGGTCAATGGCTCCAGCTGCTATTTGGCTTCCTACTTGCTGTGTAACTTTAAGCCAGATTTTTTTCAAAAGTAGTCAATTGTTTTGGTCTCTCCAGTTTTCCGATGTGTAACCATAGTGTTTTGAAATGAGTGCCCTAAAAACTTTGAGTGTGACTAAATCCAAAGTGAATGGAGACCCTTAGGGTTTAGGACAGCAGACACCCTAGCTCAGCTAATGCCCTTTTATAGCTTGAAAGTTTTCTGAGCAACTGCAACCACCGCATCGCTTGTGAGGAATGTGAAGCGTGGGTGGATATGATATGGATGCCCAGAATTTCCTCTTGGGACCTACTGAAACCTAGTGGTTCCTTTGGCTTCTTATAGTCACCTCAAACGTAATGAAGCTTGCTTTGGAAATGCCTCTTCTCCAAATAGTAGAGACATAGATATACCTGGATCTCTGTCCTTAAAATTCCAGATGTCTCTTCTCTCTCCATGGACTGCATGGGGAATCAATGGCTGTGTTAGCCAGGATGGATTTCTTGCCTTTCTCTCCCCTACTCAGACAGTTTTTGTACGGAGTGAAAGCATCAATCCAGTTAGATTGGTTTTCAGGCCATACTTTTAGTTTAGGGTAGTTTAGTGTAATAGGTGATAAATCTGCTTTTTGTCCTGTCGTCCCTCCCCCGTTCCCCCCCCCTTTTTTTTTTGGAAGTAAGATATCCTGTCATCAGTAACCAGAGACTGATATCCAAAAAGAGAAGCTACCGCTAAAGGTATAAACCATACTAGCTATTTTTCATTCAATGATACCACTCAGTGTTAAGCGCTTTTTGATTTAATAATATTTTTATTTGTATCTGCATGATCTGGTTATTATTGAAATGCTACTACAGGAGGAGATTAGACAGAAAAGTGTATTTTTGTCATACAAGTAATTTATAACATTTTAAAACACCAAGATAAATGGTGCTAACGCTTGCAGCCAGAATTCACACAGACATGCCTGGAAGTTACTGATGATCCTGATACTGTACAGTGTGACGTTTCATAAAGTTTGCAATGAAAAGTGGCAAAGCAACAAGAACACCATGATGAATGTTTTCAGTAAGTGATTGGGCCGGTGAGTGCCTAACAATTGCTGTCGTGGATTAGGCGGCACTTCAGAAGCTTGAGATAGTTGTCAATTTTGTGGGAATCTCGGCGGAGGCAATGCAGCAGGTTGTAAAAGGCAAAGAGTCTGGAGTCCTCATCCGCGAGTTGCAGGGATGGAAGGCCTTCCCACTGAGAGTAAATTTCATTTCCAATCTCACCAGAATGAACCTAAAGACACAAAATGATACTGTCGTAAATGATAGTGAATCTGACTGGATGTGAAACGGAGCACGTAAAATACCGGCCTTGAGGAATTCTAGTTGCTAGTGTATGGCTTGTAAAGTGTCTCCTGTTATGATTCCCACAATTCTGTACAATGTTCTATATCTTCATGCAGATTTTGAATGAATTTGTCAGATTTTTCAGTTTATTTCCCTAAAATATGTAAAAAGCTTAACTGTGTTGGTAGTGTTGTAAGAGAACTAGTGTACTAACCAATGTTCAGTGGAATCTGATTTTGCAGAGAAATCAAACCTTCCTTTGTGCATGGACTCATCAGTGACATCTCTTTTTGGTTCCCTCTACCTTGAAACCTTTGTTAGCACTTGTCCTAGAACTTTTCTGTGTGTATCTCCCGCTTTTCCTCGGCCCATCTCTTAGGTGATCTCACCGATACAGGCAGCTTCAAGAACATATTACCAGATGAATCTCTCAACAGTACATCTTCAGATGTACTGTATCTCAGATTCCATTAAAAAAAATAAAAATGCTGAGTGATACAGTGACCTCTAATGTTAGAAAGCTATGTGTAGGAACTCATATAGTGAGTTAGTGTCTGAGGTGAAGATTCATTTAGGTCTCCTTGTTTGAAAGAGACAATCATTAATTTTCTCATATGATAGGAATCTACCTTTCATAGCAGGAAGGAAGTCTGTGCCTATTGGTGCTTGTGCATGGTCCTTATTTCCTACCAGTTGTACTTTGTACAAGCACATAGGAGAGTATCTGTGGGATCTCTGTCACTCAGTTTAAGCAACAGGCAAAATCAGAGATGGACCTATTTTCACTCAAAAACGTGGTTTGACACTAATGAATTTGTCAGTCTTGTCTTCAACCTCCTTCTGTAAATAATGAGAATGAGAAGGTTGTGACAGGGTAACCGTAGCAGCACCTGACTTGTACTGTTATCTTGGATCCTTGCCTGCACCCTTTTTACACGTGGATATGGGATAGAGATGGATTTGATTACACTGATAAATGGATTTGTGGCCTGGATGGGCTAAGGTTTCTTGAGTAGAGACACCTAACAGAAAGAGAGAGAGAGACCGTGAGTGATCGGTGGAAAGTGGTGGATACAGTGATGGTGACACTGTTAATGCTGTTCAACTGTTCAGAGTCTAAGCAAAAGCCCGTAAAATCAGAACCCCTTGTTAACATCTAGCTCACTGACAGAATGATATATTCAGGGACTAACAGAGGCCCCTTTAAAAATAAACAAGCTAGAGCTGATTTTTTTCAGGAAAGTTTTCA
The DNA here is from genome assembly GCF_000708025.1 of Charadrius vociferus. Lineage (NCBI taxonomy): Eukaryota > Metazoa > Chordata > Aves > Charadriiformes > Charadriidae > Charadrius > Charadrius vociferus. The sequence goes on from NW_009648807.1 coordinate 619,690, forward strand.
GTCAATTACTGATAACAAGGGGTATTCGAGTATGGTTTTCTTCAGACAACAGCTTTGTCTAACCTTACAAGTGTAGGGGGAATCAAGTCAGAGCAGGAGTTTAGAGGAACCAGTATGGTGTGAAAAATGCAAGATACCACGATTACGTTGCTGTATGCCACATCTTTGCTATAGCCCAGACTTCCCGAATGGTTTTAAACACAGTGTCTGTTTCTGAAAACTATACACAATACCTATATGTATACAGATGTATATAAATATGCTAAAACATACATATAAATATGTGCATGTGAAAAATCACAGAAGCATCCTTAAAAAGTCAGGATTGCAAATTCAAAATATTCAGAGACAGAATGACGATTACCAGTCCTGATGATTACACCTTCCCGTGAAGCAGGACTGGGATTACTCTGGATTATGCTATACCGGTCACATCATGTTTTCTCTTTAGAAATTGCAAGACAGCAGAAGAAAAGAAAGCTGAAAGAAGAAAGCTGAAAAATTTTCAGATTCAGCTCTCTTGGCTCCCTTTTTTCCCTTCACATCTACTGTTTCCTTTCCTGTTCCAGGTAGGGAGCGCCTGTCACTGTATGTGTCTTGCTTACAGCAACAGGCTGGAAGGATGTTAAGGACCTAATACTTACCCGCCCAACTATTTTCTCCATTCCTTCTAGAAGCCGCTTGTTTTGTTCTTCGATCTCTACAGCCTTCCAGAGAATGGTGTCTGGAGCTTCTTTGATTCTTTGTACTTCAGAGGCCAAATGGATCAGGGGATCATTCCACGAGCGCAGCACTCCCAGTACTAAATTCAGTAAGTCTTCATGCTGCACACCCACATTAAGAAAAGGCAGTTGAAATAGGAAGGCTAAATGCTGGCAGCATTAGGAGGCATTTAGAGCAATGTCCTCAGACATAGTGATTACTTATGGAACTTACTCCAGGACCTACCACTGAATGCACTGTATAGCCCTGTCATAGCCTCTGTGCAATTGCATTTTTGAAGTTTGTCATTGTTGTAATCATGCTTTACAATATTTGCACAAGCAGTTATAGTATTGTAATGGAAAATATCATTAAACCCTCTCCACATTAAAAACTCGCAAGCACAACTGTGTTTCATCTCTGTGAAAAAAACAGTACTTCTTTTCTGATTTTTGATTAAAATCTGAAAATCCAATGATTTTTTTAAAAGACGTTTAGTACTGAATGGAAGGTGCATGTTATGGTAAACTACTAAATAGCTTTTATTGCCTCTGTGTAACTCATCTGTTCTCCCTTTGAACAACGGTGCTTCCAGGTTTTAAAAATTGTCGTTTCTTATGGGCAATAAAAATTCATAAAGCTTATGGTTATAGTAGTATTCAACCATTTCTTTTTTGCTAGATGCACTGGATCTGAACAAACAGACTTGTTATGTACTGAGGGCTATGACAATAGAATTTCTGAATGACATACTGAGAAGATGGCGATACTGCGATTGCAAGTATATCACCACCTTGAAACAGATAACGATTTCTCCCTGGCACACCCCCATTCATACACCTGTGCTTATTTTTCCTCCACAGTATTTTTAAATTGTATCTGTGATCATAAGCTGAACAAGACTATCTTCATCTTCCCTTAAGTTTATAATTATTAAATTGGCATATGTAGTATGTTTCTCTTTACAAGCATTAGAGTCTTTCTTTTTCGATGATGGGACCACTTTTGCCTACTGGTAACAGCAAGAATATCTATTTAGTATTTGTTTAGTAATGTCAGTGTTTTCAGTTACTGGAAAACTATTTACCTCTGCCTAAATACAATATTAACTATATAGCAAATGCATTTTTATCTTTGTTAATAAAATAATTGTCTGTAAGGTGTTTTAAGATAATGTTCAAAGCTTGCAGTTTTCTCAGTGCTGTACCAATGTGGTAATGGGAATTGCTCCATGAGGTTATATTGTAATTGGAAATAAGATGCAATGACTGAATGTAACGTACAGGAAAAGGAAAGGAAGATGAAAGGTACCAGTACTTATATGTTCTGTATCATGTGTAACTTAGTATCAGCAAACGTTAAATCAACTTTTCTTGGCTTCTTGGTGCTTTTCTCTTCCTGGCTTTCTTATTCTGATTGAGCTGATTTCCCTCCCTCTCTGTCTGTTGCCTCCCTGTTCCTTAACCTTCCCTCTTTCCCCCCTCCCCCTGCTCTGTCTCACACTGAATGACATTAGAAATGGGACTTACATGAATCTGCTGAGCTTGCTCCTTATCTTCAGGAGTGGTTAAGGAGGAAGTGTGGCAGCCATTAACAGCTTTTGTAATAAAACCCCGGCCCTGAGCATAGCGTTCATCCTGCAGATCAGCAAGGACAGGCATTATTGAAACAGATAAGTAAGAAGAGCTTCAATTCACACACTGTATTAACTAATTGTTGTTCCATTGCTTTTATCACTCCTTTTATGCTGTAAAGGTCAAAAGTTTATGGTGAGTCTTTAGAGTGAAACTGGCACCCAGCAAACACAAACTTGTCCCACAGATAAAGAATGATGGGGAAAATGTTATCTTTTAATAGAAGTGTTGGGGATCTTAGCAATGGTCAGCCCTATACACAGATTTGGTCACCATTGGGACTATCACTGTGCAGCAGTCATATTTATTTACTTATCAAAGGATTTAATATGTTAACATATGTTTGTGCTTAAAAAGTATTAAATTGCATTTTTGTATTTTCTCGCTCTCAGGAAAAGGCAGAGTACTTACAAATTCATTGAATATTTCTGAAGAGAGGAAGTGGATGTAGTGTGAAAGTTTAACTGCTCGGTCAAAAAGTTCCTCAAGGGAAACTTGGCAATTGACAGATCCATTGGGGCAGATTGGCAAGGAGGTCACTCCTTCCTTTGTCAGGAGCATGTTGGACACCAGGACCACCAGCAACAAAGCTGTTAAGGTTTAAAACAAATCAAAATGGAATCACATTGACTTGTATGCATGTTTAGAAGTAGCTGTCAGAGTCAGATGCTGGGTGATTTTGACTGTGCTGTCACATGGCTCAGAGTACCCCCTGTACTGGCTGCTGAAAATCAATGGAAGAGGGAAGCACTGTAATTCTGTTATCCTTTCTCCTCTGCATCATCCTGACTGTATAGCAGAGCCTACTACAGAGTTTGAGGAGACAAGGTAACCTGTGTTGCAGCGTACACTGTATGCCAAAGTCTCTTAATATTGTGCCTGACTTTATTACATAGTGATAAATGGAAGGAAAAAATCAAAATCCTTCACAGTGTAAATATAGATACATAATTATATTTGCACAGATATATAAGTTTGGAAAATAGATTGCTTTTTTTTTCTTTGGTTTTGGTTTTTTTTTTCCCTTCTTCTTGTCCCACAGGTCCTTTTTTCTTTGCAAACATTTGGAGTTTAAATTAATTTTGCAGGAGGGTGGTTAGGTCACTCTCTTAAGGTTTTGATTGTCCTGGGAGTTCCTTCAGAAGTTTCCAGCAGCTGCGCTGCTTTGCTGTTTAGAGTTTAACCCTAAATTGCCTACTGCTAAGAAATCAGAGAGAACTTTTTTCTTTTCTCCTGAACTTCTGAAACTGATATAGAGGACTTCTCATTATCTAAACCCCAAAACCTCATCTGTTTAAAACTTTTAATATTAACTTAGCAGAGTCAAGTTTTCTATTTGGTGAAATAAAATATGCACAGAAAAACAATGTAAAAAATTAAAAGCAAATATTTGGTAAAAGAACATACCGCTGTTCTGTGTTCTGAGAGTTTTAATTCTGGAAACTGGCCTGCTACCTGTATTCTTTCATTATACTCCTTTTAAATACTAAATTAAAGTGTACTCCATAAATCAGCAGAGCTGTTTCTATTGTTATCATGTGATAAGTTTCTTTCTAGCTCTAAATTCAAGAAAAGTGCATTTACACAATATTGCAGTAAGACTTCCTTCTCCCCCATGAACAAGGTACATGCTGCATGCTGCAGTTAGGAAAGTACTCTGAGGAACAGTTCTGTGAATAAGAAAACCTGAGACTTGTTGGCTTAGAAAGTTGAAGATGGTTATGAAAATTACTACATCACTTCTAGACTTGTGGATAATGACTTTTAGCCATTGCCTTCTGAGTTGCAAAGCAATCTGGATCCAGTCTTTCGTGTGCAGCTGTCACATCCCTCAAACCAATTTTCTGTGACACTGCCCAATGCAAAGGTAGCCTTAGGAGACAAAAGACTGAGTAAAAAAGGGATGAAGCTGCCTTCTAATTCCAAGCTTTGGACACTAAACATTCGAGGTGGAGGCAGGTTTCACCATTACTGAAAGACTACGGGGCTGGAAGACCTCAGTTTCTAGAGCTGTTACATTTCAGTTGCTTCCTAATTCAGCCTGAAGAAATATAAAAGTTATCAGCAAGTGAATGGCAAAAGTCTTACCTTTCAGTGAAGTCCCCTTGTTGCTCATGGTAGGGACCCTGTGTGATGACTTGCTCTACCAGAAAGAAGTCTCAACACTTGCTGTTATTCTCCGCACATGCCACTTTTATAAGCACCATCCAGTGTCCATTTTGCATACATTCAGCAGGTCGTGGAGTTTACCTCGATAATTACAAACATCAAATTGCCTTTCTTCCACATTCATATTCAGTATTTTTTAGTTTTTTATTTTTAACTGTGAGAGGGAATTTCATTAACAAGTTCAGCTGTGGGATGCTAAGTATTGTTGGATGAAGAGTGTACCAAAATTTTGCCCCGAATGAGGTGCAAATGCCATTGATCCTAGAAAGCTCCAGTTGTCAATTCTGAGACAGGTAGTTTCAATGTTTCTAGCCTGCTGTTCCCCCTCCCCACAACTGTCTTCTCATCCTTCCTTGTTTCTTCAGCCATCCAAGCTTGCTGGATGTCAAAATTCTGGCCATTTGTGGGAGTCAAACAATATTTTACAATGTCCACAGTGAGAAAAACATCATAAATTGTACTAAAATTTATCCAGAGAAAGGGAACAAAGGCTCCTGGAAAGACAGGTCACTATCTGTAAAGTTATACATATGACATTCTGGGTATATATCTCCATACAGTTAAAAAAGACACTAGACAGCACAAGTCATGATATAACTGATCCTCAGTCTGAGAGATGTTTAGAGAAATGGGTGTAGTTCTTATATTTAAAAAAGTAATGATTTGCAACTATCGGAGAGGAAGAAGTTATATGTTTACTGTTCAATCACAAATGTTTCATGAATAAGTTAGCATTACTTAAAAAACCCCACCCTCTACAAAACCATGAGATTGTGTTCTATACTTGAAAACTGTCTGTGTAAAAGATGTGCATCGTTTACACCATAGGCAAAACATATGCTGTCATAATCAGTGGGATTTGTTTCCAGATCTTTGTGTCTGTGGTAATCTACAAACTAGCCTCAGCAGGCTGGCCCTGCTTTCTTCTTGTGTGAGGCTCAACTGTATGAATATGTTAGCAAATGTGTAATCTCTCATCTGTTTCGCAGGTCCATTTACCCATGAAAAGACTTTCCAAATTAGATGATTATAATGAATAAGGTATACGGTGTTAATGAATTTTCTTGCCTTTAGACAACTTGTTCCGTACTTGTGGAACAGGTATGTATGTGACCCTGAGTCCTTCATTATTTCATAACTACCGGCATGATTCTTGAAGCAATGTTAAACAAGGGAGAAGAAAGGTAGAGCATTTAGGGGCTAAACCATGGAAGGCATTCCTTGGGAAGCGATAAAAGGAGACGCTTCAGCAATAAACCGGAACTGGTAGCAAGTGGTCTATGTCTGCTAAGTTCTAGAATGATTGCTAGAATGGTTTGTTCTGCTTAGAGGCTGGATCTTGTTTGGAAATTCAGGCCCTGCTGAGTAGATGAAGCAGTTGTTGCCTGCAGCAGGGAACAGTGGCAATCTGACGAAGGCAGTAAAATTAGAATAGGGCCATAGCTAAAACTCTAGAATGGATGGTAGAAAAACAGCTGTCTTCTAAACTACAGCCACATGGTTTATGATCTTGTTTTAATTCAGCTTCATTCGAAAATCTTCCCCAACAAGATTAGAGATGAGCTTGAAAAATCGTGGTATCTTATAACATTAGAAAAGCCCTGTAAATAAAAGGAATGAACACTTCTCAACCACCATTTTCTCTTTCATTTGCTAGTCTGCTTTTCTTGGCATTTTGAGAGGTTGGTAGTGATGCCAAAGTAAGTCACAGAGTTAGTTAATATTAGGGACTAGAGAACAAAGGAAGATATTCACAAAGGCAGCAGGTAAACTCTCTGGGCTCCCTTTACCATTACTGGAGAGGGAAGCTCCTCTCAGGCCTGACAGCATCAGCTAAAGTCAGGATCCTCATATGACTTGCCTTTGAGAAAAGCCTGTCTCTTGCTGTACAGGAGTAGACAAGCACCTTAAACGTAGGTCGTAGGAAAGAGGGCTTTATTTGAAACCATTGTATGATGTTTTAATAAAAGCATTCTGCCACAAAATAATATACTTCACATTTCGCTTGCACCTTTCATCCTGAAGTCTTCAAATACTGTACCAACATGAATGGATTAAAATTGTCAGCAATCAAGAATCATAGGCAGAAGGAGAGAAAAAACTCTCTATGAAGTAGATAAATATAAAAGTAAAGTTCTTTTATCAGGTATGAGAACTGATGTAGAAGTTAAGATGTTTGTATGTGGCTGCACAGGAAGTCTTTGGGAAAAAAAAACCACCAAAAATTCCTGATTCCCAGAACTGCACTTTAAGTGAAGACCATCGTTTCTTACTAGTACCAAAAGAAAACAAAGGTGAGAGAAGAGAAAGGAGAGGAAACGTTACAAAACCCAGAAATAAATAGGTCTAAATATTAATTTTCTTTTATAAATCAGGAATTGGGTTCTATTTAAAAGTTGAAAAAAACTTGTAAGTAGCTGAAAATTCTCCTCTCTGCCTCTTGAAAGTGGTCTGGGTTTATATCCTCCGAATAAGTATTATGGAACTTCGCATCCCATCTTCTCTGACTGTTCCCTGAACCTTGGTAAAGGAAACTGATCCTAGCCCCTGATAGCCTCCTACTTCTGAGAGTAGCTCAGGACAGCACTGTAAATAGCTGGACAGTCTTCAGTACTGCAGGGAAAGCTCCTGGAACAGCTTGAGGAACTACAAAGCAGACCTGTGATTAGCAGTGTGTCTCCATCTCCCTTTGTCTTTCACCTTTCCCTTAGAAATTTAATTGAATTAATATTTTTTTTTAAATTATCACACTCCTTTTATCTTTAAGACCTTGTATGGAAGTAAAATTAGTAGATTGTTACTAATGTAAAATGTACTAGTGTAAAATATGTAAAAATATGGCAAAAGAAGGGCTTACTACAGGCAGACTTTATTATGTAGCTTTTAGCTCATTACTCATGCTTCATAGGCATTACATGTGATGTATCAATATTACAGATAACAGCATTTAGTGCTCATTTCTCAATAATCTTATCTTTCCACCTCATATCAGGTTGCAGACTGTCACATTTTGATTAAGAACTATTGATCAGCACTGGAAGATTGAATATTCCTATTCCTTTTTTTTTTTATTTAAAGTTTTTTCAGATTTGCAAAGTGTTGTGTCTGATTGATAGCTACCACAGAGAAGTGAAAAATCTTTTCTAATAGAACATGTCTTTGCAGAATGGTTATTTTAAGTAGGTGAATTGAAGACTGGGTAATATCACTTGATATAACTTGGAGATTTTTGTGTCTGTATATATACAGATGATTGAGCATGCAAAACTGAATGTGCAGAAAAATATATGTAATCTGATTGTCTGAATCTTCTGATATACAATGAAAGGAAAGGTTTGCATATGTAAGATGGAATCATAATACTGAAAATATAGTTGCTCTCATCTTCCTTTTATAGAACAGTTTACAAAGTTGTCCAGTCAACTTCATTTAATGGTTGGCTTTGGAAAGATACAAAACTATTTAATCTGGATCAAAAACAAGTCCTCAGAGTGCTTTAACTTTTCAAACATGTGGAAAATACATTTTGAGGAGGAATATAAACAGAATATTTTTTTCAATCTAGATAGTTCCAAATGACAAATATTTTGTCTTTTCTGATTGCTCCCTATAATCTCCATGAAACTCTTGTGAAAAATTCAAGTTATTTTCTAGGATTCTGTAAAACAAGGGCTCTTCCTCTCCATCTTCTTTGTATAAGGAACAGGAGAATTTAAAAAGCATTTTCTCCAAATGTTTGTGTCAGCAAAAACAGCAAAATGGGGATTGAGTACTTTCTTAGTGTGATCTCTGCATGAAGGCTGGTAAAAATAGATAAGAACATAAGGGAAAATGATTCCATATGGAGGAAAAAAAAAAGGTGGAAATCTTTGGGAGATTTTCAGTTTACTTTTAATTTAAGTTTATGTACCAGTGTGGTTTCATACAATTTCAGAAGTAGACATAAAAATAAAATGGCAGAGCACATTTCAAAAATAATTTATGAACATTACCCCTCTGATGACATACGCCCAAGTGCACCATGAAATATTAAGTGTGAATCCCAAGTAGAATTCCAGCTAACGATAGCAAAAAACCCAGAGGAATTTGCAAAGAATGGAGTAAAAGCTAGCTAGTATATATTGGTCCTGATACTTGAACTTGTTTGAAGCCCATGCTCTGTGTTCGCTAATGCTGTATCTGTGTATTATCAAATAACCTGGCAGTATAAATTTGATCTGGATCACACATAACTGCATTATGGCACTTCAGTTGAATTACCGAGAGACCACGTTATGGTACTTACCCTGGCTTGATACTTGATACCAGATATATCTGACTGGCGGAGGTTGGATGATAATGATCTGACATCTGCTAGGACAAAGATATACTACAAAACTTTTTGTATAATTGTGAGGTGTCAGAGTCAGCCTGTTCTGATTCAGCATTTTATGTCATGTGAGGCCAATATTATTTATCTTATAACTTAAATCCAATTTTTCTTTTTCAGAACTTGAGAATGAATGATTTAAAAGTAAAGACAAATAAGGAGAATCGCCACCCTCCAAAAAATCTTTAGAATAGATTCCTGGAAGCCTTGTTATGCAGTTGAGGTTTTGAGCAGTTGTGACAACTTCTTCTCTCTATCCAGCTTGAGTCTTATTCCACTTCTGGGATGGTAGGATTACATACTGGGCCATAGTTGGCCTGATTTCCAAAGCTGTATGTTACAGTCCAGTCCAAATGGAGAGGTATTACAAGCATGTAAGTATTTACCCACGTTGACCTAAAAGATACAGTTACTGCTATAAAAACATTGCTGAAATGCTCTGTCTTAGCTACAGGAAAAAGCATGCTTGATTCTGAGGCATATTGAACATCATAACTCCAAAGGCTGAAGACTTAGTGATTTAAACAGTTTGTACGTTTTTTGCTTGTTTTCCCAAACATTTGCTTTAATCTCTGATTTATTTCCCTTCACCATGTTCTGCTATAGTCAGTAAGTTACTCTCCATAAAATCCTGATTTTACCTGATCATTCTTCAGGAAAAAAGAGAATAAGTTTCAAGAACTTACTTAGGGTACACATGCCGCAGCAGAACTTACTAGTGGACTGGGTAATTATTGGTATTGTTTTAAGTATTACATTTGTGTAACATACTTTTAATAAAAGGTAATAAACAGTAAAATTGCCATCAGAAGGCTGCAATTTTCCTGCTAACAAATAAGGAATAGAAGAAATAGGAATCTGGTTTAAATATTTGCATATTTTTAATTCTATGGATAAATGCATCACTGGAAAAACATTTCCTTAAGTGCCTTGTGGAACTGGAGTCTGTAAAAGTAAGAGGATTTTTTTTTTTTTTTTAATTACAAATACACTGAAAAGAGCATTGAAGTGTGCACAGAGATTTTGAGAACATTTCAACAGCTAGGTTGTGGTAAATATGCTTCTGTTTTAGCATGCAGTGTTTGATTTTAGTAATGGATAGTACCCCAAAATGGCAGATGGAGATTTTGTCCTGTGCTTTAGAAAAAGTGCATCTTCCTGAAGATGCATTTTTCCTCCTTATGTGAAATCCTCTTTCGTCAAGTAATTTCTGATATGTATGTAAGGATTGAATAGAAAGGAAAAGTTGAGTAGAAATTTTTTTTTTGGGGGGTGGTATTAGCAGAAAGCCAAATATCAGGCAGAGATCAGTGCTGACATTCTTGCTTCTTTGGGAGGATCTCACTTTTAGTTGTGCATTTGTAGAGGGAGGAATGCATATTGCTGCTCAAAATTCTCCATTTCCAAGTGGCATAGAAGTGATACTGAAACAATGTGACCATTACTTAATTGTCTTTAAGGAAGCATTCAATGTCAGGGGTTTCTCTTACTGATTCCAAAATATAACACATTTTCTTCTCTTCATTTATTTATTTCTATCTAAACCTAATATAAAAATAAAAATAAATAATTAAAAATACTGACAGGATGAGGTCTATGTGTATGGGGCATCTCCTGACCCATAGGAAATTTGGAACCTTAAATCTTGCTTAGTATCCGTTAGAACTATTTTTCCAATTTAACACATTTTGTAGATATTTTAATTAAGCTGTCATATTTATTGAACCCAGGCTAGAAATTGATATTGACATAGGTTTTAGGAAGACATATGAAATTACTTTAGTAAAATGCATTCATCTTCTTCCTGAAGCTAAAATGTTTTCTTTGGGGAAAAAATGTGAAAGAAGTTATTCTGTGACTATATATTCTGTGCTATTAAAAAGAAATGTATGTTACAAGGTGAAAAATGGGTGGAAATGCATACAGATATATATAGCAGGCACAGCTGATAGTATGTTCTATGCAGAGGTTGTCAGCTATCCCAGGGTATCTGGTAGGATTCTCGTATACCTTAAATACGTGCAAATGATAGCTATATTGGACATCCAATAGTATAGTCAAAGAAGAAATAAGTGATAATAAAAATTCAAATAGCTGGAGAGTTTGAAGTAAACATTTTTAAACAGAAATAAAAAAAAATGTAGTCAAGAAAACTTTTTGGTAGCAAACGTTGTTAACCACTCCTTATAAGGTCAAATACATTAAATTGCACACCTGCAGCACATTTGTATGTTTAAAAATTCATTAAAAAAATATTGAAGCTGTGTTTCTGTTCAATCTCTTCTCTAATGAATATATTTGCATGTAATCACAGCTTTTCTCCTTTAGAGCTTTCTTACTCATTTCCTAAGTCCTCAATCTGTAACCTGATCTTGTGGGATTTACAAAGCTGAGGCCAAAGTCATCATGGAAATGTCATGACATTGCCATTATAGGAGGTGCCTAGTTATTATAAGTGGCTGACACGGTAAAGCCTCGTGACTGAGCAAGAGCAGTAACGTCAGATATACTGTGTGACTTGTTACATTAGCCATAGATTTTGCGTAGACAGGAAGAGGTAAAGGAATGGTTGCCTGTTTCTCTCCAGACCCTTCATTACTGCCGTCCAGGGCAGTGTGTTCATTAAACTTGAAGACATGGCAGACACTGCACCGCCTGGCAGCCTACATGTAACCATCCCTGATGTCTTTATGCTTTTCATTGTGGTCTGTGTATTTTATTTTAGGTTTTTGAAGTGTGATTATAAAATTGTTATTTGAGCTATTTCAAACGCAGCTCTGCCCAAGGGATGAAGGCTTTGATATTGTTACAATGTTCCTCGGGAAAAAAACCCAAAACCACAACAACAAACCAATAGGAGGGAGTGACATGCAGCACAATCTTTGCATCACTTTCACCTTATAGCTTTAGGCTATAAGGTTTCAAAGCTCAGGGCTAATATTCTATGTGTAGCATATTTCAGGAGTGTTTGGCTTTATACCTGTGAAACATGTCAATACCATCCTACCTTGTAGGCACTAGAAAATATCATTTTTTCATAGTGAATAAAATTAGTTAGTTTGTATTCTTCATAAAAATGATATGCTAAATGGAGGTAGTTAATTTTCTTAATATTATAGACTAAAAGTAATTCTTATTAAAGGACTGAAGTTTTACTCAGGTTATGACATTCTTTCCTTTAAAAAAAGCCCAACTACCTGCCACAACTTTTCAACAAAAATTTTGCTTTTCTGAACATGTATTCTGTCTAACCTCCTTAACCTTACAAATCTTTAAATCAGTCTTTAAAAAGTGGAGGAGACATCTGTATCCAAAGTAATATAGTAATTACATTCACATTTGTTGTGAGGGATGAAATCATAATGTTAAAGATTTCTCATCTGTAATATTTCTCTAAATCTTATAATAAAAAAGTATTTCTTATGTGTGTGGGAGAAAGAGAGCCAGGTTACAATTAAAGATGATCGTAGGAAAGAAACTTTCAGTGTTTTAATGTTTCTTTCTTGTCTTTTTAACATTGGAGCGAAAAGGTATTGCATGGTCGCTTGCAAAATTTTGCGAGAGGCAGGGTGTGGTATCAGGTTGCAGCGCTTTTTGCCATTATGGCTCTTGAGTTTGTGTGTAGGCAGATCCTGTAGTTGGATCCATTATTTGCAGGTGGCTGTGAGATGAAGATTCCAAATCATTGAAATAGGATGACCAGGTAGCAGAAGTTTTTTTCAGTTTACACCAGACTTGTTCTGGAGATAAATCATCTTTAGGTAAATCAGATAACATAATCTCCAAAATTATTCCTGTGGTAGTCAGTTTATCTTCCACAAAATCTTCTTTCCTACATGGTTGGATGCATGCCAGAAATCTATGGCTGTTAAAAAACCAAACAAACAATTTTCATCTTAAACACTGTCGGCAGAAATAAATCCATTTCCTTATAAGAAATAGTGACGATCACAAGAATGGAAAGGCAAAATGGTCAGTCTTTTTTGCTGCGCTCCAATTTTACTCTTTACCATGTATGGATAAGTGTGAAGGTTTTGTAGCTGCGTTGGCAATAACAGAAACTGCAGGTATTTGGTTTAATAAAGACTTCATTAATCCCATAAAACCTTAGTGTGAGGTAGAGCTGCTGTTAACCGTTCTCACTGAGCTAGATGTGAAGAACTTTCAAAGCTTGTAAACATGCCAGCAGTAACTGACTATTCTTGCACATTCCCTCCAGCCACCTTTTATTTCACAAAGGTTTTAAATTTAGATCCCTCATATCTTTAAAAGGTGCTCCTGAAAAAAAATTCTCTCTGTCTTATTTTCACGTCTAATTTCAGAACATGAATTGGGGGGGGGGGGCGGAGAGACAACAAAAATCCTTGACATCTGGAGAGGATTTCAAATTGCCTTTTTTCCTTCTGAAATGAAATCTACAGGTTTTTAACAAAAGAAGAGTGAAAGGATCAATCGGCTAGAGATACAGCTAACTTATCTGACAGGCCCATGTCTGTGTTCGGTGCTCTCCACTGAAAATGTTGTGAGGCATGTGATTAGTCTGAAGGTTTTTTCTTAAGAACATCTGGTCAGGAAGGCCTGCTCACCTCTGAATAAAAGCAGACACAGTTGTTCTCACATTGTCCAGGACTGCGTTACATATACATGCCTTAAGATGACAGTGGAAGGAAAAAGTCCACAGTTTGTATAAATCCTTTCAGAAAAATATACTGCTAGTGTTTATAGTTGTTGTGTTTTCTGTAGGGAGATAGTCCTGTCTCTGTTTTGTGATACATCTATGAGATTGTGGAACTAGCTCTAAAGGTTTGGGATAAAATCAGTAGTGCATACATCACTATTTCGGCAGGAAGAGTTTTAACATTGTATCTTCTAATACTTTTGTAAATAGGACTATTTCTGTAACCATAGTGGAGAATAACTTTCCTGTATCCAAAGGCATAGGTCGTGTGCATAAACTCTGCACATAAAACATATGCTCCATTCTACATCTCTATTTTAAATCCTGCAGAATCCTGCAGGTCATGCAACCCTATTCATTTGTACCAGCCTTGGTTTTCCTTACTCAACTTTATATACCTTCTGTTCCTCCCCGACTGTGACACCACATGAGAAGCATACTACTTTTTGCTACAAGACAAAGCTTGTTTACCCTCCCCAAATCCATTAGTCTGCCACCTGTGTTCATGTATCTAGATGTAATAATGCACGCACTTGCATGCAGCTCACACACATACCTCATTTATTTCTGGACGCCTGGTCTAGATCAGTCCAGAAATTTGTTGCACAGACACATCTATCCATATGCATACCTAGAAACATTCCATAAAAAGCATGTGTACATGCAAACCCAATTCAGAGGCTTACTCCACATAACGGCTGTCAGGCTCAGTTAAAGGTACAGGAAAAATTAGTAGGCTGCTCCGTGTTGATGTGTAATGCTTTTGACAGAGTAAGGTTCTGCGGAAACAATGAAATCAGTCATCTAGCTGCTCTTATCCCCATCACTTGGACTCTTGTTGATTTCATACTGTATTTTGTGTTAATGGAAGACCGGCTAATCTTAGCACATTGTCAAGTGAACTTGGACCAGGTTTTTCAGTAGGTCACACTTAGGATATGTGATCCTATGGCCAGTATTAGAAAAATGCTATGGTCTTTCCTAGGAGAGTCTTGATATGATACTGAATTGGTGGAATCTGTGGGATGCAGCTTGGTACAGCTCCGCTTCTGAAGCCTACTCCTGTAGATTGAGGAAAGAAGCAGCTTCTAGACCTTTACTTTGAAATGGTAGTGAAACCTACTCTTTTGGACAAGACTGATAGGGTTTGGCAAAGAAATGACAGAATTATAAGGAGATAAGTATTTTTTGCCACATTTATAATCTTGTTGCCAATGAATGTTGCCTGCATCAACATGGCAGTTAATAGGGAAATCCTTTACCTGTCAATATGATCTACTTTTCAAGAACCTAAAATATACTTGTTTCTCTGGGAAAGCCTTCTTAACTCATTTTAATTTGTAATTTTAGTTCAGAATTTTAATTATTGGAATATTACATTGACTCATCCTGTTTTAATCTTGGCAAAATCAACACAGGGATCTAGAAAAACAGAATAGTTATCTGTCTCACTGCTAATAACTCTGAAAAATGCTATCAGTCAAAAGATCTTTATTATTAATAATGTACATATTTTCTTGGCAGGATAAGAATTACATGTCACATTCCCTTGAAGCTGCTTGCTGCAAGCTACTCTGATATTTTTGGGAACAGGTTTCGTAAAAAAGAGGAGTCATGCATCATTCCCTCAGGGTGTCAGCTCTCTAGGTTGCTGGATGACTCTGGAAATAATGAGTCCCATATCCAAGCCTAGTCCCACCAAGATCCAGCCTGCATTCTGTCAGGTCTGGGATCCTGCTCAGATGTTCTATCACAGCATATGGTGGACTGAGACAAGACTCTTGATATATATGTGACCAGATGAGTCTATTTAAGGCTGAAAAGACAAGGACTAGATATTTTCATATACTTTAAAGCAACAGTTGATACAAAATATTGGTGTGATGTTCTGCCCAGAGGGCTCTCTAGCTTGGAAACTGGCTTGCTGCAGTTGGAACCCAAGAATATTTTTCAAATAGTCAAGGACAATAGTTAAGGACAATGTGGGCTAGAGGTATTTAAGATACTAACACAGCCATGGACCCCTACTGCCAAATCCGGATCTCGCAGTCACCTTGGAATATGGCCAGTCAAAGAAAGAGCAAGAAAAAATGGTATTTAATTGCTTTTAACTGTGTGTGAGTAATAACAAATCCAGAGAAATCTGATAGTCTGGCACCACTATGAAAGCTGGAGCATGAATTCTTTTTACTGAGGAGTCTATGGTATCAACTCATTCATGATAGAGTTGCCTTCTGCTTATGAGCTCCAGATCACCTCTTTTGTGTAGCCTGAGAGCTGTTTCTCAACAAGGTCTGTAATTCTCAGAGGTAGAGAACAATACTCTAACAGATACAGTGGTCAAGAGAGCAATACTCTAACACTCCTGAGTTAAGGGAAGACTGGATCCAGGTTTTGTAGGAGCTTGAAGATTTGGATGCTGCATTTGCCATTACTAACTAGCTGGCTTTAGGCCTGTTGTCTACCAATTGTCTACTCTCCTGTTTCTTTTCCTGCAGTTCAACACAGAATCAGAGCTAGCTCTAGAGAGCTAGTGAGGAGACATGGAATCTCTTTATTACTTTGATGGCTGTAGACAGCAAATAGTTGCAGTGTTTCAATTTTATACCCATCAACTATCACCTAATTTAGTGGATGCTCATTGATCTCCAGCAGAGAATTTTGAAATTATAGTCAGTATGAAGATGCCACAGAGGAATAATAATAAACCTCTTAGGAGCTGGAAATACATTTAATGAATCGGGAGGTTGAGTAAATAATACCACATGTATGTGGTGGGAGCTGTCTGGATAACTGTGGTTACAGTGCCAAAGAGCTCCTAAATAGCCTACAAAATAAAAGAAAAGGAGATTTAGTGATTATTATTGGAGGGTCTTCTCATGGGACTATATCAAATGCTGTTACAACAGCATAACACTTGAGAAACATGAAAGCTCTTCTTGTTTCCCTTTAAAAAACAAAGTGATCGTTTTATTTGATTTTCTGGCAAAGCGTGCATGTGTTTATATATGTGAGGTGGATAAAGATGTGGGATGAAAGTGGGCAAAAGAAAGCTCCAACAAGGAGTAAGGTCATTGTGTCATTCCAGAGGAACAAGCATTGCCCATTGAAAGATTGGCAACAAATGCGTGGTTGATTCTTGCTGGTATCTAAACCACTGCTTCACCCAGCTTCGTGTACCTAGGCCAGTGCCACATGTCATCAGCAAGTGTGGCTGAGGCCACAGAGGTGTGCAGTTGAATAATCTCAACCACAGAAGGGGGTAGAGCACTTTGGCCAAGCCTGTGCAGTGTAGTCCCGGCTCTGATACTGATCTACTTGAACACTTTGCACTCTTTGGAGCTATTGCAGCAGGCAGTGTGGAAAAATGGAAGCGGCGGCTCCCCCCTCGGGCAGCCCCTTCCCCAGCAGTTCCTCCCGGTGGATGGAGCCATGCCCACTGCCTGATGCCCCGCACACGGACAGCCTGTCTCTGGCAACATCAGCGGGAGTCCAGCCGACATGGCCAGCTTAGAAGGCTGTCAGCAGGTTGGCAGGTCATCTGCCCAAAGGCAGGAAAGAAAAGGGGGGGCGGGTGGGGGGGAGGGAGAAAAACTGAAAAATAACCACAAAGAAAACAAGCTCTTTTTTTTTTTTTTTTGAAATTTGAAACTTTAAAGAAAAGATTTATGAACCTTTGGGTTTATGAAGCCACCTGGTGCTTTGGAGTTTGCTGCTGGTTAAATTTGGCAGTTCAAAGTATGGTGGTTGTTTCCCTCCATTAAGAAAAAAAACAACCCTACATTTAGAATAGTCTAATTCCACATGTGCATTGATCTTTTAAAGCTCGCGCCCCCTTAACTTTGAGCTCAACTTGTAAAAATCAGAAAGATTTAGGGGAAAAAGCCTGTTAGTTTTGAAGGGCGGCTTTACTGTTTGCAGCGTGCATGAAGAAGTGCTGCCCCTGAACTCCACCGCTGCCATCTGCTTAGTTTCCTCTCCCATGCGTGGTGTGACTTGTGCCATGTTTTGACAGTTGCTGACCTCTGACATCTGACCGCCCCCCTCCCACCTCCCCGACCCCCCCTCCCCCCAGCTCTATAAAATGTTTAGGCTGAGGACACCCGAGAGGAGCTCTCGGACGTGGTAGTTGGGGGCTCTTTCAAACCGGGCCCCTCACCCATTCCCCCAGCCCATACACAGCAGTGGCCTTTAGCCTGAAGGTTTTCCTTTGTTTTCCTGTGGCTTGTTTCTTTCTGCTGTTTTATACCAGCTGATTACGCCGTATGACAATATTTGTTGAGACGGATGGTTATTAGATCTGGATGAATCATTCAGAATGAACAATTTATTCAGCACGTTGCTTATTTTTCCCTTCGTAAGTTTGCAATTAAAAACTGAGTTCCTCTTAAATGCATTCATTATTTCAAAATTAGTTGTCAGTTACATGAGTGAATATTCTTGTTCTGAGTTAATTTGCAGTCATTTCCATGAAAAATATTTGTAATTTCCACTGCTTTGGCTAGCTTCGGGAGTCAGGTGAGGCCATCTCTGTTCCCTTGTTGGCAATGCAAGTATTTAACCAGCAATAATGCTATTCTGGAACTACGTGTTTGACTCTCAAAATCAAACTTAAATTCAGGTCGTTAAGGCTTAATTGTATACTTGAAAACGTGCTATGGAAGTATTTGCGCATAATCAGGTATTTGAGCTTAAAGTTCCTCTCTTCCCAAGCTTTCACTAAAGTGTTTACAGCAAGTGAAGGATGCTGGCCTTTAAAGACAGCTGAATAGGTTAAGAATGTGTATGAAAGAGTGAAAGCTTCAGTTTTATAACTGGGGAAACACAGCATCTATTTCTTCTTTCTTCTGTTAATTCTTCTTTGACACGGCCAACCTTGTGGCATAAATGAGAGCTTTCTTACCATGGCCTAATGCCTGTTTATGGCGGGAGCTGAAGCAGTCCTTACAGCTTAAGCAAAACTGAAGATTTTTTTCATTTCCAGACAGAAGCAAATAGAGCGGGTAGAGCTCACTCCTGTAGCCCAGCGAGAAGGCTTAAAGAGCCAGTCTGTTTCTACATTTGCCTTGCGACTTCTGACCCGCCTGTCAAAGGTCACACTTGGCAGTGTTAGCTTGTCCTTTGGCTTATTAACTCCTGCCATCACCTCATATACCTTGCTCTGCACAGTTTGGATTTCACTGGTTTGGAACTTACAAACTTGGTCCCTAATTGCCAACATCCATATGTAAGAAACAAAAATGTGCCTGTGAAAAAAAGGTTGCAATGGCATGGGATTCATTTTTTTAGCACTGTGATAGTATTAATTCACATGCTAATTGTGTGTTTTTGCCCTTCACTTGGCAGCTTACAGCTCTTGAAAGAGAGTATTATGTGCTCTGTCCTTCTTTTTCAGAATAAATAGGAGTTTTGCTGCTTGTTCAGTTTTATGCCAAAAGTCTGTGATAGAGATAAAAGTTAGTTCTCCATAGTAACATGCTGCATGGTGAACTGATTTCCTGGAGATCCAGGTTAAATTCCTGACTCTTTCACAAACCCCTTTATGTTCTTGTGCAGGTTACTCTAACAAATTTCTGCTATAGTTCTCTACCAGCAGAGAAATTGAGCTTATTGCTTTTCCCTGTCACCCTTTATATTGCTAATTAAAAATATTTATTAAAAATATTTAATCTGGGGGTCACACCACTGTATGGTCATGTAATGCTTAGCACATAAAGATTATGACCTTGTTTGTGGTCACACTCTTAATATTCCTTGGAAGTGGGCAGAATTATCCCCATTTTTCTGGTGGGGAAGTTGAGGAAAAGGAAAGGTAAGAGATCACTAGGGGTAAGAAGGTAGAAAGGTAGAAAGAGATCTGGGTATGTCCTCTTCCAGTTCTTTGCTTTACTTGCGTCTCAGGCCATCTTTAGGCACAGGCAAAAAGTGAGCATTCATCTTGGAGATCTGACTACAGGCAAATAGTCCTATGAGCCTTCCTTCCTCTATTAAAAATGTCTGGTTCCTTATCGTGGGGACAGCAGAAGTTAATTTTACCTATGCTGCTAATCCCTAGATCCAGTTCTGCTCACCTTGCTTGCTTAAGAAAAAAGTTATCCTTCTCAGAAAAGTGCATATTCCCTTATGGGCACTTATTTCCTGCAAGACAAAAGTTACGTGGTTGTACCTTTTCGTATTCACTTCCAGAACAGAATTGCATATGCTGGTGCTTGGAAATATTAGAAGTATTTTGTGGATCCTTTTGGTGTAATATTTTCATATATAAATCTTGGTGCCACAGCATGAAATTCTTCTGCCTTGTCCAACTCTAAGCAATTTAGTGGAAGAAAACTGAGAAAAGTGGAAGAGGAAAAACTGATCAGTGTTGGAGGAACTGCTTACACCTTCTGTGCTATCCTGGAAGCCTAAACTAAAATTTCTGGCTATTTGGAGTCAATGAGAAGTTTGTCATTCAGTTCCATAGGCCCAAGATATCATCCTCTGTTTATTCAGTTTCAGTCTCCTTGTGTAAGACTATCAGGAGCCAACTGTGGAAACAAATCTCTCAGCTGCTGGAGCTATCAAGTAATCAAGATATTACTCAAGAGGCTAAAGCTCTTTTGACTTTCAACCTGGGGTCTGTGAGACTGGTGTGAAAGGATATTTGCCCCACCTGTGGATAATTAAAAAAGCCAAAGTGAAACAGAACCCAAGACATGTAATAATTTTTTTCCATTGCAAAAGGATGCCCCCCCCCGAAAAAGAAAAAAAGAAGAAAAAGAAAAAGAAAAAGAAAAAGGAAAAGGAAAAGGAAAAGGAAAAGGAAAAGGAAAAGGAAAAGGAAAAGAAAAAATCAAAGAAAAAGAAAAAGAAAAAAAAGAAAAAGAAAAAGAAAAAGAAAAAGAAAAAGAAAAAGAAAAAGAAAAAGAAAAAGAAAAAGAAAAAGAAAAAGAAAAAGAAAAAGAAAAAGAAAAAGAAAAAGAAAAAGAAAAAGAAAAAGAAAAAGAAAAAGAAAAAGAAAAAGAAAAAGAAAAAGAAAAAGAAAAAGAAAGAGGTGCACCAGGCAATAGCTTTGTTGGGGAGCACAGTCACATTGTGGCGTACAGTACAAATTCCCCATGAACTGCCAGAGGTCAGGTCAGAAGTGCAAGCATATGTGAAGAGTGGTGGGAGGAGAGGCCTGGAATGAAAAAATCTGTGCATCCTGCCTCAATGTTAAGCTCTGTATGTTTCTGTTATCCCCTCAAAGGCTACTCCTGGGTTGTTCCTGGGGCAACCATGTACCCCAGGCCCCTGACAGCATCCTCTTTGAGATCTAGAAGTGGTGTAGATATGCCCTACAGGCAGAAAAATATGTACCACATAACTATATGTTGTGGTTTATATGTATTACAGGAGTAATGCAAGCCAGAAAATATTTTACATTACTATTTATTTAATTACCTCTATAGTTCTGTTACCTCGCTTTATAGAGGCAAGTACATCTTCAATGTTTACAAACTGAAATTAGGATATTGCGAAACATTTGACAACACAATTCAAGTTTAATGTGCTATATGTACATACACAATAGATACAATAATATGGATTGTAAAACTGTGTGTGGCTTTATTTTGTGCACTCATATACATACCTACAGATATATGTGAAAACAAGTCAAAGAGCTTTGCTCAGTATGATTCTGGTATATGGACCTAGTAAAGGTCTTACAAAATTGTACATGATATGTTGGAAGACACAGATTTAATGGTCTCTTAGTATAATGGAGAAGGAGAATGATGTGAAACTATACCAAGACCACTGAACTATGGACTACACAAATTATGATGGCTATCTAGGAGAATTTCCCAAGTGAATCTTATCTCTTTCTCACAGCTATGCTGATTACCATCAGTTTGTATGAATTATTTGTCTTTTAAAATTATTTTCATTGAAGCTCGGCTAGTCCCTTTCCTTTCTGGTCCCTTCACCTAATGCTTATATGACCCAGCAGGAGCTGTTTTGTGGAATATTTGAACTTGAGCTCATGGTATATGACCTTGAGAAATGCAACTTCTGTTTTATTTCCAGTATTGATATCTCCTAGAAATTTGCTCTGCCTGTTTTTAAATATAGTGCACAGAGTCTGGGTTTTGGGTTTGTTGCTCTTTGTGCATCATGGTGTCTATGTGGCTGATGCAAATTACCTGTATGTTTACATACAATAAGTGAAGCATGGCTTTCAATGTACACTGGTTAATAAAAAAGAATGTTTATGATCATGTACTGTAGTGGGACAACTAAACACAAATCAAATCATCACTTTTTTTGCCGTTTGAGAATAGCTTTTATTAAACAGAGAGAAGAATCATTTGTCTCTGGCTTCACAGTCTCTACAACACCTAGCTTGGCCGTGATAACAAAGCAGTAAAATCTTGGCCAAACCATTTTCTATGATGAATAAGTGCAACTCATATTCAAGACACCTGAGCTTTGTGCAGTGTACAGTAGGAATATGGCACTTTCATTTGGCTTTGTTCTCAGATTTGCTAAATTAAGAAAAATAGTTTCTTGCCTTACAGCAGGTACATTTGGAATGTCTTTGCAAAACTCTACAGAGAAAAAACAGTATCTCTGTATAGGTGGTACTTAAGGGATCATTAAGATTTACGCCTATACATCTTGACTCAACAGGGAACTGATTGTATATGCCACTGTGCTCTTCAATAAATGGGAGAGGGTCTATGTAACAAATGGGAACTACTCTTTCAGTTAAAAACATCCTTTTGCACGATAATTGGTTTCTTTTGATCAGCTCAGAAGTCTTGTTACCCCACAGATACATACTAATAAAAAGAGCCAGTAAAATTTAACAGTGACTGGTATAAGCAAATAGTTATGTCCTATAAATCCTAATGCAGTCATGGTAAATATATGATTTGCCATCTGCTTTTGTTCGTACTCAGAACTGAAATTTTCAAACTGTGATTTGTGGCTGAAGGAGAAATATGTAGTCACATCATGCTTGTTCTTGTTTTGTTTCTCACTGAGAGAACCTGTGTGGAAGGGGTAAATGAAATGTAGAGTAAAATTAGGCTGCCTCAATCTTTTGGGAAAAAAAAAAAAAGACAAAATATTTAACTCAAAATTAAAAAACACAATCTTTATCAAACATCAGAAAACACATAAATGCTTTCCAATCAACACTTCTTTGTGAAACCAATTGCTGTAAACTGCAAATGTATTGCTGTTTCATGTGTTTGAAAAGAGGAAAGATGTGTTTGTGACAAGAGTTTGTCAGAGTAATAGTGAACGTTGTTTGCAAAACATTTTTCCAGAAGAAACCATTCTGTTAAGAGTTTTGGAAAGTCCTGAGCTGATCAATTTGAGCAACATGGAGTCTCTGTTAGAGTGGTTTTTCTTCTAAAATTTTGTTCTGACTACAAGGCTTTGGGAACTGATGGTACATTACCGCGATTAACTGAGGCTTAGCCAGTCACCACTAGAGCTGCCAAGAGTGTACTGTTTGCTGCTGAATTGGCTATGGCTGGACTGAATGGGGACCTGGTGTTTTCTACGAGCCATGGTATGGCAACAGAACATAAGCTTTCATTACACAGCAGCAGCAACAGTAAAATTTGTGGGGTTGACATGATGTGCTCCATCAGGAAATTATGACTGCTTCCTATTCTACTCATTCAAAGAAGCCAGGGTCTGAAATTGCCTTTGCACAGACAAGCAAGGATTATATCCTCTCTGAGGCGATGCAATCACCAAGTCCCTTTTTCTGTTTTAGCGTAGCAACCGAATTTTCTGATATCACCATGGAATAAATGCATCTTAGAATGATACAAATCTTTCCTAGTTCCCACTACGAGATTTTTGTTTTCTTTCACACCCTGAGTTGTTACTTTCCCTGTAATCTTCATCTGTGTAAATTCAACTATGCAGTCTGTAAATTGATTGCATTTCCTCGTGATTTGTTGGGGAATAAGTACTACTAAGTCCGCGTGGCTGGGCTTGGAATAACTTCATCTGATTTCAGGAAAGGTGTCCTGGATTTGCATCATTTCAACTGAGAATATAATAAGAATGTCTGAGTAATGATGAAATTGAAATATTTCTCAAATTAGTTACTAGTATTTGACAACTGTGAATAACTGCAGTTGGTGTAAGAGTTTCTCATCTATTATCTATAAAAAAAGACAACAGATAACCTGCTGAATGTGGTCTTTTCTCCTCCCCGTTCTCACCCCGCCGTGTTCTAAGTAGCCATCGTAGCTGATGATATTGTTTCATCCAATTTATAAAGAGATAATAATGAACATTGCTCATTCACTTAACTCTGAAGTGCTCATGCAAGCCTGTTATTAGGAAACTTACATTATTATGATGCTACTTGCACTTATTTCTGAATAAAAATTATTGACCCACAACTGCTTTAAAGAAACAAAATCCTCCTAATGACTTCCAAAAATACAGAAGTCTGCTCTTAAATTAGAGGATTAACTGGCTAGGACTGACTTTGCATATGGAATGGCAGGAGGAAAAGGGCAGCCTGAGTCATGTAACTGGCCTTGTTTATCTCAGTAAAAGAGAGAGGAAAATTTAATTTAGTGCATGCAATTTAGCATGCAAAAGGTCAAACTGATGCATGCCTGCAGGTAGTTAATCAGAAAACTGTTATAATTCCCAACCCAAACAATGTTAAGCAATAGAAATGCAAATATTGGCCCTTGCTCTGTGAGGCTGATTTCAGCTGATATTCATAAATCCCTCTTGCTTCTGTCCTGAGTATTTTACATAATACAAATGATTTTAATTAAAAAAGAGGGTGTCTTTCCACCCCCAGTTCTTTTATTGTCTCCAGTAGGGGTGGAACAGAGTGTACATCAGAGCAGAAGTGCAGCTGGGGCAGGATGCCCCTTGGGTGGACTCAAGTTTGGTTTAATTGAGCCTAAAAAAAATATATTGTCTGACACATGGCATGTGCCATCTGACAGTGGACAAAAAGCCTCAGATCAGTGACAACTGAGATGGAAGAAAGACTGTGGCTGGATTAGCTGAAAGCAGCTCTTATCCTAGGTGAGGGAAGCATGTGTGTGCGCAGGAGTTACTGGAAAGTCTTTTGTAACAGAACACTTCCCTCCTCTCTCTTCTCTTTTTCCCTGTATTTTACATTCTCTGTCACTTTAAAGTTCCACTCGACACTTTTAACCCAGTGCAGACCATCATGGAGTAGCGCAGACTCTGAGTTCATTATTGTGCCTGCTTTTTGTTTTGTAGGCTAGTAACCTGGGAAACATATTGCTTTGTTTTTTTAAGACGCTGAACATCTTTTAGGTCTTTTCAATTTCCCAGATGTATGCTGCAATTAGCCAAAAGATACCATTCTTCTGTCCCGTTTTTCCTTTTGTAAATATACACTGAGTAGCTTTTTTTTCCCTCACAAGGTCTCATAGGAAAACCACTTTCCTTCCAACCCTGATCTACATATACTTTTCTATTCCTCTTGTAGTGGTGCTTTCTGATACTCAGTTGTGTCCTTTTCAAAATAATAAACCCTAATCCCAAAATAAATTGGACTCAAATCAAGTATTGCTGTTAAATCTTAGATCTGATTGGGATCCTATATGCGACAAGCTTGGAATTCACATTTCCCTCCCAGATGCCAGAAAATGGTGTCTGCCTGCAGAAGCTGAAAGTCTTAGAGCCAGTTGTGTAAATGCAGCTGCTTTCTTATTTAGTGGAGCTAGTCACAGGCAGCATATTATTTTCATTTTCCAAAGTCTGCCCTGGCTTACAGAGTTGCTTCAGGGCATAAAGCATTGATTTTGATCTGTAAACTCACGTGTGGTTTAGGTGCTGATTATCTTTGGGCATCATCCTCTCACATATTGAGTGCCTTGTGGGAGGTGCAGAGTTCCTTCGGCTCACATCGTATTTAAGGTAATTGCAAGGTAAATGGAAAGAGGCAGTAGAGACCTTGAGAAAGCCTCCCTTCTCTTTGCAGTATCATAACATACTTGAGCTTTGCTAGGCACTTGTAGTCTCCAAACATTTGGCAACTGAACTAGTCAGACATAATCTAATGTAAACCTCATTTATTTCTGTTCCCAGAAGGGAACAGATGAGGAGGCTGGAGTAGTTTTAATGATCTTGAACTGCGCATGGATGTCAAGGAGACAATACCATTGTTTGCAGTGGCACGCGTTTTAATTTTTAAACGATGAAGGTGTACCTAGAGAAGGCACATTCAGGTCTGCTTCATGACTGTAGTGTGCAGTGGCTGGTAAAGGGCCAGCACGAGGACTGTTCCTCTGCTCCTTTCTCTCAACTCGTGCCAATGTCAGGGCTGAGCAGATGAAGTCTTATCTCTCGGCTGAGCTGTGGGGCAGAAGCACACCACTCCAGGGAGCTCTGCAGTGACTCAGGCTGATGAGTGGGAGCCCTGGCTGCGAAATGCAGCTGGCTATTTCCTGCCTGTTTTGCTTACTGGTATATGAAGCAGAGAGAGCTGTACGCCCACCTCTTCCTCTGCCTTTTCTGTATTTTCCTACTGGTGAAGTAACCTGTAGAAGAAAAAAAAAGGGGGGGGAAGGAAAAGAAAATATTGTGAGGGAGGGAGATGGACAAATGCAACTTTCCATTTCCTTTTCATAAATCTAGAGGGAACCCATTGGATTTGACCCCAAAGCTCTAGCAAGTATTGACTCTATTTTCTGTACCCTGCTTAGTCAAAAAATTTAATTTAATTTATTTCAAAATACAAGTGCAACTACTTGATGGCATTTCCATTATTGTTGTTGTCTAGGTATCTACCATCCCATAAACAAACGCTCTGGTCCAGCATCAGAGAAGGTCCGCTCCAGTTTCCACAGAGGATGACAATGGAGCCCTGGACTGAGGAACAGAGAAGCTGGAGACGTAAAGTGGCAGTAGTAGACTCATATTTGGTCCTGTACATAGTCAAGTGCTTAAACTTAAGACCACAAATAGCTGCTTTGATTTAATTTAGATGAAGAAACTTCAGTGAGAAAATGGCTATGTGTAAAATTAACCACATACATAAGTCTGCAGAGCTAGGGCTTAAGCCACTCTTAATAGTCTGTCATGATTTTTTAGTTACTTTTTTTATGCCACTTTCAGTAGGCTTAAAGGCAGACTATGAACTCTGAATAAGAAAATGGTAACTTTGTCTAGCGTTCCTCAATTTACTTTTTTTTTGATGCTGTAGATTTCATAAACAGGAGAGACCTTTTGAAGGTTCTAACAAGTTACATTGGTGAAAGCAGATTTCAGTCCACACAGCCAAATTTCCTCATGAAGGTGCTCATTGTATTCCTAAATCTGTAGCCCTCATAATAGGCTTGAGTCACTCTGCCCAAGAAAGAAAAGAAGAATTGTGAGTCACTTGCAAAGAGGTTATGAAGTCTTGATCTGTGAAGCACAGAATCGTCACTTAGGAGTGTCATCTTCCCCTTAAGAGAGTCAGAGTTGAGGGT
Organism: Charadrius vociferus; assembly: GCF_000708025.1. Taxonomy (NCBI): domain Eukaryota; kingdom Metazoa; phylum Chordata; class Aves; order Charadriiformes; family Charadriidae; genus Charadrius; species Charadrius vociferus. Next base: position 646,705 of record NW_009648807.1, read on the forward strand.
GCACTGTGCTGCTTAGCTTCTAGATAATCAAGCAAAGCTATGACTCTTGGAGGACGTTTTAACAAGAACACATGAATAGGTCAAAAGATTAATACATTTAGGAAACAGTTTTTGAACAAGCGTCCTTTTCCTAGTTATGTCTCGTCTTTCCCAGGAATGGTTAGTTGCATAGGGGGCAGCACTAAGGTAGAGTGCAATGTGTGGTTTTGGTTGTGTTAATGGAAAACTGCAAAAGAAGAGAGTAGTGGATTCATTCACAAAACCCTTCTGTTCCTAGGAATACTAAGGAACAAAAGCAGAAAACACAAAAAAAAAACCCCCAACCTCCCGTAACCAAATCACCAAGGATGTAATCTTCGTGCTGTTAGCTTGTCACTAAGGCCTGACAAAATTCATATACACACGCACACACAAAACCTGCATGTGTACTGTTTAAATTTGACTCCAGCTGTGATTTTGATGACTGAATTACAGGGTTAAATATGTTGGCAGTGAAGGCTGGAAAACTGGACTGAGTACTGAGAAGCTGCATGGTGGGGAATAAAGAAGACGGTCTTCCCTGCAGGCCTGGGGAATGGTTCCAGGTGCCTGGTGGCAGTTTAGACTGTTACCTAAGGTAGAAATGCACATCTCAAATCCAGCCTTCTCATGGATGTTTGAGTGGGTGGTGTGGTGGGAAAACCCATGCAGCTCTTGCTCCCTGGCTTTGTACCTTTCAAATGAATCATGACCGTGTCTGCCTCTGATACAGTTCAGTGCCAAAAGTAATCCCAAAGACACCTCTAAAGACTCAGGAAGTGTGAGAGATTCATGTGAATTTGCTCATCATGGCAAATTCTCCTTTAAAATGTGTGCTACTAGACTCTGAAGGAGCTGGTCTTCTCGTATGTGTTTGCCCCAGTACTGCCAGTGAAAGACAGACACATCTAGAGAGGAGACAGGAAGAGTTGATTAATATTTTGTGGCTATGATAGAGTGGACTTGCCTAACGTGCTTTTGCCAAATTTACAATACCAAGCTTCCCAGATTGAGGCTCTCACTAATTATAACAGGTAGATCAGTAGCCTTTGACCAGGCTCAAGCAAATGGCTCCCTAACTACTACTCAGACCTGTCCTGTGGCTAATAGGCACATAAATGCCACATGCATTTCATCTCAGTTTTTTGAAACAGAATGCATTACTCTGTAATTTGACTGATTGCCCAAAGAGCTGTTTATAAAATAGGCAGTCTGCTTACCGTCATTCTGATTATATTGTCAGTCATTTGACCAAATGCCTGGAAATCTTAGTGACTTGGAGAAATGCTAAGCAAAATGGTCATTTGATGAAATTATTAGGACATTTTATTTTCTTATTGGTTTAGTTTTTAGTAGTGCTGTGTATACAGAAAGTGCTTTGCACTCTCTGTCACTACTGTAGGAAGATAAGAATTGTGATTCATTTGACAATATGACTCATCTAGCTGTGCCATATATACTAGGATTAAAAATTGCTGAGCAGGAGGGCAGAGAATTTGTGTACTTCTGTCCTTTGACATATTTTCTTTAGAAAATACTTTGTCTTTTGTAATAACGCTAAGCTGTAGTAAAATTGCGGAAAATAGGTGAATAAATTAGGACATCTGACACAAAAAACAGTTCACCAAAGGAACTTCAGGAAAGGAAATAAAACAATGTTTGTGGAACAAACAGGATGCTAAATAAAACTATGCAGTATATGGGGACAAACTGTCAACAGAAAGCAGATAGGGCCAGGTGTTGCTTGAGTGGTGCATCCTGCTGATTTTGAAGTTTTTGTTTTTCCCGGTTATATAGACAAAGAACTGTGAGCCCTGTGTACTGCAGGTCTAAGGCCAGGATTTTAGGAGTTACTCATAGGAGTTACTGCTCCCACAGCAGTATTGGCACCAGTGTTGGCTGTGTATTTATTATGTGCTGTACTTGAACAGGCAATGCACATATCTTACTACAGAACACTTGACTAGACTTAGGGAATATTAGGGGAGTTCAGACTGAATTTTGTACGTGGAACTGCTTATAAGCATGAAATACAGGGAGCAGGCATGTTTTGCAAGTTATTGAAGATGGTGGAAATCAATCTGTTAATCACAGCAGGTTTCTGTGGTTTTAAATATTATAGGAATGCTGGTAAAATACGGGTGCTCTGAAGTTTAAACTCCAACTTCATCTGGGTGAGCTTTGAGGCAAAAATTCAAATTCTGTCCTAAATATAATCTAGAAGTAGATCCTGATGTAATCTGAGTTTACACAGCTGAGTTAAGGTCGCTCAAAAACAAAGAGGAAAACACAAACATAAACTTTCCCTGGAAGACAGAATGCAGTGGGTGTGCTCATGGAGCCATTCTGATATGAAAATAATGGAAATTGGGAAAGGATTAAGTCCGTGATGTTCTCAGTTTTAGTTGTTAAACTCATTGCTAATGCCAGTGAGAGATTTTTATTTTTAATTCTGGAGGAACTTGAAGGATTTGGTCTATAATGAAGGACAGGGAATTAGAAATAGGGTACAGCCTGAGTTTAGGAGATAATAGAGCATTTCTCAAGAATCTGAGGCTGCAGATCATAAGAAATGAACAAGCGATTTTGTTAATCTGAGGTAAAAGTAAGCTACACCTAACTGAAAAATAATGTTAATAATTCCACAGAAGAATAAACATTTGAATTAAAATCCAGACATCAATTGACTCTTATCCAGTATTAAATGGAAACATATGCTTTGTACTGGGAGCTAGATCAGGATGGGAGGAGGATGTGGCAAGAAGCCCCAAGCTCCTTTTCATATCAGTGTTACGCTCAATCATGGCCACTGGCAAAATAGCCCATAAAGTTGAGCCAATTCAAAACCATTCAGTTCAAGGCTGAAACATCTCTCTCTCTCCCTTCCTAATGTTCTTCATAAATATGCTTCAGTCAGGTGTTAATTACAAACCTCAGTAAAGCCTCAGAGCTACGCAGATTCTCCTGGGGAAAATGACTGGACTCAGCACTTTGCAGATCTGTTTATTTTACTTTACTGCACTTTAGTTACCCCAGCTGGCTTGCTGCATAAGGAGAAGAGAGAGGAAAGCCCAGCATACAGAAGAGTCCAGGGAAAGGAAAGAGTATCACCCTTCCAAACTGAACAGCTTACATAAGAATTGCTTGCCTGTTGTGTGGTGATTGGGTGTTGAAGTGTCCTTTCTCTGGGGACTTGACCTTTCAATATCCTGAAAAGTCTGCTTCTTGCCAGGTCATTCCAAGCCATCTTCTCTTGTGCCATGCTTCGCAGGCAAAAAGCAAGTGTGAGAGCATCTTGCCACATATTATTTATTATTGTTAATAGAAAGAATTATTTGCTAATCTCTGATGACGTGATCACCACTGAACAAGACACAGATAAGCACAGAGCATACCCTGAGGAATTTATAATTTCGAAGACAAACATAGATGAGACAACATGCACTTGGAAGACCCTGAAGTGGATGTTGACCTACTAAGAATTTAGAGTGAATTAACCGGGAGTGGGAGGTGATTTCTTTCTGATGCAGGTTGTTTTAAAGAACAGACTTTTTTACTGGGCTCTAGCAAGAAAATGTTGTAACGAAAAGCATGCGTGCCTGACCTTACTGTGCCCTCTGAGAAATAAATAAGGCCGTACTCTTACTTACCTAAATTGGCAGACTGTTGTTGAAGCAGATGCAACTCTGTTAAGTTACATCAGGTAGGCATCTGACCACAGAGGTACACAGGCACTTGCACGTTTTAAGATATGCCAACAAGCTAATTGTTCTGAGCTCACAGAAGACTGAATATGAATTTGCGATCTTGTGTGTCAGCTTGGTTAGTAATTCTTGGAATGTGCACTTTCCTTAGATAGAGAAATACTGCTGTACAGCTGAGGAGAAATTCCAGATATTTTTATACCGCCTAAAGTGTGCAAACCAGAACAATTGATTCTTAAGTAAAACTTGTTTAGATGGCAAATTAACTTCACTTCTACCAGTGGTTACCTAGGTACACATATAACAACAAAAATATATTTTTTATTTAAGGGAGGCAATATTTTCCTTTGGGTAACCTTTATTCTTGTTCAGGTTTTACAGAAACTTGACTGTTTTAACTGTTGGCCATTGCTTTCTGGAAATAAGGCAAATTCACAATGCAAAGGCTTGTCTATACAGGTAAATTACCAGCAGTAAACTACGAAGTGGACGTTGCATTAGCTGCTCTGTACTAAAAATCCCTATGGACATTGGGAGTGCACACTAAGAGTTCCTTTGTATGAAGTGGCTTCCTTAACTGCATGTAAAATTACACATGCAGGGAGCAGCCAGCATGGTGTAAATTCACACTGTAGCTTGTAAATTCACACCCTACTTTCCTTGTATAAGCAAACCCATAGTCAAGGCCTTGCATTCATTCCACTGGAATAAACCTGAATGAATAGATGAACCTTACACTTTGCCCTGAATGTAAACACGTTTGGGATAACATGATGCGTCATGGAGGGAATGCTGTCGGGATCCAGGTCACAGCCGTAGATAATCTTGGGAGAGTCAGTAAAAGGACTTCAGAAATTCTCAATGGCCATGAGGGAGAGAGGATATTCTCTGTATCAGAGGGAGAAGATCACTTAGCAATCCTGAAGAACATGAGCATGACTTGAAATACAACTACAGAATTCTTGCCCTGTGTGTTGTTCCTTAGTTTTTGAAGGGAATCTCATTGTTGAGCAGCAGATTTCTCTACCATTTTAGGCAGAATGAATATTATTTATTTATTATCTTTGGCAGTGAAAGTTACAGGAGTTCAGCTGAGCTCAGATTGTCAGTCTCATGTAGCTGAAAAGGAGACTTTCTCACAGCAATCTCTGGGCATTTTCTAAAAGTCTCCCTCTCTAATGAGTATTCCTCAAGGTGTTTCAATGAGACATTAAAAATCTTTTTCAAGTACTTTGAACTATCCTTCCAAACTGCCACGACTTGACAGCCCTTTGATACACAGTCATCCAAGGCTGAGCTGATTCCCATCTGCAGTAGAGTAGCAATGGTGATCTCGTCTGCTCAGGTTTCACTGAAGGTCATAAGCAGTCTAAAGATCGGGGGGCCCTCCCTGAGAGGAATGAGCATCTCCCTTTCCTCCTGCCACTGTTACTTTTGCAGGAATATACACAGAGCTGCCTTTCAGATTTTATTAGATTCTTATGTGAAAAGAGTATCTTTGTCCAAACATGCATGAGCCATCAGGCTGTTTTTCCAACTGCTGTTATTGATGGCCTTCGGAATCCATTTGCAGAATGTGATTTGACCTAAACGTACATATTTTACTGTGAAGTATTTATCTTTGATTAGTAGTCTAAGAAATTGCACGTGCTCAAAAATCCTCTCAACTAGAGCTACAGCAGTTTTGTTAAACACACTCACTTGCTTGTGTTTGGACCATAAAGCCTAAGAAAGCTGTGCAAAAGCATAGCGACTGAAACCTTCTCCCTGCATCCCTGAACACATGCCTACAAAGTGAAGTGCTGTTGATTGCAGACTGGGGAGGTGACAAGCATGAAGTAGCTACTACGGTAGTGGAGTGCTACTCTAGGCTTTAAAATGGGCAAAGCGCAAGAGCTCCTGAAACCTGTGCACATGGTTACTAGCTCATGCCAAAGGCCATGTCTTCAATGCTATAGTTAGCCAAGTGAGCCAGAGTAATTCTTGCACAAATTTATGCTTTTCTATTTTGCAATGACAGCTTCCTTTTGCTGTCTACACATTCATTTTTTCAACTATGGAATTGGATATCTCATCTGAGGAAGTTTTAGCTATCTTCTGTAATGCTCACGAGGCACACGCAGGGGACAATGCATCCTACTTGTCTCAGACATCTCTTGTGATGGGTTGAGTTCTGTGGAGATGTCTTCTCTTTCTCCCTCTGATAGAGATGTATCTTACATAACTAGCTTGAAGTGGATGGCTAGCTCTTAGCCAGTCAATTTTAGAAGAGATCAAACCAGGCCCAAAGAGTGAGCATAAACCGTATGATCATGCACCTGCCAAACTTAGCGTGCAAGAAATAAGCATGGACTGCCATACTTATTCATTATTGAGCTGAATTCTGCTCATTTTATGTACCTGGGAATTTATTGTTACTGTTGGACTCTGACCTGCGTGCTATATAGAGAAAAGCCACACTATTTGAGTTGATGATAAATACAGCAGTCATATTGGTGATGGCTTACCAGAACTGAAATGCTTCCCTGATCCCCAGGTTAGCCTCTTGAGCCTCTAGTGCCACCTGCTCCAGAGATGTGGTTTATATCTTTCAAAGGACAACCTAGGCAATATAACGGTATTTATCATTGTATGCTGGGAACAAACTCAGAGTAATATAAGTTTGGGGTACTTACGCCCTGAGGGCTGCCATTCAATTATGCCCCCAGCACAGGATGTTATTATTTATGGCTGGCTGCAGAGATGCTTCTTCACAAAGGATCTGTCGACGGAGCTGCACTATTGTGTGAAGAGTGCAGACCAAAAAGTGCTTCAGTCTTAGTAAGTGTAGGATCTGTGACAATTTCTGTTCTAACCATTTTTCCCCTGTTTCATGCTGCCAAAGTCGCAAAAACTATCCTGAAAAAAATAAGGGAATGTTGTAGCCACCTTGTGAAGCGCTTTGTTTTGCCTAGACATGCAGGATGCTGCAGCCCAAGCTTAAGTTCTCCTCTTGGGACATCACTTCACATCTCAATTGCTTATGCACTGCCTATGTTTCATGGCAACCCGCAGCCCAGCTCTTCTCACTGTCCTTGTATTGCGTGCTTGTATTATGGAGTTCTGAGGTTGTTTTAAAACAGAGCACAAGCAGCATGAAACTGCTTTGTCTGTTCTGTTTTGGCATGTGGCAGAAGTGAGCTCCTGGTGGCGATGCAGAGCATGCTGTGGTCAGCCTTGAATCTGACACCGCAGTTGAAGGGAACTCTGGGGACCCTTGCAATCACTTCTTTGTTTTGACCTTTGTGAGTGAGCAGGTTGTGCCCGATGATTACATTAACAAAGCATTTAAGCTAGGAGTTTGCATTCCAGATTAATTTTACATAATTCCTACTACCTATCCTAAATTTTTCAGTTCTGTTAAATATTGTTGTTTAATTGCTTAATATGTGAATAAGTCAATAAAACCATTTACTACATCTGATCACAATGGAGAGAGGCCAGCACAGCATGGTTCAGCACCTGGCCAAAGCCTTCACGTAGCCTGGCCACTGGGACACTTTGTACTGAGAAGGGAAGTATTTGGCTGAAATGCCAGCATTATTCCTCGCTCGTTTCTGTAAATGCCACAGGATTTGTAACTGGTAGCTGGTTGGCCATGGTGTACCTGAGAAGGGATGCCAGTTTTAGCACGTCAGGTGTTTGTGCTCCCTGAACATTGTATTGTTAAACTCCTTGGGTATAGCAGCAAAGTGCAGACATATTGAACTCGTTAGTTACATGCAAATGGTTTGAACAGAAAATAGCCCACATTAGTATTATTTTTAAGGAAAGATGAAGTAATGTAATGCAATTATAAGAGCCTGAAATATGGTTGATTTATTGAGAGACACCATATTTGGCTTCAGTGACACAGCTGAAAAAACCTTGGAAGTAAGAAACACAACAGGGACACTTTTGGTTTAAAAAATACTTTTAATGTGAAATGCAGGTTTTGGAAATATTGACACAAATTCTGTTTTCGTTCAAACATGTGACTTAGTTGATTATCTATGGGCAATCTGGCCCTCTTATTGATTTCTCTTACCTTTTTCAGGCTAGGGCACAGTTCTCAATTATACAGCTGGAAGTTTGGGTAAAGTGAGATTCCCCATATTTGTCTAAAGCTTAAATTGACCCTAGTGGAAAGAGTTGAAAAGAATTGGTTTGTTCTTCATCTTTTGTTCTCTTGAGCCCTCTGGATTCCAACTGAAAAAGAAATGGAAAAGGTGTAATGTGACCTGAAAGAAAAACTGCTCCTGTGACAACTCCAGACCACAAAGGTTTAGTCCATGTTTTTGGAGTACTTACGCAAACTCAAACTGCACTGTGTGCAATTTGCTGTTCCACAGATTTTTAAAGTCACTGGGAAATCACTACAATGAAATGGTTGGTCCTTGTGCGTGTTAGCACCCTTCCATTTTATCTAATTCTTCATGTGTTAAGCTCATACCTTTCAACTAAACTCTTGTATATATTTTAAAATTGCTACTAAAAGCCCAGCTTTTCATTTTGCTTCTAAGCATTTTTAATAACAATAAAAGGCTTCCTAACTGAAGAAGAGATGGCATTTTAATTTCTTCTCTGAAGTCCAGGGGTTAAGAAAGCAAGTTGTATTGTGGAGGTCTGAGTTTAGGTCCTTTCTGTCACTGGTTGAGAATGCAAGTTTGAAGGAGGGACTCTCCTGTAAGAGTACCTTGATGGTAAGGCTGAAAGATATGACTGTATTACCATGTTAAAATTCATTTAGAGGATAGTATAATGTAGGTGCTCAGCTGGAAGGTGTGATACCCTTGCTTGTTAGTATTTTAATGGTTATTTTAAAAAGCCCTCTCAGAATGCCCCATGACACAGTATTTACACTGGTCGGCCGGGGATTGTGGGTTTAAGTGTGAGGAACTAAATTTAGATCTTTTGTTTCTCTGGACCATATTTTAACATATAGGAAAAATAGGTACATGTCATCACACCATCTGTTCACTAAATTGTTTTCTTTCCATCAGCTAAAACCTTTAAGCAAATCAGCTAGACAGCTTCAATCATACTTTTTTTTTTTTTCTTTCTTTTGCTTAGAACCCTGAAAATATAGTAGGGATGTTTTAGATTTATCTTTTTGTCACGTTTTACATTCCTACACTGGGAAAATGAATTTCTGGGAAGAATAAAGGAGGGGTTTGCGAGTTGGTCTTGTATAAATCCTGTGAATTCCCTATTCAGCCTGATGTCAGATAAACGCTCAAGACAGTTATAAAGTTTTATAATATGTCTGCAGTGCAATCAGAGAGAAGAGCAGGTATTCTGGGTACTTCTTGAAATGTCTGCTGTGAACTGAAATCTATGCCACCTATAGTCTGTCCCGTCTGTGGTAACTGATCCAGAAATCACCCTGTCTGCTATGACAGGGTCACGCCTTCCTGGGCTGAAAAGCATCGGGATAATTGCAAGATTTGTCAAGTATTTAATTGATATCTTTCAAACCTGCTACTTGATTCCTTCTTAAGGAATCTTGTGTTTACTAAATACATGTATTACATTCTCTAGCTGAATCATCCCTATTTCTTTCTATCCCTTAAGTTCAGCTAACACACTGTTAAAAGCCCAGGTGCTCTGAGCTCTTTCAATATTCAGTGGAGAGTGATATCTCAAGAGCCCGTAACAAGTGGTAACAGAGAATGGCTCCTAGCTTAGGTACTATCGTTCATTGACTAAAACTAAGTAGGGTGACTACCGGCCCTTCTGCCGAAGGGAATAAGTGGGGCAGAATGGAGGATGTGGAGACAGCGGGTTTTAAAACATTGTCAGACCTCTTGCTGCAAAAATCTGCACCTGCCTGTAGACCCTGTAGTCATTTTTCTTCTCTCTACCCATCTATTTCCTTTTTTGTCACTTCTTTAAACAAAAAAAAAAAGCAACACCAATTTCCGAATGACAAAATCTGTGAGCACAACTGCTCTGCTGCTTTGTCCCCTTCCTAATGGGCATTTTTCCACAATACCATGTGAAATCTTAATACTTGGGTAAGGTAGAAGAAAAGAGAAAAAGAAAGTATGTGTGGAGGGACCCAGAAATCAGAACCATGCCATGTAAAATTGTTACAGCTGTTTCTGTTTTTATTGACTGTTTCTTTTGGATTCATTTCTCTGACAACTGCTGCTCATGTGAGCAGGAAGGCATGCGGCATGACATTGCTGTGGGCTGCGGGGTCCTAGGGCCAGGAGTAGGTGGAGAGTGGAGGGAAAGGAAGAGGGTGTGGTGGTAAGGACATTTATGTGGGACACATCAAAGCACATCCTTGTAATATGTTACAGTAACCCAGGAAATTCAGTGCAGATGCACTGAATAACCTCATGGTGATCCAGGGTTTGCAATACTGTTACAGCAGTAGCTGTCACCGTACTTGATTCTGGGGATTTCAGTGAGCTACTTCTTTCCCTCTTCTCTCATACAAGCCCATTCTCTTCAGTTTTCTTTTCAGAGCAATCTTGCTATGTAGTATGTCATGCGAATAAAAGTAAGTGCCCTACAAATGAATTAAGCAGTGCTTCTTATAAGCTGGGAAAGAGGAAAGAAAGTGATTGTTACAGCCT
>NW_009648807.1:657043-661508 GCF_000708025.1 Charadrius vociferus
GGAAAGAGTAAAGAAAGTGATTGTTACAGCCTTTTTTGATTTGCTTGGGTATGGCATTAAAGACACCGTTCAAAGATGGAAATAGCGAATCAGGTAATTCCGTACATGGAGGGAAACAGCAAGAGAGAAATGTTTTTCATGTGGGTAGATATTGATCTTTGTTTGGTCAATATGAAGTATCTGCCTTCTTTGATAGAAACACTAGATGAAAGCTGGAAAATAGGAAATGTGATTTCAGATGCTCAACTCGGTTCCCTGACCAAAGAGGGAAAAATCTAGGAAGAAGTCTGAAAAGCACGGTTGGCTTTTTTTCTGCTGTCTCTTTATTCCTTGGAGTTGCTCCATTATAATCAGGCTCCTTAAGTAACTGGCCAGTCTGAAAAGGGTAGATCTTGATATTTTTTGTTCCATACACAAAATACACATACACCCATATGTTCATATAAATGGTTTGGAATATACACACACCCTTCATATGTCTTACTCAGCTACTATGGTGTTATATCCCATGGATGCATATATCAGTGACTTGGGTCAACAAAAAGGCTGTCTTTTTTAAAAAACGCCTGTAGTGTTAAGTTTTTATTCTGCTAACCAATGTAAAGAAACAAAACTGTAAATGAAGGGAAAATGCATCTTGTGATGTATATTCATTTGAGATGAAAATAAAAAAATGTATTATAGATAAATGCATTATGTGTTATTAAGCATTACTTCTTGCTCAGCAATTTGTACTGTGACTCCTTCTCCCATCTGTCCCTGGTTTTCATCCATATGTGGAGCCTCAGTGTGTCCCTGATATTTGTCAATGTGTCAAAACTTTGGCACAGGGAGGAGGAAAATATACCAAAAACTAGAATCTTCAGTCAGAACACACTGAAATCATGTGGACTGGATTCAAATCCCGGAGCCACTCATACCTCTTCAGCTTTTGATTAGAAGTTAAACTCAAAACTGAAGGGCACATAGCTCTAAGGTTCATTGCAGCTTTAGCTAAAATGAAGACCAGAACCATAGACCTGCTTTGAAAGAAGCCGTACTTGATCCAAATGTGAAGAATTGACATAAGTCACCGTTAACAAAAGCAGCATCTAAATACAGAGATCAGGTAAGTTCTTTCCCACTGTGAGGACACCAGTTTAGAGTGGTACAAAAATTCATGGGTTTGATGTGAGATCATGCCAATTTTGCTTTAACTAGGCACTGACTATTTGAACTGGGCTCTACATGTATAATGCTAGTTTTTCCTGAAATAGTCTGTTTGCATGTGCAAATTATGTTTCTGTCTAGCAAAGTACCCCATAATATACAGTTATCTGCTTTTACCTGTCTCTGTTTACCTATGACTTTTACGTGCAGAGGATTTCTAACTAATGAGTCACTATGAAAAACTGGTGCTTTATGAGCAATAGACACGCAGGGTGAGATGGCTGTGAGTCCCTGTACTTTACATTAATGCCCAGAGCAAACCATTAATGAAACAGAGGCATTCTTTTAAAAACTGGGAGCAGAACTAAGCTGTAAAAACAACTAGTGATGTGTCTTTTGTGACTATGCATTTCCAGGCCATTGCCTTCTCTGTTGGATGTTCTCCATACAATTAATTGAAAAAAAGTAGATGGGGTGTAATGGGACAAAAATACTTTTTTAATGAGATTTCTAGCAATTGTTGGCTATGGATGAATCAGAAATACTAGTATAATAGAGATTTTTGGAGAATTTTGGGAAGTTAGTTCTAGGTCACAGAGAAATGTTTGAATAAACAAGTGAAAAGTTTGAATAAACAAATCAAATCACCACCAGACATGAAATAACTGAATCTTCTGAAGTTCAAAACTGCTTGACAGTGATTGAGGTAACTTTCAAGTTACCTTTATATAAACTGAATTTGATTGTTCATTCTTAGCAATAAATGCCTGCAGCTCCGGAGATCCTCACAATGATAAGATAAAAATACTAGAATTGTGAGGATAAAATATAAATGAGTATATATGAGAATCCTCTGCCTTTGCTTTATTCTTTCATGGACTTATTGGGACAGAATACTTTCCCATACACTCTGCAAATCCAAATCCCAGACTGCTACGAGCATACAAGCACTCATGTTGTTTTCTGTTGATCAGCAAAAATCTTTCTCTGGATTCTCTTCTTGTCTGGTTTTTGAATAAGACAAATGTCCAAAAGTGATAAAGAACTTAGAAGATGTTGTTTTGGTTTTTGCTTGAAAAAAATTTCAAAGGAGAAAAGCTTTTGATCACTCAAGGATGCTGGGGCTCCTTTTGTTCCTAACAGAGTTATGTCATACTCCAGTTGCTTTTTTTTCATTCTCTGAATTTTCATTTCTCCCTGCCCAGAATACACCAGGAAAATAATTTCTGCTGTGTTTAAAAATTCTGGAATTTTAGTAATTCAGCCAAAGGTTTTTCTTTTCTGACTGATTTTTTAGTATTTCCTCTCAGCTTGTTATGACTTAGCTTTTGGTTGTCAGAATATTGTTGTTTCCTTGCCTGCTATTTCTTTTTCTTGAGTTGCTTATGTTTCTAACTTGCAATGAATTACATACAATCTCTGCCTAGCCTCAGCTGAATCACTTGAAATTTTACTATTTGGCTCTTGGCTGCTGATTAGTAAGTGCCAATTTCATTCCATTGGTGTGACAGAAAATTAACTAAACCAACCTTGTGTTTAGTAAGCTAGGAATGAGGCTATTACAAAGTGCGTGATCATCTCTGAGAGTCTCATTTTAGTAGAAATAAAATTCACATGCCCTAACACCTTGGAAAATCTCAGGTATAAGCCTCAACTTCCACCTTTTTGTTATTCTCTTCTCAAATCATGTATTGTCAGTCGAAAAAAGACTTGCTGAGAAAAAAAAAAAAAATCTTATTTTTGCTCCTTTGGGGTTTGGATAGAGTTTTAAGGGAAACAAGGTAGCTTAAAGGGGACATAACAACAGCCAATGTGGGTAGGGAGCAATGGCAGGAGTCTGGCAGGATTATATTAAAGATTCTGGGAAGACCCAAGTGGAGATGTCAAATAGGCAGGTTGTGTTGGACTTGGAAAATACTGAAGCAGGATGTTTGGGATACTAAAGCCAGTCTCTATACTGTCTTTCGAAGAAATGATGTGGATGCCTGTTAGTGAAGGAAGTTGGTATTTCCTGTCATGCAGGGGGAAAGTCAGGGAGGAGCGAGGGCAGGGACTGACTCTGCACATGGCAGGCTGGTTTCTTTGATCACCTAAACTCGTGCCTTTTGTGTGCAAACTTCTAAATCATATCCATTTAATGATTTCTTTATTAAATCATAACAAAGTACTGAATATGGGGCAAAATATTTCTCAGTGCCTACTATTTAAATGTTCCTGATTTGCCCTGGCACATAGATACTTACACAGAAATGCTGCTGTTTGCGCAAAGTCCATTTCCAGCTTTACATTCTTTTCCATGGGAAAAGGGGAAAACTGGAGACCAATCCACAAATTGTCATACATTTTCACAAACTCTGGAAGCTGTCACTTTCTTGCTGCTTATTATTTTGAAGAGCCGTGCCCACAGGAATCTGCTGTCTCCGATATAAAGTCAGAATGTCTGTATCTTGGGATTGCCTCAATAGTAACTCTAGCTGCCTCCTGCTTCACTAGCCCTGCAAAGTCACTGCAATTGTGACCAGGCTGGGCAAGGTTAACCATAAACGTGACCTTGAGCAGATTTGCACTTTACTTTCTTAAAACGTCATTGCCATGAAAATTGCCTAGCAACAATTGGAAGAAAATTGCAAACAGGGAATATGTTAGATCTGGTGACTTCCCTGTATCTAAAAAAATAAAAAATAAAAAAAAAAAAAGTTTGTTCAGTTTTTTTTACAGTTCAAACAATATAACTAATATTGAGGCTGTGGATTAGTCTTGTGGGCTAAACATTTAGAAGTTGGCTTCAGATTAGCTGAGGGATAAACATGATCATTTTGATGGAAAAAACACTTTGATCAAGCTGGAGGATCAGTGCACAGAAGGTATAAATTGCAAAGAGAATCAGAGAATGACTGATGCTAATCAATCAATAAAGCATATGTTTGGGATGAAATGAACTAACAAGAGGTAGGAATAATAGCAAAAGTGTAATTTAATTAGAATAGCATACTGATATTCTGGAATGGAAGGAGGTCAGTTTTCTTTCAAGGCCCCTCTAAGCTCACGTTTCTACTCTATAGTGGTTTATTTATTTTTTATTCCCTTCTAAGTGCTAGTCTCCTTTTGAAGAGAGTTGCAGCTTTTACTACTGCCTTTTATAGTGTGTTCCACAAGTTAACCCTTTCAAAACACATCTTTTTTCAGCCAGCCTCAGGGTACAACAAAACCTCAAAGCTGTAGTGGAATTCTTCTAACCAGAAAGGCTTAAAACCTTTCTAACGAATTAGGGACAGGAACCCTGACATTTCTCTTATTAAAGTAGGGGGTAGGGAAA
>NW_009648807.1:661536-744913 GCF_000708025.1 Charadrius vociferus
TTTCCAGTTTGTTAATATAATGCAAGTTCTAGAATTGAATTAATTTCTGGCACTCCCCACACTGATGTATTCAACAATATCACAGCCAGACAATGATAGGAGGCTAAAATAATCCAGATGTCTTCAGTTCATGCAGAAAAGAGTGAATGTTCTCTTTCACGTTTGAAACTAACTGTATATAAATAAGATTAGTTTTCTCAAAAAATAATATCTGCGGTCTTTTAAATTAAGGCTGTTTTTAAAATCTGAAGATAAAGAGATAAGCCTTAACAATATCTGTAAGTATGCTAGCATGTGGCTGGTACAGACATACATTTTTTTCCACATGCATTTTTGTGTCATTTTTGTGTCATTTTCAGGTGTGAAGGCTGTTAAAGAAACACATGCCGAATGACATAAAGATCAGCATTTTACTTCCCTTTTAATCGATACCCATACATTTCTCCAGACCTCTTGCTAACAAAATGTTTTCCCTGTATTTGTTGATGCATTTATTGTAATGTATGTTTTATGTGAACTGGCCTTTTTCTTTCTTCTAGTGCTCCTCATTAGCATTAGTATCCAAGAAGACAAAGCTGAGTGCGGAACTTAGTAGAAGCTTTATTTGTTCTTTTCATATTGAGGGTTTTTTTTCTTTTTCTTTTTTTTCTTTTTTCTTTTTCTTTGTTTGGAGGTCTCTAAAGCAGTGTTTGGTCTTATCTGGTTGCCTTTAGAGAGGCAATAGTGTTAAGGCCCCTCCCTCAGCTTGCTGTGGCCTCCTTTGCAGGGAGATGCTAATGAGTGCATTGCAGAGGTGCCCCGTTCGGCTGCACATAGCAAGCCCATTTCTTGAATAAAGGCTGGAGCTGGGACTGGTGTTGCTGGTGTGTTTCTTGTGCTCTTAGAAGCCTTCTTAGCCTACTGATTTCTTCTCCATTGTGTGGCGATTATGAACACCGCTCTGCTGCAGATCAAACGCAATTCTACAAGTCTACCTTATTTAGCATGTGAGCGGCATGTGAATTTGAGTGTTCTGACTTATTTTAATAACTATGACACAGCATAACAACTAGCCAATATCAGAGTATGCTCTGCATTGTTGTTCCTTGTACGCAGAACACTGTCCATGAGACTCCTGGATCAGCAGTAGTTTATCAGCCTCTGTGTTGCTGGAAGGACTAGTGGGTTTTGTGGATTTATTATAGCTGTCTGAAGCAGCTCTCATAAGCACTTCTTCTATGTTTGTGCGCACATGTAAGAGAAGCAGGCACAGGAGGGAGAGGTGACTTTAGTCGTCTTCTGCCCATTTGTGGAGGAATGGGGTATTTCCTGACAACTCCAGTTACCATCTGAATCAGGTTTATTCTTGCTGCTAGACTTGCAATATACTGTTTTATGCGGAAAACATATTGCTCTGCATTTCTAAATCAGGTTGTAGGCGTGATATAAAATTCACTTGGGGGCATTTTAAGGTAACATTGTTTCTTTTTGTTGCAAGACTCACAGTGAAAAAATGGGTAATCATACCACAGAAATAGCTGCATTACAGAATTCCTTCATGACATTACACTCTACTGAACTCCAAGGCATAACTTATATCACACCTAACGTCATTAAGTGTGGAGACAAATTGCTTCATGGAGGCCAATCTTTTGTTACTGGATTTTTCGTCTTTCATGTTAGTGTTCTCTTTGCCATGTGTGTTCTGTGGAATAATATCTAGGATTGCTATTTGAAAATGATTCTGTTGGCTTGGTTCGAGAAACTTCCACTCTCATCTGTTGTAACCAAATTTCTGAAGTAAATTATAGCCCTGTGGAGCTACAAGTGGAGAAAGCAGCAGCCTTCAGATGACATTTTGATAGTTAAAGGGCCTATTGCTGTTGTATTACTTGCACCACTGATTATTTCTGTTTCTTTATTTACAACTATAAAATTGTTAGCTTTGCAAAGGAGAACCTGCCTCAGGTGAAAAATAATGATTCTTAGTTAAGGCTGGACCCAGAGGGAGTGCGAATTTCTCAAAGGAAATGTAACTACATTTTGTGCTGCACTTCAGTGCCCCATAGATCCAATCTAGCATGCAGACAAATGGAACTAAATACAGTGCTTAAATGTGCATGTTAAACCCTTGCCAGAAGCTACAGTTATTAAATAATACCAGGATCTCCCCCGGTCTTCTAGTAGAACAGTTGGAGCTGACTGGCAGGCTCATGTTTTCTGGGCAGATTATTTCAATCCTTTGGGAAAAGGAGAGCCACTCTAAGAAGTTAATGCCTCTGGGGAAGTATACTGGAGGGCTTCATTTGATCTTCTCTGACATATATGACAGTATCTCATTTTCAAGCTGAAAAAGTCCCGTCCACGGGTTATGCTGTTACCAACACGCATAAACACGGCTCGAAGTAGAAAAGGGAGAGTGATGGGATATTGGAATGAGTGGCAAATGTTATCTGAAGCTCTTATTAGAATCCCACTATTAAAAAACACGCTGACAAAGCTGTCTGGGATAGCTGCGGTACATTGCTGGCTTATTCACGCTGTTTGGCTGAGTGGATGGTAATTGTCAGCACAGGGGCGGTGTCAGTAATGAGGGAGTACCAGCGCTTTAAATGTCTCTCTCCAGATCTGTAAAAGGACAGCTCACTGAGATCATACCTTCTCCATTTATTAACCATGTCTTACAATTCATCAGTGTGAACGGCACTAATTTTGTTGTGGTCTAATGTATGGAAAATAAGCTGTTTCCTCCAAGGACCCCTGAGGAAGTTGTTGTATAAGCCTAGTGATAGAGGAAAAAAAAAAAAAAAAAGGATGGAGATGTAGAAAGAAAGAAGCTCCTTCCACGGTCCACATCAGCTGTTAAGAAGCTTTATTAAAGATCGTTGCAGATCTCCTCGGGATGCTAGAGCTATGCTGGAGAATGGCTGCTGCACAATAGGTTAGGCAAATTGAGATACAGAGGCAGATGGGGGCAATTTCTTGCAAATCCTTGACTGCCTTGGACATCTGGTCCTCCTGGAGAAGGATATTTCCACACGTGTTTTTTATCAGTGAGACAGAATTGCTGGACTATACTGTTGATTCCAATTACAACATTGTGTTTGAAAAAGCCTTTAAAAGCAGCACCTACTTCTCCCTGTTTCTTCAGCTCTCTAAATCTTTCTGATACTGTTGGCTCTGAATTAAGTTGAATGGGACAGTGGGAAATAGCATTTCAAAATCCTTAATTGTGCAAGGTTTTCTCTGGGCTTGGGTTTGGTTTTTGTTTTGTTTTTTTTTTTTTTTTCCCCTATTGCAGGTAACAGCTATGTTACTGCTTTCTTGGCAGTATAATAGCTGATTCAAACTGAAATGAGAAAATTGGGACCATTAGGGCAAAAGTCAACAAACGTTTGCAATCCATGATGCAGATTTCTTATCAATAGTGGGGACAAGATATTCCCGGCCTATTCTTCACTGAAACAAATACAATTCCAAGATGGACATCGCTTCTAAGGGCTGGTGTTCTTTCCTAATTCCCAATCCACAGAAAGGTCCCTGTTTTTAGGAAGGAAAACACTGCTTTCTTGCCTTTCCTTGAACAGTATCAGAAGACAGTTTCTGTGTTTAAAGACTGGAAATTGTGGGGTTTTTTTTTCCAGCTCTGTTATGGTCTCTCTGACTTTGGGGAAAACCATTTTTCCTCAGTTATGCCTTCGTGAAATAGAAGCAATAGTACATCTGCTTTCCATGCCTCTTGGGAGACTTGATTAATGACTATGATGGGCTTGTAGTTTCTCAACTGGAAGGTAAGGAAGAACAGAACACTGGTACAGTGGTACTCGTGGTCAGCGTGTAACCTTCTCTTCTTCCAGAGTGAAGGCCAAAGCTACGAGTATAACTTAGACCTTATCTGACCAGTATGCTCCCTGTATGCTGGTTTAAACTGTGCAGGCCTATCTTCATTAGAAGTGAGCAGCATTCACAAATGTTTATAACAAAATTTTTTCTTCAGAACAGACTTTAAAAAGTACTAAACTTCACTGGCTTTCAGTTTCTTGCTGCAAAGGGGAGGGTTGACAGAGCTACTGATATGAACTGGCAAAGCTCCACTACGGCCAATGGTGCAAGGGAAAATTTGGTGAAAATTGGCCCAAAGCTTTCAAGGCTTGTATGTCAAAATGAAGTCAGGAAGAGAGAATTAGAAAAACTTATTAAAAAAAAAAAAAAGAAAAGAAAAGACCGCCAGAAAGTTACATGTCTGTATTGGATAATACTATTACACAGTTACATTGCTGACAGAATAGCAAGTCAACGAAAGGAACATTAAATATTTTAAAAAATGAATAATGTAGTAACATAACATGTAGCTTTAAAGTGTATTGACCTGGATATATCAGGCCTAAGTGATCATTTCTTGGCTCTTGTGAGATCATTGCTTGACTCTGAAATTAGAATCATTTCATGAGTGTGTGGAAACAAGAATGAGGTCACCTCCATCTTAATTAGAAAAGGATAGATCAAATATCCAAGGCATACTTTCTTGTTTGCTGTTGACTGACTTAGATTAGGGTGATATAGTCCTGGGGCAGTATTTTATGATAGCCTATTTTGCTGCCATATGTATTGTACTTCTTTTTGCCTTTCTTTCCGATGATAATATAGGTTTAATCATGCTTAAAAAACTGTTACATTCATTCTGTTTCTATCTGAAAACAGGAATGAGGTGAACGAAACATTCAGATGAATAACATTTAATGCAGGCTTTATATAAGCCAGAGGTCTCAATAAAATTTTAAATCCTTTTAGTCAGCTATTCTTCTAATTACTTTTTATTTCTCCTCTGCTGGAAGAGCTTTCAGGCTGTGTACAATGAACATGTGGGTCTTTATTTCACATTAATATGTTCAATAAAATAAAATGATACAGTTGAGTAATATGGATCACAAACTAATTTATATAAACATTGATTGTTTCAGAGCACTGGGGAACTTCATTGTCTTGGTCTGTATGACTGCATTTCAGTAAACCTGAAATATACTCAGGTTTTGTGACCTTTTTTTTTTTTTTCATTTTTCAAAACCTTGGTATGGAAGACATTGATTGACAATTGGTTCCACCACATTCCTCCTTCCTAGACTAATGAAATAATAGCCTGAAAATGAGATACGTGACTGCTATCTTTCCTATTTTGTTCACTAGGTGCCTGAGTCAGTACTATGAAATCCAGTGATGATCTTTCACTGACAGCAGTATTGTATGAGTAATCTTGGGGTTAAAAACTATATACAAATACTTTTAAACTCGCAAAAAAAATAGAGGAGTATTCTTTGTATTAAGCCCAAGTCTGGGTCTTTGCGCTGTTATGAACCTATAAGACTTACTAAACTGTCATGCCTCTATATGACCCTAAAATATAACCATGTAAAGTGAGTCCAAAAGCTACAGTTTCAATTTTGCCATTGATGTCAGTGTGATCAGAGTTTCTTGACAATTACTAATCAGTGGAATCCAAGTTGTGCTTAGATTGGCACTTGGGTCATCTGTCTTCAAAGATATGCACGCATCTGGGATTTAATCTCTATTTAGAAATGGTCGTTAGAAACCTTAATCCTAGGCCATGAAACTTGGAACTCAATCAAAATATTCAGCCCCCAAATTTCCAAGGATAGGGTATTAGTTTGACAATAGGTCAACACTGAAATGTATGTCTAAATATAGACTACTACTATATCTCTACTATAGCAGAGCTATGATAAGAGCACAACTATTTGGGTCCAGAATCATGGGCAAGCTCATCTCCCTAATAACAATAATTCAGGATGGCCACTGTCTTTTTTAAGCTAGAGCCGAGTCAAACATTCAGTTAAAAAGATTTCCTGCTGCATGGAAAAATATACTGTATGATAGCCAAGACCCTTATCACCCACAAGCAGCAATTCTACCAGGTGAGGTATTGCGAGAAGAAATCTTGCAGGTGCTAGGGTAAGCTTTTCTCGGCTAGGAGCTGATCCAACCTTTTGCTGCTGAATGCTGTGTCAGCTGGCCCACTTAGGTTTATCCATGTACACATGAAGTTTCTTATACATCCAGCATGCGACACTTCCAGTACGACACTTCCAGTACGCTTCCCGGTGTTTGTGATTTCTAATGCTCGCAGATACAAGACAAATAGAACAAAGGCTCAAATGGGGGTCTCAGCTACAAAGGCAACAGTAAATTGTTTACAAACAAGGGTGCCTTGAAGAGGAGAACAAACACATTTCATGTCATGCATTTACACCAGTAGAGAACTTGATTTTAATGAGTGGCCTACACCAGCACCCCTCTGTGAAGGGCACTCTAAATTCTCACCAAGCTGAGTATCTGCGCCTTACAGTTAGAAACACAGAAAGGCAGCACTAACTGAACTCTGCAAATGGCTGTGGGTGGGATAGCAGATAGATGAGGGGGGAAAAATCTGAACCCAGTCTTTGGAAGTGTGGATTTCTCTTCAGAATATGCTGCATCAGGTCCATCACTAATTAGTTCCTGTGGGAAATGTAGAAGTTAACTGGGAGGAGCATACTTGTAACAATAAGGTAGCTGCTTTAGTGTTGGTTTAGTTGTTTTTTGTTAGTTTTTTTGGGGGGTGAGGGGGGTGTTGCCTTGAGTGCAGGTGAACCCATCTTCTATGACTTGTGTGAGTAGATTCCACTTTGTGTTTCCCTCATTTAAATGGCATAAAATGGCAAGACTCACAGGGCATAACTATGAAGAGAAAATGAAAGCTTTTATATAGCTTTCTGGGAACATAAATTGCCCTAAAATGGAGTTTAATATTTGATTCAGACATTCAGTCACTTGGAATAGTAAGCTGGAATGCAGCAATGTACTTAACAATCTTACAGGCTGGAGCGATGTCTTAGGAAAGTGTTGAAACATAAATCAGGTAGAGAATGATTCTAAGGAAAAGGAGATCTGGGCTGAGCAAATCTAAACTTGCACAAACCTGTCAAAAACGTGTTTTATTGTCCAATGTATTATCCTCCTATGATTAATGTGAATTGGAAATATGTTATGGTGTGTGATATGTATGCAAGCTGCAAATCCATTAAGAACAAGCCTTATATGATTTATTTGAATTAATGTCATATTAAATGCTAAAAATAGAGTTGATGTTAAAGCACAGGTGCAATCCAATAAAAACAAGGACAATTTGAGGTAGGACAGCCTTACATCAATTTTACTCACTTCCAGCAGATTAGTAAGGGAGCATCTACACTGTGAACAACCCTAGGCATAGCAGGCTGTTTTTCAGGTGTGCACCCAGAGTAGGAACACTTTGCTATGGCAAAGGTTTTAGAGAATTTAGCTTTCTGCAAATACACATTCAGAAATTAAATCATATTTTCCCCGTTCTTTCTTTAGTTTAATCCATGTATTTATGCAGACCACAACACATATTTGAGATACTAGATTTTTAAAGCTGGCTTGAAACCCCTCTAAAATGTGTCGTAACAGTTGAGCATGTAAAATCACTTGTTTATGCAACGTGTACTGCATTCCCAAGGGATCAAGCCTATGCTTTCATAGCCTTCTTTTTAGATAACTAGCAAAACAAGGCAAAAGAGAAAGGCTGCTCTGAAAACATCATGCAAATACTAATGAATTTGTTCTCACAAATCCCCTGAGAAGTATTACTGTCATTTTGGGCATTATATTAAATTCACATATATGGGCCACACTGTATTTTTAAAGCTCCTTTTAGGTGGGATCAGACAAAGTCTGAGCAGAGACTACTTTTTGGGTAATGATCCTTGTTCATTTTAAAAGTCACTTTTTTCTCCCTGTGACAGAGGACAATGACCTTTTTTTCTGTGAATCCTGGAGGCAGAATCAAATCTGTTGAAAGACTAGATGAAAGTCTCAACTAAAAGGAAAGCTAGAAAAGGAGGCTATTAAATTAGCTGATAGCTCCACAAGGAGTACAGGCTGTAATACAACAAATTAAAAAGGTTTGTGATTAAGCCAAAATGTAAAATCATTACTAAGCAGTTTTACTAAGCAGTTTAATTTATGAGGGAACATAACTTTGCAAAGCCACTACTCTGTAAGTCTCAAAATATGACAGCAGTTTTAGAATGAACAAAAGAGGTACTAAACCAGTAAATCCCCAGCCCAAAATATTCTGAATCCCACAGCAACATGGCTTTAGTGTGGCATCTCTGTGACTTGTAGTATATGATTATAATCCTTTAGAATAAATTGACACTGACTGCTGTAACATCTTAAAGCTATTCAGGCAGCACATACAAATTGAGAAACTAAATTACAGACTGTGTCCAAGATTTCACCCAATATGTTTTTTTTAAGTAAAGTATCTCCTCGGAGATAGTGAATTCAATTCTTTTAGGACAAGATTTAGGGGCACATTGAAAAGATTGAACCTTTTCTTTGAAGATAATTCAGATTATCTATAGAATCTATCTGTGGCAGCTCAGTCACTATAAACACCTTTAAATCAGACCTGGATATCTTTTTTAACTCAAGTGGGTTAGAAGTAGGAGTTGCTTGCTGAAGTTTTATGGGTAGAAGGTCAGCCTAAATGACAATAATAGCCCATGAGGTGTATTAGAGAGCAATGCAGGTGCCTAAAAGTAGGGCCTAAGGTCACTTTAGATGCCTTTAGATGTCTTGTCCAGCCTCTGGCTGCCTGGTCATGTGAGTAAGGACTCCTGTGCTTAATCAGCCAGATCTGTACAAGTGTCTTAGATATCCAATGATACACAAGTGGCATTAGATGCCTGTGTTTTAGCTGCTGAGTACCAGCCCTGGGTGAGCAGGTTTCTTCAGGGCTGTTTATTAACAGGGTTGAGCCCAGTCTGCAAAAAGGCGTTCAAGGTATTGAACTTGGAGCAAAACTGCCAGTGGAGCCAGAGCTTCAGGTACTACTTGGTGCCAGGCACCAAGTGTGCTTGCTGCAGCTGTCTTTGGGTGGCTGTGATTTTACTGTTCGGTATATGTCCATGTATTCAGTTACTTGTAGTGAGCTCTTAATGATCAATAGTCACTTTATATGGGATATGACTTATTTGCTCCATACATGGATAATCTATTCAAATCTGACAGGAGCAGCACTATGAAAATAAGATTCTGTTTGCCAGGTTGCCTCAAGTCTGTAAATAGCAATTTAAGCTATTTTTGTATGGTCTGAAATGCAAACTAATATACTACACCAGAGGAAAGCAAAGCAGAGCTTGCATTGCACTCCAGGAATTGGGGTGCTGGGCAGTGCAGCGCAGGGCTATATCACTCCCTGGAATGAAGCATGGGACTTTGGGACTTAATGGTTCATCCCTGGCTCTGTCACCGGTAGCTTCAAGCTGGCTGCATGTGGAGCTAGTTAATAGCCGCAGTAGTGGGGGCTGGGGGGAGGTGAGAGGGAGGTGAGGAGTTGGCTGTGGTCTTCTTTCCTGACTGTGCAAGTGGCATATCTGAATGCAGCCAAAACATCCATACAGCTCAGAGTCATACTGGTTGACATCGCTGGCAGAAAGATTTTCTGAGTCCGTAATACACTTTCTACTTGAACTTATGATAAAAGAGATCTTGGTACTGTGAGTTCCTCATATACTGAAATCATGATCGTCCAATGACACAAAAGCGCTCAAGATTTGGAATATTTCGAAGGAAAAGACTAATAAATTATTCTAGTTTAATGGAAGCAAAGAAAAAGCTGAGAGTAAAAAAAATTCAAAAAATAACTCACCAAAACACAATAATTTTGTATCAAAAGAGAAACAAACAGCTCAGGAATGAGTTCACATTAGTTTTATTCATGCAGTAATACTTTGTGATGTTCCAAGGCCACTTGCATGCATCTTGCCCCAAAACTGATGATTAAGGCTTTCAGAATCTCTCAAGCAGAAATAGATTTGTAACTTTAAATTTAAGGAAAGCTGCTGCTGCCCACATTTGTAGAGAAACAATTAGGTGTTTGCCACTTCTGACCAGGCAGCTGTTTACTTACTACCTCTCAGGAATAACCAAGGTCTTTGGCTGCTAAATGTGACACACTCCTGTTGTGCAAGAGAATAACGTGTGTGCTGCAGTTTGACCAGTGCGCCTTGTACATAGGATGTGGGCGTCATGCTCTTAAGTGCTAGAAAATTTCTGAGTGGCTATTTCAGCCAGGCAGCCT
Source organism: Charadrius vociferus (assembly GCF_000708025.1). Taxonomy (NCBI): domain Eukaryota; kingdom Metazoa; phylum Chordata; class Aves; order Charadriiformes; family Charadriidae; genus Charadrius; species Charadrius vociferus. The sequence goes on from NW_009648807.1 coordinate 671,681, forward strand.
TGCCACTATAATAGCGCAAAAAGGGCTTGTCCTGGATGTGATTAACTGGTGTATTATGGCCTCAAACAGAAGGGAACTCCTTTCCACAGCAAAAACAACTGCTTTGCAGCAGAGAGAATGCAAAACAGAGTCATGCTCTGCCAAACCACCACTGCTGTAAAGTCCAGCTTGTTGCATAAATGGTAGTAAATCCTGGGCTGTTCCAACTGTCTTTGAGGCTATGCTAGTTCAGGATCTAGCTACGGACAATCCCTCCCTTTCCCACCCCTTTGGTCACTGAGCAGAGTCAGGCTGAGGATTGATCTCTCTTTGTTTAGGCACTTATGCGGTTGAAATTAATGTTTGCTTGGAAATAACAAGCAGTTTTTAACTTGAACATACTGCTTAAAATACAGAAAGCTTACTGTGTGCAGGAAAGCCACTGGGGAATGGGGGCTGGTTTGCAGTTTGGAAAGGAACAAGTGAGCTGCCCTTCTCCAATCACAACCTTTAACCGGAAAGTGAGGGAGTGTGCTTCTCTCCTCTCCTTCCCTCCCTCTCCCTCTCCCTCTCCCTCTCCCTCTCCCTCTCCCTCTCCCTCTCCCTCTCCCTCTCCCTCTCCCTCTCCCTCTCCCTCTCCCTCTCCCTCTCCCTCTCCCTCTCCCTCTCCCTCTCCCTCTCCCTCTCCCTCTCCCTCTCCCTCTCCCTCTCCCTCTCCCTCTCCCTCTCCCTCTCCCTCTCCCTCTCCCTCTCCCTCTCCCTCTCCCTCTTTTGTGTTTTGTTTTGTTTTATTTTATTTTATTTTATTTTATTTTATTTTATTCCAATTCTGACAAGGTGTTAACTGATCTGATTCACCCACACTACTACACTCTGCTTCAGGTCACAAGTGGGCCACAGAATTTTTGGGAGCACTTCTCATACAGTTGGGGGAGTTCCAAAATCATCCTGTGCCAAGTGGAAAATGAAGCTGTCATCAGTCCAGGGTCAGCTCAGCATAAGGGCAGAGGAGCTCCTTCCTCTTGCTTTATTTCCTTTTAGTCTGTGGTCCATTTTTATTGCTGGAGAATGTTTTCAAGGGTAGTGAAACCCTTATGCAGCACTGCTTGGCTTTGGATCTCAAATCTATAAAGGAAACTTCTTATATTTGTGTGCTTGGCTTGAATTTATTCCTCCAAGGGAAAGACAGTTATTAACTTTTTGGTGGTGATTTCACCTACACAAATTCTCTTGTGTTCACAGAGCTTTTATAGCAGAATTTTAGCGATATAAGCCTCCAGCTAATGTGGGGCTATGTGGGGAGATCCAGCCTTTAACTAAACAGCTCTTTTTCAAAGCTGCTTTAGTCTTTCTTGCTTTTATTTTATTCAAAGACCACATTGGAGTAGGATGTGGTAGTCACTAGTCAGACATCAATTATGTTGCCTTTATTTTCTAATTAGTAGTCCAGCTGTGCAAATAATTGACTTTTTTTGGTTTTGTTTTGTTTTGTTTTGCTGGTTTAATCAAGGGTGTAGGGGACTGTTCCAGGTTAAACATTTGGTTTCATTTTAATTTATTGTTGAATAAAAAGTAAAATGTTCTCAAAACCTTTTGAGACTAGAATCTTAATATTCTGTTTTCAAAATCTTGAAATGAAATGTTTTGGCTTTTAGAGAATGCCTTTGGCTGTGAGAATCTGATGAGCTTGATGTGTATTTGTGATAAATTTGGGTAATCCCAATTTATATTTTGTTGGCAGACAATGACCAGCTGAAATACCTTCTTTAGCTCTAATTGCTATTTACAATACTTTCAAATAAATCCATTGCCCATTGTCCTCTCTAAGAAATTGTATGAAATCTATACCTGCAACAGAATGTTTGTTAAAGCTTTCCTCTCCACCTGCCCTGCCCTTTTTTTTTTTTTTTGGAACTATTTGGAAATACATCTGCTAATATTTTTCAGGTTGGTAGTGAAGCTGAAACAGCTGGCTAGAAACACTCTGCTTGTTTTCGTGTTACACAAAGCAGCTTGAGCAGCCAGTAGCTGAAAACCCGACCACTTGCTGAGATCCATCTTTCATTTATTTTATCTCCTTACCCGTGCTTACGTCTGGTGACGTGGAAGGCTGAAGAAAGAAAGTTGAGAAGGTCAGTCTATTGTGTTGCCTCTGGAGCCTGTGTATTTGCCCTTCCTGAGTCTGTTTATTCTCTGAATCATTTGACATGCTGCACGTTCTGCTCTGACCTTCAGCCTATTGCATACTTTATTGCCTCGCCTAAAGGCCATGATTCTGCAATACAAGGAACAAACTCTAGGGTGTCTCATCCCAGACTAAAATCCCCACGACTCAAAGCCTTGGTCCAGTTTAACCTCATGTTGCTGAATCAAAAAGTTGCTCAAAAAAAATTTCCAGCTGAACTGCATTCTGGCAAACTGCATGGTCCTCTTGCCTTGTGCCCCTACCAGCATCTGATTAAATCTTAAAGTGGAAAATCTGAGAAGGCAGGCAGCCATGGCTGTGGTTGGTTCCACTCAGAGCTGAACCTGGGAAAGATAGGCACAACCCACTGCCCCCCTGGATTGCATGATGAGCCCCACCTGAACTGTTACCTCCATTCCTTTTTCAAATGGTCCCAAACAGCACAGTCTCCTAAGAAAAATGCCAATGAATGTACAATATGGCTGTGGAGGCTAAGCACTGTAGCCAAGGTTATGTACAGCGCTTTAAAGGGTTTTTTTGGTCTCTTCCGGATGTTTTATTCTATGTCAGAGATTGGGAGTAATGCATGTTACTGCCAGACAGGTGAAACAAATCACCTCCCTACAGTGTGTATCTTGACTTACTAGTTCTTAGAAATGAAATGTCACTGTTTCACAATAGCCTAAAATACTATGCTAACACTATTATAGAAAGCTGTTGTTTGGAGCTTTCATTGTAGAGTGATTTTTAATTTTTTTTTTTTTTTTTAATGGAGTAACTCTGTAAGCAAGCATTTCCACACAACGGAGGGGGAAGAAAAACTCTTCCTGTTCATTATCTGGCCCTATTTTCTTGCAGGAAAAGCCTTTGCTAGAGTTACATACCTTAGTCTTTTACATTGGGTAGATTTTGCCCACTCCTATGTTTTTGATCCATAGCAATGTGTGTTTCAATAACGTCTGCTCTCCTGTAATTACTGTGTGGGAGTTGGCTCTGGGAGAGATATGACACAGAAAAACCCAAAAGATACTCTTCATGTGTCTTCTGAAAACTGGGAAAAGTGGCAAGGATTGAATGATAAGCCCAAGCACCTATTTTACGTGATCAGTCTTATAGTTTGAAAATTACGTTGAAATATGCTCTGCCATATTATGACAACATATGTGAAATAAACATATCTGAAAGGGAAAAGAAGTATAAAGATGTTGAAACCAAAAATATTTGTGAATGGACAGATGCTGTTGTCTTACAAATCTTTCCTGCCCTAGCATGGTAGGGCTATTTGTTCATCTACCAAAGGGCATCTGTGAAAAATGTAAGCTAATATTTAACAGAAGTACTTATAAGAGCATTAGCAATGAGAACAAATACATCATGTTGTCTTTCAATTCCAAACCAGACTTTAATTTTGCCCATATATGTCATAATTTTAATTGTTTTCCTTTTATGTTTCCAACTGGGAATGAACCTAAATGACACGGTTTCCAGTAAGTTCAGGCTTGCTAGAATCTGGATGGTCATGAACCTCTCCCTTGCAGGTTTGCTTGTTCCCAAGCCATGCTCCATCCACTGCTCCTGAGGAGCCTCTCCTCTGATGCAGAGAGTGAGTGCCATTTTTATTACAGGGTAGAGAGAGCTTTGTCCCAGGCAGCTGGCAGGAGGAGTGCTGTGGCAGTGCCATCTGTTTCAGTGCTGCCTGCTAGAATTCTTCCCTCGCTTGATGTGCCATTGCTGTCTAATCAAGATATGGAAGTGGTTAATGTTAAAGGAACTGTCATGAAAAACACTCTCTCCAGCCTGAAGAGCTGTCAGAAGCTGTAGCCATAACTATTCTTCAGCTGCTGGTCCTCTTGGTATTTTTTCCCACACCTCGTTTTTGAAAGACTTTGCTGTCTTGCTGATCTATGAACCACTGTGTGTAACTACAGGTCCATATGCTCAGGGAAACTGTTATGCGACACTTTAGATGGACCCTGAAAGCATAAGATAATCTCCTCTTAATTTTTTTTAAGCCTTGTAACAGCTTCCTGAGGTATACACAGGAACTGATTACCTCATGCAAGGCAAATGTGAACTCCCTCCCCCATCTCCCATAAATAATCTTCCACGCAACCGTAGACACTGACATATTTATCTACGGACCACAAAGGCTGAGGACTCTGGCAGGAGTGAAAAACTAGAGGGGAAAAAAAAAAAAAAAAAGATGCAAAGTTCCTTTCCACCTCTTCCCCAGTTTACAGGGACTCATCTGGCTGCAGGCCGCTGAATGAGGCCTGCATGGATGAACAAGGAGCTCCGGGACACGACCAAAAGGAAAAAGGAGGCCTATAGGGAGTGGAAACAGGGACGAGTAGCCTGGGAGGAATACAGAGGAATCGTTCGAGCAGCCAGGGATCAGGTTAGACAAGCTAAAGCCCAGACAGAACTAAATCTGGCCAGGGACATTAAGACAAACAAAAAATCCTTCTTTAAGTATGTCAGTGAGAAAAGAAAGACAAGGGAAGATGTGGGCTCTCTCCAGAAGGAAACGCAAGAACTGGTTACAAAGACAGAGCTGACGTACTCAATGGCTTTTTTGTCTCAGTCTTCACTGGCAGGGACTGCCACTTCCCTGCCCATGCCACAGAATGCAAAGGTGAGGATTGGGAAAATGAGGAACCAGGTGAAGATCAAGTACGAGACCACCTGAGGAACCTGAACGTGCACAAATCCATGGGACCTAAGGAGATACATCTGCGGGTCCTGAGGGAACTGGCAGATGAAGTTGCTAAGCCACTAGCCATCACATTTGAGAGGTCGTGGGGGTCTGGTGAAGTTCAACAAGGCCAAGTGCAAGGTCCTACATCTGGGTCAGGGCAATGGCTTTAAACTAGAAGAGGGCAGGTTTAGATTAAACATTAGGAAAAAGTTTTTCACTTTAAGGGTGGTAAGGCACTGGAACAGGTTGCCCAGAGGGGTTGTTGAGGGCCCATCCCTGGAGGTGTTCAAGGCCAGGCTGGATGTGGCCTTGGGCAACCTGGTCTAGTGGGAGGTGCCCCTGCCTATGGCAGGGGAGTTGGAACTTGATGATCTTCAAGGTCCTTTCCAACCTAAACCATTCTATGATTCTATGAATGATGCTGAGTACGCCTCTAGGCAATTAATTCTTTCACGTAAGTGAACTACAAACAGTAGCATTTGGGCACACAATAAATTCATTGTCTTACCGTCTTCTGCAGGTTATAGGGGCCCCAGTTTCTGTATTTGACAGCTAGTTTAATCAAGAAATATGCTACAGAAAAGTCAGCTCAACAGGGAGAGCAGAAGGGTGTAAGCCAGGAGATTCCCTTGGCCTTTGGGGTAGGAAACAGACTACACAGCAAAGTAGGGATGGTTGTCTAGGCATCCTTATAACCAATGACCTGGATGTAATGTTGACAGTCAGCCTTTCCAACAGACCAGTTCTTTGGACTTCCTGCCAGGACTTGAGGAGATGGTATCACCTGCAAAATCAATAACACTGATAAATTTTTTTTTTTTTTTTTTTGCAGGCCCACATCCTGAAGAAATCAGAATATATTCATTATTGGGAGTGCAGTGTCTGTGAATTCTTAATAACTTAAAGATAATATGTCTCCAGTTGCACTTATTGCGAAACAACTTAGGCAGGAGCTTCTGTGTGAGTGTAGCATAACGTGATATAAGCAGGGCAGGGTGGTTACCATGGGCTAATCACTGCTTTACAATCACTAGCAACCATCAGGTGAACAATGTACATTTTAAAAATGCAGCTTCCTTTCTGAGGATTAAAGCAAACAACTTGCCACTGATTTCACTTGCTCTATTGAAGTTTTGAAAAGAAAGTGGTAACTTTTTAACTGTAAGGTTTTAGTACCTGTCAGAACCTCAATACATCCTTCTCACAACATTAAACCTTTTCCCAAGATGCCAAATGGGAGAGCACCTGAGATAAAATTGACTAGTTTGCTGTACCCTGTCTGATTTTCTAAAAAAACCCCAACAACAAACTAAACAAACCCAACATCTTTTTTTTTTTTTTTTTTTTTTTTTTTTTAACTGCCTTGGTGACCTGCCTCAACTCTTGTTTTCAACTTTTTACTGTTGGAACCATAAATGTAGACTTCCTGCATCCTTTCATGGATCTGGGCAACAGGTGGACAGGAAGTCATCACTGAGGAACGGGAAACAGAAGGATTAGGAAACAGCCAAGGTCTATTCAGGCATGATGTTAAGGGCAGCTACAAGCGCTCCCCAAAGTGAGAAGTACTTGTTTCTCAGTGGGATCACCTGGACAATGTCATAGCAGTTAATGTGCTGTGCAATTAGGCTGAGTCATCAGGAAAGTATATTCTACAACTAAGGAAATCTTTGATAATCATCACATTTTGCCAATGGTTATCTGCCAGTGAGCCACATACATTTGTCACAAGGCAGATGAAAGTGGAATGAAGGATACTTTACAGCGGTGGAGAAATCTGAGGATGCAGCATGAGGATTTTGAGAGCTGTTGCTACAGATTGCAGGAATTAAATTTGACCTACTCTTGATGTTGCAGGGTCTTCATTATGAGATGCAGCAAACCAATTCTAACAACATTTTTCTTCTGTGCTTAACATCAATCCACTTGCAGTAGAAACCTTCAAGAGAAAAAGGTCTTGGTCCTGCTATGCTTCTGTTTTTTGTAAACAGAGAGTCACTTTTCTGTTGCTTTTAAGCTACTGTACCAAATGGTTTGAGTATAGTTCAGAGTTGTTTGCATGTAACATACTACTAAATGCCAGAGAGTTAAAAGCATTGTAGCATCATCTAGAGGCCAGACATAAAGTACAGTGCATTGTTATACAGTCTTTCAGTTGAGTAAAGCACACAAATGAATGTTAAAATATACAATTATAAGCAGGATTTTCTAAAGAATATAAATAGCAGAAAATAGGTGTTTTCCAATTACTTCCTTACCAGCAAAGTTGCAGTGGATAAACAAATACACTGTGTATTAGTAGCTGTGTTTGGACAAATTTGCATTTTCCCCCACATGTGTAAACGAATAATCAAAGGTGGTAGAATAATTTATAATCTGAGTCCCATCTATTTACAAATTTGATGGACAGCTGACAATTTGAATGAAGAGACAAGTACATATGCCCTGTTGTGCAGTTGCAGCATGTGACAGATTCAATTTGTATAGCAGCTACATGACCCAAGATTTAATATATGAAGAATAAACTTCCTTGTTTCCATTTGCCAGTTGTAAACTTTGTCTTTTTCTGAATGTATTTAGTAGTCAGAGTACAAACGGACTGTTTGAGAGTTTAATGAGGAATGTCTTGCCAGCAAATACAGAGTTTTGAGATGTTTATCAGAAGCATGTGCATATGAGTGGGCGGGAAAAGTGACTTCAATAAAGAAGCCTGAAGGATTTTGGTGTTCAACTTCCACTGCCATGCAATGAGATTTGGAAGATTTTCCTGAGGCTTCCTTGAAATTTGCTTAAAATCAAATTTTAAAGCCAGCCTCTCTTCATTCAAGTAGCCAAGAGTGCCTTACAAATGTCAGAAAGTTATGTCATTTCCACTTCGTAGAATTGGAAACTGAGCAGTTTGCTGATTTATTCAAACTGATTTGCTCAAATTGATAGGATGAGTGGGCAACGTTGAAAACGAAGCTGGTTCCCTTGTGTCCTATTCCTGTGTACTGAGGCCTGCTGGCCCCTCTTAAAGAAGGGTTGATATGGCTGACCAAATTAATTGTCTACAGATGTACATGAGACTAGAAATACAGATGCAGGAGTACTGGCCTGTTGTACAGATTTACTGCCCTTTAAAGTGAATGTTCTTTTTGGGACATAATGTCTGGCTCAAATCAGAAAATCTCATGAGAAGCCAACACTGCAGATTGTTACATTGCACTGGCAATCTCCTGAGAAGATGGGTTTTACCTTTTTCAGTCTGAACTAACAAAATAGGCCAGTTGAGATAGCAACCAATAAGCAATTACCAGATATGAGGAACTAGGGAGAAAAGAGGCAGACTAGCAGAAGTACTCTCCCAAGCACTTTTTGCTTTGCGTGCTATTGTAGTTGTGGTGAATGCCTCTGAAAGGGTCAGTGGCAGGGGAGGTTCCTCTGCCTAAACCTCAGCTGTCACTAGGCATATCAGTGCAGGAATTGGGTTTTGGTTCTTTTGGAAGCCAAAGACCCGTGTCTGAAATATCCTCCTCTCTAAATGCACAGCTTTTCTCCAAAACAAATCTCATCAGCTGACAGTATGTCTGCCTATCCTCAAAATGCAAGGTCCCAGGTTCAGATTTCACATGCAAAAACTTTGTTTGGGACTTATTTCCCAGCAAGGATCTGTGCTTGTGCCTGTATGCATGTTTGTTGAGGAACAGATATTTGGTTTATATCTTGTGTGATGTTAGTTTGCCTAAAACTATCCTGTTTCAAGTGTTAATATAAAATCTCTGAAAGCACTAGAATCCAGCAAAGTGAGATTATTAACCAAATAGACATAGTTAAACTGAAGAGTTCAGAAGCCTGAGTTTATGAAAGATAAAGAGAATTTGAGCTTGTTAGGTATAATTACATCTATTTATAATTAAAATGACACATGCAAGTCTTTAGATATTCATGTTTAATCAGATGTGTAAATACATTGAACTAAATAAAAACTTTCTTAGGGATCTTGTTCAACACATGCTCTGTTTTGCTTGTATGTGGAGTGACATTCAGAACATTAAAAGCATGTGTTTGTTTTAGAGCTGTTTCTCCATATGTAGGGTTAATATAAGAGTACCTTATAAAGAAAAATTAGAAGTAGAAATTAGATTCTAAAATTAGCATTGCACTGATTTTAGCCCATATCTTTTTCTTTCCTTGGGACATTCCCTTAGAAAATTCCATAATTAACCCTTTGCCATTTCAAATTAGATTTTCTACTAAAAAGCACAATATTAAATTAGAACAATTAAACTGATAAGGCTTACCCAATAACACTTCCTAGACTAAGAATAGTAAAACACAGAGAAGCTAAGCAATTAAAAATATATGTGCATTGAAAGTAAAGTAGTAAGAAGTAAAAAGAGAATTGAAATAGCTGTTGATGCTCATAAGCACATGCATATAAATTATAACTTTCAAACTTTGGTGAGGTCTATTGGTTTGAAATCGTTAACCCTCCAGTATGAAACCTTCACGTGGGAACAATAGAATGGTCCAATTTCATGTCTCATTTTGTACTTCCTCTCTCACTTTTCCATTAGAGATGGACTATGATTAGATCCTGGAGTAAAATTCAGATATTTGTTTGTGATGGCAGTTTGTGCCTGTTTTTGTGATGGCCTTAATCCCACTGTGAAGCAATCAGCTTGACCTTTGCAGAAATTATTGATTTCTACTCTGAAATCTACTCTGAGAAGGTGGACGCAGGGTTTTGGTCTCAGTGTTCAGATTTCTGTGAGAAAGGATGCTGAAAACCCGTTGGCAATTGGTTTTAACCACAAACTTTACAATCGCAGTTGTATGATGTAGATGAGTGATAGTTTCAGAAGTGCCTGAAGCACTGCTCAGGTTCAAGGGTTTCTTCTTGTTGGTTCCCTCTTGTGGGTTTCCTCATTAGCAACTCCAAGAATGAATCATTAGCAGTGTCTAAAAATTAGGTCTCAACACCAGGCCCTGATGTGACTTTTCCTCGATCTACACAGGCATTGTTGAAGTCTCCTAATATTATTGTTTCCTGCCACTCCAATTTATCTTATATCTATCAAAGTCAGTAACATCAGCCTAGTGGGTGGTCAGAAGACTACTTGCCTATTTGGAGCTAAAAGTTAGACCAAAAATATGATGTGCAAATATTTTCATTGTCTTAAAAATAAACGAGGAAGGGAAAGAAACATGCACATGCACACACAAGCACATAGGTATATACATATATATATTCATATGTACCCACGCATGTACAAAGTAAATCACAAGGTTATACATTCTGTACCTAACAGCGCAGCTTTCTTAGTAGTAGAGTACTGGGGTACATTCTTAGAAAAGAACTACTTCACGTGAATGTGACTTCACTGAAAAAGCGCTTCTCTCTTTCAGAAACGAAACTCTAATCAGCTAGTGTCTTTACTTAGCCTTTTCTGATTTTATTTTAAAAGATCAGCACCAGAAGTTGTCATTGGGTATGATGTAACACATTGCTGATGAGATACAAGCAAGTAATACTAGACACAAGGACACTAGCTTTCCAGAATAGAAACACAATGTAAACTACCTGTCCCAGTTCCTGCTGGCTTAACTGACTATTACATTTTTATTTACTTACTCTAATATTTTTGGCCATCTAATTTTTTAATTCTATGGAATCTTTCTTCTCCACCATGTCCTAGGGTGTTTCTTTTTGCAGAAATTACATTCCTTAGTTTTACCACTTCAAATCCTACATCAGTTTAGCTAAACTGAGACTTCCTGGAGACTTTAATAATGCTGGGAGGTCCTTGAATAGGTATGTATTTGTGGTGATTTTTTTTTTTTTTTAATATTAGTGTAAAAGGTAGTGCTGAAACATTCTTCTCTAGGACCTTTTTGCCCAACAGGCTAGAATGTAGAACATGTAAATATATATGTTAGTTAATAACAAACTTTCCAATGTTGTTAAAACAATTAGATTAATATAGAACAACTGTAACATTGATGTGTTGAATGGCATTGATTCAAAAAATGCTGTGCCAGACCTTAGATGGTTATAAATAATATTCCCTTCTATGCGCATACATACACAGAAAAAAAAATAACAGAAGTGGTTCCAATCATTGGAGGATTTGGTTAAACAGCACAGACATATGCTACTGTACTTAGGGTGCTCAAAACTCAAAGGACACATAAAACATTTTGTAGTCTTGGGAATGTTTTCAGAAAAAAAAAGAATTACTTCAAACTGAGAGTGTAGCAGTTCTCTTTTTTCATCTTATTTTCTAGACATTTTATTTTTAGAAGTCCCTGCTTCCCTCTTAACGTAACTCTGCTGCCTCCAGCTAAATATAATACTTATGCAAGAAATGACTGTCCTGCTATCTGAAGTCCCTATGCAACAAGTTCAGTATAAATATTTCTCTTGCTGTGCTTTAAGAGCTGTAAAACCTGGCTGATGAGGCCATAAGCCAATCTTTAACTAGAATACATTTTCCCTTTGGGCATAGTTGCTTACTAGTAGCTGCTAACAAATGGCCAAAAAGATACATGCAGCTGAGTCTAAGTGAGTCTGAAATGGGAAACCTCTTAAAATTTTCCTGGTTCCTCCCCTCTTCTTTTTACTCCTGGACTTTAAGTCACTGAACACCATGTGGCCTCTGTATAACAGTCTTGGGCATTGGCAGCGCTCCATCCCATGTACCATTTGTCGTGTCTCTAGCAAATAGACAGAAGAAAATACAAATCAGTGTACATAGGTTATTTTAATGAATGTGGTTTTGAATGGTGCTTTGCACCTGGTTGAGGACCTACTTGTGTTAAAATGTGCTTGATGGCTGTGGTCAATATTTGTAAGTATTTTCTTAAACGAGACTGCTCATATGCTTAAGCAAAGCCTGTGTTTGGGCCTCTTAAGGAAAAAAAAAAATGTTAAGAATCACAAAGAAAGTTTTAGGTATGGATGTTGAATAAGGATGTGTCTTCCATGCCTTGATACCTGTTCTTGTAACACTAAAGTCAACAACACTATTATCCATGAGAGCACAAGTGGAAAGTTTTATCATAGTAGCACGGTGTCATAGAGCAAGACTAATCCTGTGAAGGACTCATGCCCTGTTACTCCTTAAAAATCTTAAACAGCATCTGTGACTAAGTGGTGTAGCTGTTTAAATGATACCTACAATTGAGATAAATTGATTAATTGATACATTCCATTAGATATCAGCAATGTGTAACAAAGTAAACGAAACCAAAATCTCAACATACATCCATTACTTTATGACTAATGCTGAGTTAATAGAAAGTGTAATAGCACAGGAAAACTCGGTGGTGCCTTGTGGGAGAATAACATTACCTGAAGAATTATGCTTAAACTCTGATTTTTATAAGTTGCTAGACTTGACTAATATTATGTTTTGCAATATCTAGAGAATTAAATAGAGGCCTCTTAACAATTAAGATAAAATATGCCTATTAGAAAAATTCTTCAGCTGAATATTTTAAGAGAAAAATAAAATTGGAAGAGAATGGAACCAAAACTGTTTTAAATACATGAGTTGGATCATGCAATGGAAAACTACATAAAAAAGGAGTCTTATTCTTATTGCTACATATCATTCCAAACATATGTTTTTTCCATTTTTGAGATTTGTATAATAAAACATTAATGGGGGAATGAAGTGACTCCTTGAGGGAAAGGGAGGACATTCTGTATGAGAACTAACTTTACAATGCTGTGGAACTTTGAGGGCAGTTTTGCCCTGACTTCACATGAGTAGGTCATGGACAAAGCCTCTCTGAGGGATGCTGAGTTCAAGAATCTGTTTTGCAAGAAGCAAGCTACAAGATTGTGAACCTCCACTAGAAAAATGAGGAACAAAGTCTGCTGAGGTTTATACACATCAAGAAAGGCATAGGCTTTTTAGCTTCTAGATCCTGTAACAATGTATACTAGTATAATTTTTATTTTAGTACTATAATCCCTTGGTCTTTTATCTTCCTGGGTTATTCTGGCCATGGATTTGGAAGTAGCTTCAGTTGTCAGTGTTCTTCTAGTGCTTAATGAAGGAACTCACTGCAGAATACCAGCAAGCTTCTAGCTGTATCAACAGTCTCTTACCAAAGCCTGCAGCTCCCCAGTGAAGTAGCTGGCCATGAACACTTACACCTTGGAGCATTCTGAAAAAGCAAAAATTCCCCATTCCTCTGAAATGCCATGTTTTTACCTGGGGATTAAAGCTCTCTCGTTTTATTTTAGAATCATGTAAATATCTTTATTGAGATCTGTTTAATCAGAAGATGGTACTAGCCACTTTCAGATTTTACTGGCTGCATGTTACTATGCCTTCTCTCTGCTGTAAGAAAAAGTCGAGACAGTTCTCATGGGAAATAAGATGTAAATTAGCAAGAGTGAGCCATTGGACCAGATTATACAAATTTACCATCTTTTGGAATTCCTAATATGTTCCTAAAAGATAAAAAGTCTATGGAGATAACTCTAGTTCCAGTCAGTTGATCATAATTGTCTCATTATCCTTCCAGGGCCCTACAGTAGTCATAACCTGCACTTCCTGTTATACAAAACTTGCATCCCTCAGTGGGTGCCTTCCGTGTAAAGGTGGCACTATATCTAATTATTCATCTCAGTGCATTACAGCATTGGAGGATGCTCCCAGACCTGCAGTATAATGTGAAAAAACTTTGAGGTCTGAAAATGCTATTATCAAACTTTTAAATAGGAAAAGACATTCAGTATTCTTAAATACCTAAATTATGCATTCTCATTATAGAAAGTAGGTATATGAATTGTACTTAACTCAGTGATTATTGTTTTAAAGAGATTATTTCTTCAGTAATGGTGCCCTAAAAGTAATTTCTTAGGCTGGTTTTAACAACAGTAGGTATAAATAGTAATCTAATTATACTTAGGAGAGATTTATAGCTCTGATTACTACCACTTTAAAATTTCAAAGGGACTGACATGAGCAATCAACACATCCCATACTATGAATTCATCTTGCTATTGTAAAAACTACCTGCCAATTGCTTGTCTGCAGAATGATATGCCATGCCGCACATATTATTTCGGGAATTAGTGATACGTGTGCATAATGTATGCATTTTGTTCAATGCTGAGGCATAAAACGTGAATGCTATCTAATAAGAAAGCTTAGATTTCCAGTCCTGTGGTTGTTTCTTTTGGGTTTTTTTTCTTCAGATTTTTTTTTTCTTGTCTTTTTCTGGATTTGGCAACCAACTTATTATGCAGGGCTTGGTGTCCCTATATGAATTACACAACACACAGACAAATGAGACTAAGAGTACGTTACTGAAGTTTCAAATACAAGTACATCTATTTGGAAACACCAGATCTGAAGACGGTGCCCTATGTATGCATGATAATGGTTTTTATTTACATAGCTCAAACTTCTTGCATGGAATTCTAGTCTTATTGGCTACCCTTATTCTACTAAATGAAACAGGGAAAGTATATGATCTTAAGCATGGGATTACAGTTCTCCACACTGTGTAAATTTTTAGCATTACCCACTTGGTAAGTTTTTTTATTCAAGCCAAAGAACATCTGTGCAATCAATGCCTGAACACAAGCTGGGGACCCAGGTAATTTCCTAATAGATAGTTTAGATGCAGCCAATCTTGTTTGGGGGTGAGGAGAGGAGCCCTGCAGATCTGGACTTTGCTGCCACTTGCTCTCAGCCAAAGAACAGTGCCTGGCTTAGTTTTATCATAGCATAGACACATGTGCACACATTATTTTTGGTAACTAATGAAGACTGTTACAAGAAAAGGGATTTGTTCATATAATTCTGCCCCTCCTCCTCTGCATTTGCTGCAAGAGTAGAAAGCGAACATACAAAACAGAACAGTCAACTGAAGTAAACAAGAAATCCAGGAAAAAAACCCAAAATATTGAAGAGTAGTGTGTTAGTTCAGATCTAATGCATCCTGCTTCTTAAGTCAAAGGCAGTCTGCAAACATTATATGTTTGTCCTAATGCATCTGCATGAGAGACTTATAGAAGATAGATATAGCTTTGATTTTAACATTTCCTTTTTCCTTGCAAATTTAGCAATACTTATTGAGTATTCTTTGTGTACATGTATAATTTCTCCTTGGTTTGAAAACGAGATCAATGGTCTTATAGAGTGGTTAATCACAATGTTTTAGGTGAACTGCTCGGATTTCTGCTGCTTGAGTTAAGGAATAATTGATTATAAGTTGTAGTCCTGTGTTAATGATCATCACTAGATAAGCATAAAATATTTTGATAATATCATTTGTAATGGTCAAACAAAGTGGGATGCTGCGCTTCATTTTGGGCTCTGCAGGAGCACATTCTCTGCTCGGCACAAACTTTTCTACTCATTCCCTTTCCAGCTTGATTCCTTTCTCTCTTTCTTCTCTAAACTGTTTCTGTCCTGTCTCCATTTCCTTGCCAGGCATCTTCTCCAACCTCAGGCTCTCTTAGCTCATGAGAGTAATTTTCTCCATCTTTTGCTTCCCCACATTCTCCCAGTTCGTAATATATTTGCCTAGACATATCTGTATGCCTGTTTTCCTTGTGCCCCACTCCCCTGGTTTTACTATTCAGTTTTTCCTCTTATCCTTCCTCCATTAGAATGAGATGGTTTCCTGCCATAAACTGCTAGCAGGGGGATTACTGGGAGGGGTGGAGAGACAGGTTCTTGGTCACAGTTCCAGCCATTACAGTGACATTCTGGCTCTGCCAGCTGCAGCAGCCTTGGGCTGGAGCGTATCCGTTTGGGTTGCACATGTGCAGCCCAGCAAGCCTGGGGAGCTCTGAGGGAATGGAACATACTCACTCACCCTCAGGGGGAGGCACATGTGCAGCCTAGGAAGCAATCGCTACTGGGAACGATGAAAGCCTCAAGCACATTTAATGCAGAGAAGATCTTCAGGGACTTTTTGCTGAGAGAATCTGAAGTTTCTAATGACCCAGTGTAAGCTGGGGTTTTTCTTCTCCCTCCATCCCTGGGCTTGTATCTTTGTTGAAGCAACAATAGAGGGCATATCACTATTCCAGTGAGTGGGGGCCTTTAAAAAAAAAACCATTTTTTTTCTAATATTGCAAATAATTTTCTTCATTGCTGGAAGCAGCTGAATATTTTTAGGGTAAATTCCTATTCCTTCCTGCAAGTAATATGGCTGGCTTTTGCTGCATTCCATTTGGGGAAAACTTTATTTTCTGGCTTTCTCAGACCATCTCATAAACTTTTAAAGGGATTTAATTAAGTAACTTTGTTCTCATAATAAAATTACCTAACTTCCTTCATGTCCTTCCATCTAACTTCAGTGTGTTCTCAGATTTCTTGTGTGCTGCCACTCTTTGGGCCGTGTGGTCATGAGTAGAGGTGATGTATTGGTATGATTAAGTGAAATTCACATAGCTGATTAGCTTTTCATTGGGCAGCCACCCAGAGCACTGAAACTATAGAGTGGGAATGCAATACTGAGGAAAACTTTGCCTAGATATTCCAAAATGGAGAAAAGGAGCTGCCAAGTGTAAATGAAAACCATTTGGTCTGAATACTGGGGATAAGTGTCTCCTCCATTCACCAGGTTTAGATATAGTCTGCATTGCTTGGATATTTATTTTGTATCATATTCTGGTTCCACCATTAGGCTATTATGCATAAGCCTCATCAAGCATGCTTTTTGAATACTCTTACTCACCCTTGTGGAACAAAGCTTCAGATCAATAGCTCTTCATATATTACTATAATCATACAAAGATCTGTTTCTCTCTTCAAGTCAGTTTTATACTGCTGTCATTTTGCGATATTCAGTGCTACATGTACATGTAAATGAGACAAGAACTATGCCAACTGCACTTTAAAAAAAATAGGATCTTCACATTTACTTTTATACCTCTCTAAAACTGCTGTACTTTGGGAGAAAAAGGTAGGCAAGAATACCAACATTAAAGCATCCCTGGATACTAGCCACCCTACATGCTCCAACCCTTTGCACTATTGAGGCTCAAAGAGGGGAAATCTTTGTTAAATGTTTTTAAAACTAAATTTCAGATAGTTAGGGACACCACATTCACACCAGAATATGTATAAACACATGCTTCTACATGTACTCACACACACACGTGTGTGAAAGTATGTACACGCTCACATAGAAAGTTACGTGAGTGCACACACAGACACACTTAGTCAAAGACTTGGAGAAGCTGCCTGTCTGCCAGTTTTTATCTTAGCTTCTTCTCAGATTAGCAGAGGAGCTCTTCTACAGCTCTTCTGACCAAAGATGCAGAGGACAATTCTGTTTGCATAGACTCAGAGACACAACAGCAGAAAGAGACTGTAAGATCTCACTTTATCTCAAATCCTAAGGAAGGATCTTATAGTGTTCTCACACTTATTTCTCTAACCATTCTTTTTAAACACCGTATTATTAGAAACTTTTTCCTAATGTTTATTCTGCATCTTCTCAACTGGACTTTAAACCTATTATTTTTGTCCTAGCCTTGGTGGATAAAGAGAACAGCTGCTTCTTTTGTGGTAGTCTTTACCATATTTTAAGACAACCATCTTTCTTCATAGGCCCCTCATCTCTAGACTACAGAATCCCGTTCTTTCTTTACAGTGCAGGTTGTTCTCCTCTGGACACTCAGTGGCTGCCATCCTGCTAGAATAGTGCTCCTACAGCTAACACAATGCCCAGCTGCGGGGCTAGGAAAGGTGAAAGGATTCCTTAGGTTGCCTTTCTTATAATGTTCCTAGTTTTACATCTCCAACTGCTGTATGGTATATTTTTGAAACAGCCTGACTTAGCTGATTCATATGCAGTTTGGAACCACCCAGATCCTTTTCTGCAAAGCTTCTGATCAGACGGATTTTCCCCCTATTATATTTATAGAGTTGTTAATTCTGATTTAAGTGCAGGAATTTGCACTACTCCTTTCTGACCTCATTTGTATTTCAGAGTATTGGTCCAGTGGACAAGGATCTTTTCCATTCCAGTCTTATTCTCCAAAGTGCCTGTTACTCACCCTGTTTGATGCTGGTTTCAAAGGTCACAAAGTTGGTGGGTTTTTTTTTTCCCATTTGTTAATGAAACTGTATAATACCATGGACTTCAGGAGGTCATATTTAATAAATATATCCTGTTTGAGTGTGAATGCTGATAACCACATTTTTAATACAGCTTTCAGCCAACTGTGCACCCATCTCAGACTAATTTAATCTAGGCTGCATTCCCTAGTGCACTTGAAGGAGTTTCGTAAGAGATTGACAAAGGTCTTACCAAAGGTGGGATCTTTGGCTTTTCACAGGTATTTGTGGAGACAGTGTCTGTTGCCTGTCACAGTCCACCAGACACCAATGATCTGTTTGTCACTGGAGGGTGGGTGCATTACAGATATGAATAGTTCAGTAGCCTCATTGCCCAAACTGGAAAAACAGTTTCAGTGATTATGTGGTATCTGTGCCTGTTAATAGAACCAACTTTGAGATCTCAGTGTATAAATGCACAAGTTGTTTCATGTTAGGAGTACTGTTGGGCATTGAGAATACTTTTGTTGGCATTGTTTCAGCAACACTAAGTTGAGAAGCACCTAGCTTTGAAATCATTGATGGATTTGATCCAGTCACTCATGGAGTACCAGCATTGTAGAGTGATCTAACTCCTGCTGTTTCTTCAAGAATTCTTGGTAGCGTTAGAGATGTAAATACGTTGGAGTGTAACACGAGGAACTCCTGCTGGTGTCACTGACAATCCTGTCTATGAAGGATTCTCAGGGAAGGTCCTTTTAGTTGATAAGTCAGTTAAGAAAGCTTCATTTAGTTTGTCCTAAGAATAGTCAAAAGTTCACATAACTAGAGGGGGAGAGAAAGAATATTCGCCCTATGCTTAATGTCTCCTTTTTTCTTTTTGAATTAACAATTGAGAAACTTAAGATACTTAGAGGTGCCTGTGAAAGTACAAAATGTAAGCACTAGATTTTGCAGAAGAGTGTTATTTCTTTACATGATGAGACTTGGGGTTCGCTAGTTTTGTTCACATCAAAGTTCATTGCTAAATTATGTTCTTGTAATAAACATTCTTCTATGCTGCTATTAATGATTGCAGGTGGCAATGAAACTCCTTTGGCTTCAATTTCTTATGCAGGTATAAATGAGGAAAGAATGACTGCTTTTTTTTCTTTCTTTTTTTTTTTTTTTTAAAGCTCTCACTTTTGCTGCTGGGCTTATGAAATGCAGGCCTTTTGTACTTAAATATATAAGTAACACCTGACACTTCAAGCTACAGATAACAGAGACCTCTTGTTTGTACTTCAGGTTCATTTGCTGCCAATCGGGAAGTCTGGTTCAGCAAACTGAGACCTTGATTTGGTGAAGTGCTTTAATTTGTGCCTCATTTAAAGTCTGTGAATAGGTCAATTTTCCCCAGTGGGTTTATTTGTATTTTTAAAGGATGTTAAGTATGTGTTTCTTTGTGTGCTTTGCTGGGGTGAAGTATTGTTCTTCTCAAATGGAGAAAGATGCGACTGAAATTAGCCATTTTGTTTATAAAGCAGACTGATTGTAGCAGTATTCTCACATTCTTGATCATTTTGAAGTTTATTTGCATCTCCACTGACAGAAGGACAGTTCTTTTTAACGAAATGTGCTCTGGAGGGTGATGATGAGATAAGTTTAAGTCCTTTGTTTTCTGATCCTCAAATTCTTTGAGTTGTTGCATAGCCCTTTCTTGGTTAGTTCTATGGAGGTGTAATCTCTAGTGGAGTGGATGAGTTTTCACATGCCGTACTGTATGTCCTCATTTTGCAACTTACTGTATGCTAAGCCCTTCACATGGCTGGTGGAACAGTTTGCTTACATTTGTTGGTTCCTGGGACTGAATTTCAGTGTGACTCAAAAATTCTTTGTCTGGGGACTTTGAGTCATGGATACTTTTTCTTTATTTCTGGCACAATATTAAATTCTATTCTTGACTGCTGACTCAGTATTTTTGGAGAGCTAGAGATCAAGCACCAGACACTTTTTAAATGGACTAGAGATTTTGGATGCAAGGCCTACTAATATACTTTCTGCTGTTCATAAGAAGATTAATGTGTGTTTATTGATGTCATTATTTTAAATCTCCTTGAAGGTATTCCCTCATTCCGTTGGGGCACTACTAAACTGATGGCATTTTCAGATGCTGAACTTTCCTTCTTCCAGAGTGCTGGATATATTTCATTTCTTCTCATACCTGAGATAAATTACTTCAGAATAAATCAATTTCTTTTAGGAACAAACCATTTTTCTATCACAAAGAGGGATGACTACTGGTTTCCTAGTGAAAGCTGAAGATTCTTCATATTACTGGAAGCACTGGATACAGTGAACAGCTGGGACCTCTTCTAGGGGATTCAGTGGCAGACTTGGTCAAGTTTTCTTTTGAAATCCAGTCAGTCATTAAAGGTTCCTTAGGGTTCTTGCTCTGTGTTATTTCTAAATAGAAATTCTTGCCTTGTTACAACCTTTCACCTTCTATTTCAAAACTGCTTTGAAGATGGAAGCTGTTCCCACTCCTGGTGGTGCAACATTGTCTTTTGCACTGCTATTATGTTTTCCTTAGAACCCCAAGCTACTAGCAATGTCAAAGTGCCAGAAAATGCAGCAAACACATGATGAAGTTTCTGTTTTCTTCTTGTTTTCACCTGAAAAATGAAAGGTTTGTCCTCATTTGGCTTTCCAAAAATCTTTGTTTTCATCTTTGGACATGAAGTTATTAAGAAGACAAACTGAAAGATCTGCTCCAAATGCATATCAGATGCACTACAACCACAAGGGGGAATTCAACTGTCTGCCGGAAATACAAAACAGTGGAGATGAAACAGCCTAGGAGGTTTCTGGAGTATGTGGAAGATGACAACTTCCTGACACAGCTGGTGAGTGAGCCAAGTAGGGAAGCTGCCCTGCTAGACCTGTTGTTTATGAACAGAGAAGGAGTTTTGGATTCTCAGAGAAGGTGGAGAGGGGTCAGCAGAACTGCCTCCTTGGACTTCTGCAGGGCAGACTTTGGCCTGTTTAGGAGCCTGTTTAACAGAGTCTCTTGGGAGGCAGTCCTGAAGGGCAAAGGAGTCCAGGAAGCCTGGACATTCTTCAGGATGGAAATCTTAAAGGTCCTGGAGCAGGCCATCCCCATGTGCTGAAAGACAAGCTGGTGGAGAAGAAGACTGGCTTGGCTGAACAGAGAGCTTTGGCTGGAACTCAGGAAAAAAAAAAAAAGAGTATCTATGACCTGTGGAAGAAGGGCAGGGCACTCAGGAGGACCACAAGGATGTTGTGAGGTTATGCAGGGAGAAAATTAGAAGGGCCAAAGCTCAACTAGAACTTAATCTGGCTACTGCTGTAAAAGACAATAAAAAATGTTTCTATGAATACATTAGCGACAAAAGGAGGGCTAAGGAGCATCTCCACCCTTTATTGGATGCAAGGGCAAACATAGAGTCAAAGGGTGAGGAAAAGGCTGAGGTACTTAATGCCCTCTTTGCCTCAGTCTTTAATAGTAAGACCAGTTGCTCTCAGGGTACCCAGTTCCCTGAGTTGGAAGACAGGGGCGGGGAGCAGAACAAAGCCCCCATAGTCCAAGGGGAAAGGGTTAGTGACCTGCTACACCACTTAGACACACACAAGTCTATGGGGTGAATGTGATCCACCCAAGGGTACTGAGGAAGCTGACCGAAGTGCTCACCAAGCCACTTTCCATCATTTATCAGCAGTCCTGGCTAACCGGGGAGGTCCCAGTTGACTTGAGGTTAGCAAATGTGACGCTCATCTATGAGAAAGGCTGGAAGGAGGATCCAGGGAACTACAGTCCTGTCAGTCTGACATCAGTGCTGGGGAAGATTATGAAGCAGATCATCTTGAGTGCCATCATGTGGCACATACAGGACAACCAGTTGATCAGGCCCAGTCAGTATGGGTTTATAAAAGGCAAATCCTGCTTGACAAACCTGATCTCCTTCTATGACAAGGTGACCCACTTAGTGGATAAGGGAAAGGTTGTGGATGTTGTCTACCTAGGCTTTAGTAAAGCCTTTGACACCATTTCTCACAGCATTCTACTGGAGAAACCAGCTGCTCATGGCTTGGAGGGGTGTACTCTTCACTGGGTAAAAACATGGCTGGAAGGCAGGGCCAAAATTTTTGTGGTGAATGGAGTGAAATCCAGCTGGTGGCCAGTCACAAATGGTGTTCCCCAGGGCTCAGTATTGGGGTCGGTCCTGTCTAATATCTTTATCAATGACCTGGACGAGGGGCTCGAGTGCACCCTCAGTAAGATTGCAGATGATAACAAGTCAGGTGGAAGTGTTGAACTGCTTGATGGTAGAATGGCTCTATGGAGGGATCTGGACAGGCTGGATCGATGGGCTGAGACCAAGGAAGGCTCATGGGAGAGCTTATCACTCTCTACAGCTACCTGAAAGGAGTCAGTCTCTTTTCCCAAGTAACAAGTGATAGGACAAGAGGAAATGTCCTCAGGTTGTGCCAGGGGAGATTTAGATTGGATATTAGGAAAAGGGTTGACAAGCATTGGAACATGCTACCCAGGGAAGTGATTGAGTCACCATCCCTGGAGGTATTTCAAAGTGGTGTAGATGCGGCACTTAGGGACATGGTTTAGTGGTGAACTTGGTAGTGTTTATGATTGGACTCGATCTGAAAGGTCCTTTCCAACCTAAATGATTCTATGATTCTAAGTGGTATTAAACCAAGAGCTGGTCCTTTTGGTATTGTTGAACCCTGTATATGGAAGAGTCATTTGGTTCATTACATCAGATAAAGTCTGAAATAAACTTGTGAACTGCATACAGGGTAGAGGTGTCAGCAGTGACTGCTTCAGTCAATTATCTACTCTGTGAAATCACTTGCTAAACATAGATATAGCTGGTGACTGGTGCTTTCTTGTTCTCAGAAGCTCTTTTGTTTATTAAGTCATGATATTACTCTGATGCCTCTGAGAACCAATAAGGCTTTAATGGCCACCAAGTTTGCCTAACTAATAGCCAAGTACAACATACTTTATAAAGCCCAAATGATTTGAGACTGTTCACATGTATCTAAATGCTTCCAACAAGGACCACGCAAACCATAAAGTATGAGTTAGCTTTAGCCACTGTCAGTTAAATCTATTAAACTTTTAGGTGCTCAAATCAACTTTGTCAAGACTACATCAGAGACTCTTCTTTAATCTTGTATTCTTGTCATTCCCTTTGGTCTCACTTGATTGATCTCTTTGAGGATTCTTCTTGAAGTTCTTAAAGACTTCATTATTCATGGAGGTCAGACAGGCTTCTTCGAACCGGAGAGATCCTGCTTCCAGAACAGACAATGCATATAAGCATTTTTAAGTGCTGCAGTATTAGCCTTTTGTGTGCTGGAAATTAAACACCATTTTATAAGACACTGCTATAGACTCTTTGCCCTGTTTTAATCATGAAAGATGATGATGGTATGCTTTCTACATTTGAGTTATAATTAAGATGACTGTTACATGTCTGGACTAGGTAGTATACAGGACAGAACTGAAGCTTATAAATTTGTGATAGGGCTCACACTGTGCTGGGGCTTAGACGGGAGGATGTGTATCTAAAGTAGAACAGTCATACAGCATTCAAAGAAGAGGGAACTGGCTGCCCTACTTATGACCCTTCCCTGTTGGCTGGGTGAGAAGGAAAAGTAACTTATAAAGCCTACCTTCTTAACTTCAAAGTAGAAAGGAACTGGGAAAAGGACAGAAGAAGGAAAAAGAAACACAGGAATTAAAGGGAGCACCCAAATATATTCAAAGTGCTGATCTCTGCCTTCAGGAACTTGTTTTACTGCTTTGGTTAGCTGAATCATGAGGTTGTTTTTA
The DNA here is from genome assembly GCF_000708025.1 of Charadrius vociferus. Classification (NCBI taxonomy): domain Eukaryota; kingdom Metazoa; phylum Chordata; class Aves; order Charadriiformes; family Charadriidae; genus Charadrius; species Charadrius vociferus. The sequence goes on from NW_009648807.1 coordinate 695,425, forward strand.
TATATTCCCCCAAGACATTCAAGCTCTTAAAAATTCTTGGCAGAAGTCCAGTTATTCTCCAGAAATCTTTTCCACTCTGCCTCTAGGATTTCAGCATGGGATTTGCTGTCAGATTTTTAGGGCCTGATTTATAGCAAATTTTCACGTCCCTTACACAGGACAATTTAAGAATTTACTCAGAGAAGAGAGAGGATATATGTAGGGTAGCAGCAGGAGACAGACATTTTTGAACTATGTTTAGAGAAGAGAAGGAGAGAGGAATTTTCATAAGAAATCATTTCACTAATGACTTTATGTATTGACTTCTGTACTGCTCAATACCTGTGCAAGTAAGTCCTCACTGCACAGTGAGTGTGCAGTGCCTTAATTGCCTTGTTAAAGAAGAGGGGAATTCCTCCACAACTGAAAAGCATGAAGTCTTGCAGGTATCTTGTACTGTATGAAAGGTATTGGATACCTTAGGACTGTAATTATTTGCCTTTCCTGCTTGAAGGCTCCCTAATACCTTCTTCTTAGATAACTCAATCATTCTGTACTTTAAACCTCACATCAAGTTCTGACATGGATGGTCTGAACTTACAGTCAAACATCTGCCCTGGAAAGCCATCAGTCTCACTCTCAAGTATCTTAGCTGTAGGTTCATCTGTCTTGTCAGAGTTCAAAGGAGCACCATGTTGTTTTTTTTCCCTCTTGCTCTTGCCTCACTTAAAACCCATTCCTTGTAATTCTACTTGAATTCTTGACTCTCTGACAGAGGTTCCTGGTATTGTCAGCACGGTCTTTCTCTCTAATGTATTTCCCAAGATAGATGAGAAAAAGAAACCTGGAGGTATTAATTTAAAAAAAAAAAATCATCCAAACTAGCTGTCTGTGACTCCTGACTACTGAATTTTATAAATGTTGACATAAATATATAATAAAGCTTAACTGAACGTTTGCACCTGCAATTCTGTGCTGAATGTTTTGGGTTTTTTTTCATTCCGTGTAATTGTTTTTTTTCTTTCCCAGTGACGGCTTTTTGGAGGAACAATATCCTATACGAAGCACACAGACAGACACAGTGAACTTGAATTAAAAGGTATGATGGCTCTTGGAAACCATCTGCCCCCCCAAAATTTTTATTCTTTTGTATGTGAAAATGTGTCTCTGCATGTAAAATCCAAGCAAATGAAGAAGTGGTGTCTGAGATTTTATATTACAGTTTTCTTTGATGTGCAAAGAAAAAATTCCAACATAGGGTAAGTAGAAGTTATGTCACACATTTCATCATTACTGTCCTTAATAACCAGTGGTGGTGTGTTGTTTTTTTTACAAGCAGGGAAGTTATACAGATCTCTCTCCACACACTGTTCCCACGTCCACACCTACACAAAATCTGCTGTATTGTTTTGACCGGGAAATGTCAATTATCCAGCGGTTTGGGGCTGGCAGTTCATTTGAGTTGTCAGTAAATTACAGACCACTAGTATACTACCAACATAGATCCTTGCCAATCCCCATCACAAACCACACACCCCATCACAGCAAGCATGCAGAAATTAGGGGATAGGTCAGGGGTCATTGTTAATGTTGAAGTTAGCCAACATGTGTGAAATTTCTACAGTTAAAAAAAATCAGTCAGTTGCCGATTCAGAGGTATCTACTGTGGTTTGGGTTACTCTAAAGTTTTTTATCTGGCTCACAGCCAGGTTGTCATAGACTTCTTTCAGGTCCTGTGTAATATCTACTATTCCTACCTGGATGTCTTAGACACCCTTGGACATCTTACATGTCCTAGGCACTATATGCCATGTGTGGACAACTGAAGCAGGTCCTCAGGGTTCAGATTTCTGAGAAAATGAGAAATAATTTCTTTAATGTATTACAGGCTGTTTATTATATGTTGGTATATAAGATATATTGTTCCATAGGCTTTCAAAGTCTTCTGGGAGTCCGTATGCTTTGTAGCCAGCTCCAGATTGAAACACATAAGCATGTCAGGTGCCATCTGAGGCATCCTAGTATCTGAAACTTTCCCATGGGGCTGACAGATGGGATGTGAGATGTACAAGAGACACTCCCCCCACCACACACATGTTTTCTGGATTGGCAGTGGGATGCCCTTGGGCATCTAAAACGACACCAAGTTTAGGCAGCTGGATCCCACTGCACAGCCTAACCTCAGGAGAATTCAGGTCCCTGAATTAGGAGTCATTCAGAGGATTCAGGCTGTGGCCATGTAGTTCAAAGGGTGGTATAGCGCAAGTATTACCTCATGCCCCTACAGTGCCCTCCATCTCTGCACCCTCAAGGAAATGCTCTGTCTTCCTGGATTTCTAAGAAACTGTCCTGGTAAGGACACAAGAAGGAACTTCTGGGGTCACCAGCTCTGGTCCCCTGCTCACCTCAGAGCAGTGTCATGCAATCTTTTTCCAAAGCTGTGCGGTCCTTTTCATGGACTAGACGAAGTATTCCCCATCTCTCTCCCGACTGCCCCATTCAACTGTGGCCCAGTCTTTATCTTCCCACTCCACTCAGCTTCCTGGACTCCTGCCCCAAAACATTTCCCCCTGGTTGCTTTAGCAGTTGAAGTCAGTAGAAGGTCAGCTCACAGTGTAAATGTTTACACAATAAACTTTGCTCTTTCTATACTTAAAGATAACTCTCCATGTTTTTAACCTCCCAGTGAACCTCACAATAATACTAAAAAGTCTGTCTTCTCAGTGAGGCTTAGAACAAAGGAGAGGGATGTGTAGGCCAGGCTGTTTTAGAGAGCCTGTGAGCTGAGGTAAAGAACTACCTCAGGCATCAGAGTGAGACAGACCATTTTCCAATTCTCCTGCACTAGCAAATCTGATTATTTGCATCATGAGGTTTGTGGTATTTGACGCCTTTGTTAAAGTTTCCCCTCCTGGAGTCCTGTGATGTTGCTTTTCATTGAAAAATATATTAACTTCTTAGCCTTTATTATAGTATAAGAAAGCTGGAAGACATGAAACTCAGAGGTTCGAGATTTCAAAAGGAGGTTAAGATACAAGTTAATTGTTAGTATTTCATGAAGGGTAGAGAAGAGATGAAGAAGATTGGATCAAGATTTTTGAAACTCACAAGATATCTCTTTTCCCCATACTTTTCCACTAAGTCCATCCTACATCTTTTTTTAAATAGAAATAACCATTATATATTTTAAACATTTCTATGTTCAGTTCGCTGGGCTTTTATTTTTCCATCCCTGAAATTGCCTTGCTTTTGAGGTTTTTTTCTGTTGTTTTGTTTTTTCTTTGCACATCATAACAAAGAATATTTTTGAGGTGAGATTTGAAAGCAGATAATGCGTAAGTGCTGTTGATGTTGACAGGAAGTCTCTTCTATGTGAAGGGCAGCATAAGATAAAACTGTTCTTTTTTCAGTTTTCAAACAAGTGGCTGATAGAGGCTGGTATCTCATACTGAAGGGAAGTAGAAGTTGACATGATTTAAAAAAAAAGATGATGGAGGAGATATAGGTGAGTTTGGGCTCAAGATGTAAAGCTATGTTTTAAGCACTTCGAGATTCAGTAGACCTATTTATTGACTGGGAGATGTCAGAGGCAAAGCTCAAGAAGAGAAAAGGAGAAGATCTATGTTCTTCCTGGAGGACTAATCTAAGTTAACAGCAATCAAAAATTGCTGTCAGAACAGAATAGCTAGTTGGCCTGATTTTGCATCTGGAGGTAAACTTGTGAGCATCTACACTTGCAATGGACTCTGGCTGGTTTGGAGAGGGCTCAGGGGGAAGCAGAGGGCACGCAAGAGAGATCGCCTGTTCGTTCATCGAGCTCATTCTGCAAAGACACGGTTATGGAAGTCTTTGTTCTGTTGAGTGTGTCAATAAATTCAGGATTTGTGCTTCCAAGTCTGTCCTTCCAGCACTTCCCATGAACACTATTTTCATACAGAAACAAGGGAAGAAAAGAAAAAGAAACCCATGCACGTGTGGATTTGCTTATGGGTAAAGCTATTTTAAGTTAGTTGTTTTTCATGGGTAAGCAGGATATCCAAGTTAGTTTTGTATGATTTATAGTTGGATTTTTATATAAAAAGCCACACTATTTCTGTAAAGTATTATACATTTCCTTTAGGGAAGACTAAATCAGCCCTATTAATTCAGCTAAATTCAGACTTCTGTGATAAATCAAGGAAATATATTTTAGATAGTCATAGGAAATCTATCCAGCAGCTTTGTGATAGTCGAATGGACAAATAAAAAAGAATTTGTTGAAGCTGAATAATAGAGAGTCCATCATAGCAGTATAATACAGTAGGAAACAAGGAAAACAAATGTGTTTATTTTGGGAAGTTACTATAAATCACCAGTAGACCTAGAAATATTTTTCTGAAAAAGGCACAGAAAGAAGTAAGGTTGTACAAAAACATATGCATAACAGGTTGAAGCAAATCGAAGGCTTTGAACCAAAAAGGAGGAGTTGTAGCAAAGCCCCAGGGAATTGATACCCTACTCTACTCTCAGTGGTTCCTTGGACCATATGGTTTTATGCTAAGGCATCACTTCTGTATGTGCTAATGTAAAACCTAAAAGAAAATTTAGAGTTCCTATTTGTGAACACATGACAGCTCAGCTGTATGAATATAAAAGCTCAGGACGATAAGAAACACTAGTGCAAAACTGCTACAATATACTCGTTGACTGCTGATATAAAAATGCTTTTTTTTTGTTATCAAATTTCAGTTTCTTTCATGACATGTAAATACATGTGTAATTGTCAGAAAGTTGATACAGTTGATACACTGACATGTATGAAACTTTCCTGAAAGTAATCTTCCCTCTCTTCTCACCCCTTTTGTCCAGCTGAACACCTCAATAAGATGAAAATGAATTTTGTTAAATGGAGCTTTTATTTTTTGCACTGATTTCCAAAATACAGTTTTACCACAGTTATTTTTTAGTATGCTCTGTGTTGCAACTGCAGTCAACAAAGACACACTCATGTTACGAATCTACAGTGGTTTGTCATTTTTTCAGCAGCAGACTTTGGTAAAAACCTATTTGTGGTGTTTACAAGAATTACAACAGCACCAGGGATTTGGACATACAGACTAGAGGCAGATAGAGTTTCTTAGACCAGCTGGAATTTAATTTCAAATAACGAACAAAAACATTTGGTGTTTTTAATGGGTTGAATTTAGCAGAGTGTGTTTTGAAGAAGCTTGCATCAGCTTAAAAGAAAAGCTTTTGCAGTCCTCCTTACGTGTTAGTTTTTGCTATGACATACAAACAATCCAGCACCGTATACCAAGCTGCACATTAAAAGCAGAGCTGGAACACTGAAAATAAAGATGGTGCCAAAATGCAAGGGCTCAGTGTCTGTGGGAGTGCCCCTGGCAGCGTTGTGGGCTCCCCAGGCTCCATTCTTATTGGAATTTCCCTTTGCTACCAGGTGGCTCTGTGCTGCAGTCCCATGGTGAATGAGTTCACTAGTGGAGATAAAGGGAGAATATGGTTGTATAACACAAAGGCAGTGGTTTGTACTAATCCTGGGCTGATAAAGTACCTTAGAATTGTTTTATTCTAGTTCTTTTCCTTTTTCGTAGCTGAAGTTGTGATGCCCTAGTCCCCGAGTGTGCCATAGCCCATCAGAAAAGGAAGCTTGCCTGTTCTTTTGCCTATGGACACCAGGTATGTTTCTAGAAGCACTCTAGAATAAGCTAACATTGTTCTACTTCCATGGAAGCACATGTTAGATCCATTTCTCCTATTTCTATCCTTTCCTTTTTATTAATCTCTCTCTCTCAAAAAAAAAAAAAAAAGTGTATAAAACACTGTTGACAGATATCTTTGACTTTCCTGGAAGTACTCGGATGCAGTACGGATGCAGGACCTATCATGTGGCTGTCCCATTACTGGATACCACATGGCCAATTGACGTGTATCTGATTATATGATGGGAGTGTTCATACATGTGAAGTACGGGCAGCTCAAATGTACTATTGTACCAAAATACAGGAGGTAAGTGAGATTAATGCCTTTATGTGATGTGGCATGCTTACATACTCCTGCTACCTATACGTACGTATCCTTCATACAAAACAGTAAAGGCCTGCCTTTTGGTCACTGTGATGACAGAGAGAACACAGGGCTTTTGGGAGAGAGAGTCCCAGGCAGCATCATAAATCCTAGAGCTGGTAAATATCTTCAACTGGTAACCTGCAAGTTAGCTGTTTATGAGAGCTGGAAAGGTAAGTTTATCATGCAGAAACTTCAGAGATTTTCTTATTGCACTTTGAAATTTTAAATTATTCTGTAGGCTAGAAAAAATGCAGTGTCTAGGGTGTTGCCTCTGTTATAAGGCTGAGGGACTTGGGTCTTTTTAGTCTAGAGAAAAGAAGACTGAGGGGATATCTTATCAATACTTACAAATACTTAAAGGGAGGGTGCCAGCTAGATGGGAACAGTCTTTTTTCAGTAGTGCTCAGTGACAGGACAAGAGGTAACGGGCACAAACTTGAACATAGGAAGTTCCATCTTAGCATAAGGAGGAACGTCTTTACTTTGGGGGTGGCAGAGCACTGGAACAGGCTGCCCAGAGAGGTTGTGGATTCTCCCACACTGGAGACATTCAGAACCTGTTTGGATGACATCCTGTGCAACCTGCTCTAGGTGACCCTGCTTGGGCAGGGGGGTTGGACTGAATAATCTCCAGAGGTCCCTCCCAACCCTGACCATTCTGTGACTGTGTGATTCTGTGATAAGTCCTCACTCTGAATGAAGCAGAGCTGGCATTTACAATGGGATGCTCCAGATAACTTCCCTGAGCAGTGTGTGAATAGCTGCTCTCACTGTGTGCAATGGTCTCCTTTACTTTGAGCAGACCCTTGATACATAGCTGAACAGGTGTGGTCCATTCCCACAGAAAGTTTTGGTTCTGATGAATAGAAATTGCCCCCACAAAAAATAATCAAGGAAAAAAACCACACCAGAAAGTATTTCCTGAGATTTTTCCCAACTGCCTCTGTAGAGTAGTTTTAATTTCAACACCCCCCAAAACTATTTTTAATTTATGCCACCCAAGAAGGAGCACAGGAGAAAGAAGATAGGAATGGCTCTGTGTGATGCATGTTAATAGCAGGAACGTCCCAAGCTTAAATGTGGAGTCTGAACAATGTGAGTATGGAGCAGCAGTATAAAAAGCTGGTTGTTATGTGCTCTATATCGATGTCATTAAAATTAGCCATAAGAAAGAGTTTGGAGCCTTAAGGAAGGTTTATGTTTGTTGCATGAAAAGGTGAGGACTTTCCACACAAATTGAACTTGACGCAATAACACACGATTTGCCTCTACATATTTAGACTTTGCCCTATTTAATTTCTAGGGCTTTAGCTTGTGTTTTCTTTTTGAATGCCCAAATATTTTGAGAAGAATGAAGATTAATTGCAGAAAAATGTTTTTGGAAAGAGACATTGTGGCTGAAATTCCACTCCCTTAGCCTAATGCAGCTTGTTTGCATGGCTAACAGTGACTGGGGAGGTGAAATGTCTCATAAGCAGGCCCATCTGTTCGAACCATGATGGTGAGTACTTGTTTGGTGGCAGGATACCCTCGTCACTCGGTTCTTATGTATCTTTTGGGTGTCCACAGTCCTGTTGCCGTTCAGGCTCTCTATAGAGCCAGCATGTGCTGGCACCCTTGCTCTATCTACATCCCAGTAATCACTGAATTGGCCTTCGCCACCACTGCAGAGAGGGAAGCGAAAGTCCCTTACAGTCGGCATAGCTATGTGTGATGTTTGAAAAGTGTGAGCTTTACTAAGTCTTATGGTTTCTTAGCTCAAATCCACTTGGAAAAAAAAAGGAGGCTGTAGCCTTAGTGTTTGTGAAGGAAAGCTTCAAAAACATGACCTGAACTCACCCTGCATTAAAAGGCAAATAAACCACACAAATGTATTTATTTATTTTTCAGTAACTCGTGTTACAGCTAATCTCATGATGTTTTGTGGTTTGACTCACAGTTTTCAAAAGCTTGAGGTTGGCAATAGTGAGTAATACATAGAATGTCACATACAAAGCAAAACCAGCTTGTATTTTATTTTTTTTTTTTTTAAATTTAAAGGTAATATAATGCCAAAACCAGTTTCTGCTGTGAGGTCTAGCCTGCTGCAGTAGGAACTCTGTTTGGCAGTCCAGGCCTTTGGCTTTGGTAAGAAGAGCTTGAATCTCAACAACTACAGCCTATTCCTGAGTAAGCAGTACTGTAAGCCATGAAACTAGTGAGCTCTGTTTCCTTATGGATTTGTGTTCATCATCTTTGAGGGCATCATCTTCATCATCTTTGAGACTTCCCTTCAGGTGTAACTGAAACTGGCTAATAATTTGAAAACACTTGGGAGAGGTGCTGGCTGTATATACATCTCATTTCATTTGGAAATAAGACTGAAACCAAAAGCTTCCCCATGCAATATATGTGAAGCTGTCAGAACCAGGCAAAGGATAAAAAGTTGAAGCCATTAATTAATTAATTCTGTTGCTGGTCTCATGAGGTATATTTCAACAATAGCTTGTGTCTGTTTTCCCTTTTGTATTTGCTGCCTTTGCACTGGGATTTTATATGGGAAAAAGGGGACATAAATATATTCTGAAAGAAAATCTGAAGTATTTTAAAATTTTTCATTTTACAGATCACCTATTATGATTTCATTGAATCCATGGTTCACTTTTTACAGCACAAAGAAAGGCTTTCAGCATACAACAATGATGAAAGCATGAATTAATTGTCTTAGCAGCCATTATGATTCTCTTAGTAGTACTAATTTTGATTTTCCATGAGAGAATGCATTAACACTACGTTGTTGTCACTACTAGAGGATTCTCAATCTGGACATACAGAGGTGTAGAACATTACTATATTGCCACTGGTTATTGCAGAATGTTGCCACTGATCATTTCCAAATGTTTTACCCCATGGGAGCGTAGAACCTTTTGTGAATCTCCATCTGTGCAGCCAGAGAAGGGCTGGTTATCTCACGCTGCATGCAGTGAGCATAATTGTCTCTCGGCCTATTTGCAGGGATTAATCCCCAGCCTGTATCCATAACTAGTGAGATAATTAACTCTTTAATTATTGATTCACACTTTGCGCCATGCACACATACAATAATTACCTTCATGTTTTCTTCTTTTCCATTGTCACAGATTGGAGTTGCTTTTAGCTAGCCAGTGTCTTTCCCAACCCTTCAAAGAGAATGGACACTGAATACTGAGATATCTGTCCCCTGTGAGCCCTGCTGATGTAAAAATCAGCTCTTCCTTTGCTCCTATCACTAAACATGGAACATTAGGTTGGTGAAAAAGGCTGATTATGCAAAATATCATTACAGTTGCAAAGCAAAAAAAAATTAGTATACTGTTGGGAAAGTCCTTCCTTCAATGAAAATATGACATTGAAAAAAATATGTTCTTGCTTTTGTTATTAAATATTTAGAAATTTCTGCATTTTTGCTACTAAAAATAAAATTCTGATGCAGTTTTTTTAAAAAATCTAACTAAGCTCTACTGCCAATTAATGTTATCAAAAGACATAGCCGGATTATTCTGGGGTCTTTTTATCTCTGCATGATGTGTATCTTCAAATATTCTCCCTTCTCCCATTGACAGTTGGGTGTCATTTGAAAACTGAGTAATAACAGTAACTATTCTCAGCAGAACTGTTGAAGCCCTTCTTCTGGAGGTTGATATACAATAAAATATGCATTCCACATTTCAACCATAGAAGTATACATGGCTTGAATTTTTTATACAGTAATTGAAAAGCTAGGGATTTGCAGGCTAGGATATCTGCAGGATGTCTTCTCAGGTTGAAGAGGTTGCAGAGGTTGGTCAGAGGTCAAGATCTCATGGACCTTCCCATACTGATTTTTTAACATATCAAGAAGAGGTATATCTTGTATAATTTCTGCAATCCCCCAGCATTAAATCTTAAATTTCTTGTTTTGGTATCTGTGATCACAACTCTCCCTCCCCTCCACCTTCCCACCCCCCCCCCCCCCCCCCCCGTAATGATAATTATACTCATTTTTGCAGTGTAAATATAAGGTAAGAAATGTAGTTGTATTTGCGACAAGCTATGTCTGTACTCTTTATTAGGTTGCTCCTCCTCTGTTATTGTTTAAATAATCTACACATCAGTGGTTGACTTGATTGTGGCTTTTATCACGCTCATGTAAGACATATGTTGCACATCATTATGTGTTTAACCATATATCTTCATGCTTCTCATAGAAGAAGTTAATATCAATTTCATGTGTTAGTTTGAATTCTTGAGTATGATTTTAGTGGATAATCAGATGACACCTGTGGGAATTATGGCTGTGTTCTTTTTGCTAGTATTTTGGATAGCATATGTTATAAGGAATCCATGCACCATAGCAATTTTTCTGTAAGGCTCGACTTGAAATTTCTAATTCACCATCCCTATGGACACCTATGTTAAGTAGCTGACTCGCCTCCACTGAATTTGCACAAGATCTCCTGTTGATTTCAATGGGAGGAGTATCAGATTTTTCTATTTTTAGTGCTATAGGGGGCTTTTAGAAATCCATCTTGACAATAATCTTATCTTATACATCATGGTAGTTTATACAATTAGTGGAAAAACATTTTCAATCAGTCGTTTTCCCTGTTGTCTGCTTTGAGCTAAGACTTTTGTTATTGCTGAAAGCGCAGCCCTTGTACTTGTTAGATAATTTACAGTAAACACACGTCCTCTTAATTACATCATAGTAGCTTAAACAGATTTGTAGAGCCATTAAAAAATCAATACTTAGCTTTTAGGTGATGAATTAATTAATGGAGTGTGAATGCTGAAAGTTTGCTTCATCCAGCATGCACTTTGACTTTTCATAGCTTCAGTATCAATAAGGGCAAAATTGCATGAAGTTAATAGTTCGAAAATGCTTATGAAAATGTATCACTTTCTGTCTGGCCTCGTGACTATTCCTGAAAATCTTTGTGTTAGTCCAGAAAAAGTGGTGCAAATATTTTTTTTATATATATGTATGTATAATGCCCACACAAATCTATTGCCCCTGCTCTAAGACCTGAATTTTTCATTTTCTCTTTGTGCTAAACCCCAGTTGAAATCAAGGTGAGCTTTTCATACGGACTTAGTTTGTAAGGGTAACTTGATCAGTTTTGCAGCAAGAAAATGCAAACTCAAAGGAAACTTAAAAGGTATATCTAACTTGAGTTTGAATACATAAAAACACAGCCAGAGTGACAAAATAAATATTTTCATTCTTTTTTTCCCCCAATCGTTGCTGCATTACAGATAGATCTAGAAGCAGAAAAGCCAAACATTGGGAAGAAGTATATTCTTATATTGTTTCTAGGGCAACGATGGATTGATTTCAAACAACTCTCTAAAGGCATTTCATAGGATGGTTTATAAGTTTATAATTGATTCTTTGTTCTAAATTGGGATGAGAGAGAAAATGCTGAGACTGGTAATTACCATTGCTTTTTTTTTCTAAAACCATTTAGCATTGGTTAAAACAAACAGGCAACAAGATTATACTAAAGAAAAGCTATACAGCTATACACTGACTAGCTTGTAATTCTCAGGAGCCTAAGTAAGACTATGTATTCAAAGTCCTACGTATGTGATAGGATCCTTGCCTATCAAAATGCCCATTCCTGACTTCTGTTACTGTCCACCATTTATGCAATGAAGTCCCTTTAGAAATATTTTTTTTTTGTATATGCAACTTCAGTTTTATGTCCTTGATTTGCAGTGACACAGGAGAAGCAGAAATGAGATTGTTCATTGTAAGTAGAGTGTTCAATTGGTCCAAGTATTATGTTAAATGGTTACACCAGGAACAAAAATCTGAAAATTCAGAAGCGTTAAATATTTCTAAATTATGTCACTTAATTAGTTCCAAATTTACTTTTGAGCCTATACCAAGAAAATTCCACACCACCCAAATATACAGAATTACTGAAGATGAAATAACAACTGACAGTAGCACTTTCTTCAACACGGTCACTAAGATGCATTTGATGTTTATTATCTGGGATTTATAAACTATCTATTTCTTTAAATGCGTGGCCTTGGTGCACAGCATATCTGCTCTTCAAAAGAGTTTCATTATTTAATTATTAAATGCAGTCTTCATTCTGTGTGTGTGAGAGAGAGTTGTTACCATAAATGTGGAGTTAATTTGAAGGGTTATTAAAAAGAGTGTTCTGTTGTGCCACTTGCTTATATTTTGATAATATATTTAGCATATTCATACCTGTGTCAGAATTTCAACAAGGAACTTAAAAGAACCCCAACAGGTGTGTCTTTCATGCTGGGCTTCTTATCACTTACAGTCCCTTGAGCAGAAGTGGGTCAACTGTGCTGTAAAAGGGGATTTTTCACTCAGCTTTCAGGTGTGGGAACAAAACATGCCAGCTTTGAAGTGCTCAGGCTTTCATTTGTCTCTTGGAAGGCAGACCATGCTTTCCTCATTTGGCTGGAATTTATGCTTCTACTGTATGTACAAATAAAATAGGAAAATATCTGAACTGATTTTTTAATGAGAAGTGATGGCAGAACTGGAGATGTGGCAGCATTATTTGATTTTTAAAGCTGTGCTGGTGATTGGCACACAACATTGCATTTGAAGTCTCTTCTCTGTACTGCTGTCTGTGGTGCATATATGCTTACTGTTTTATTCTTAGCTTCGCTCTTCTGTTTTGTGTTTAGAGATATTCTTCAGGAATAGGCAAGGCTGCTCAGATAAAATATGAACTGCCACATCCGGAGAATAGCATTTTCTGACATTCAAACTTAGCATTAAATAGATATGTACTTTTTTTCATATTTGGGATCAAATAGGAAGAGAGAGCATAAAAGAAAAAAATCTTTTGAGATATTTAGTTCTGCATACAAATGAGGAAACCATAAACCCACACTTCTATTTTTCTTTGTGGATGTTCAGTGCATTTTCTACAGTCAAAGATTCAGGTAAGATTTTGTTAAAACATAGGCTTTAGAGCACTTGTGGAAACATAACTGAACTAAATCAGATTAAATATCCAATATATGACTGTAACTTATTTTATCTCTTCTTGCTTCTTATTGAATGAACACAGTGGAATAAACTCTCTTGCTCTGTCCATCAATTTCTTCTGTCTTTGCCTTCTTTTTGTACCAATTTTGGTTGTGTCGTATTGCGACCCTTACAACTGGGCCATAGCTTTCCTCTCCTGGATACTTTTTGTACAAGGATTAGGAAAGCGAAGCCAACATGATTAAAGGCTTCATGTGTGTGTCTGTGTCTGTAACTAGGGGTCACATGACAGCTAATATTCTGTAAAGAGAAACTTCCTATATTTTTAATTTGCAGTGTTTGTCTGTATCTAGATGTTAATATTTTTCTTTTTGTTGCATCAATATTAATCTAGCTTGTTTGTTTCCAGCTGCAAATTTGTTTTTACCTGCAACTCTTGCTGCCTTCTTTCATACTGTCCTCTGTCTTCAGTGACCCATCAGCCTCGCTACAGCACAGCTTGCCAACAACTTCTCTGCATTGTTATCCTTGCTATAGGTTCAAGTCTTTACAAAACCCATTTCAATCCCACTTTCACTCCAGTGTTTTACAGGAGGAAGCTGAAAGAATATTTCAAGTCTATACCTTCTCAGCTTCTCTCACTAGTTTGTCTGAAATAATAACCAATTCATTGTGCCTTTTACATCAAAGTTCATTTGCATCACTCCTTAACAGAAAAGTATCGCTCAGCAGAAGTAATAATAGCAGTGTTTTTGAAGAGTGTCCTTCCCTATTCTGTGAAGCATTTGTGTATTTAATAACGTAGTAACTTTTCTAGGAATATAAAAATCTTAAGAACAATCACTCAAACCTTAAATACAATATATTACGTAGCATTTATTTCTTCAGCTCCCTTGATTTTGCTGTGAATGGGGGAACGGTGAGAGGCCCATCACCGTGTGGGGGATTCCAGGAATATATGACCATGCTCTCCAAAGCAGCAAAGACTGGTGCACACACCACCTCATTAAAACACAAATTCCTTTAGTTGAGAGTCAGTAGCCTTGGGCACACATTTTTCTAAGGCAGGAGTTTTTCTTTTTAGTAATTGGTGTATCCTTTCTCAGAAGACTGCAACATACATAGATATTTTAAGCTAACAATAAAGTTAATGTTAATAATAACCAAATTCCTATATTTCTGTGGTATAACAGTTTACAGGCATTTAGTTAAATTAAAAATAAAAGAACTGATAAACAATAATATTTTTATATCACTACTGTTTTTGTGTTAAGTAGATATATTGGTTTATTGTTGAAATGCTAGTCATTTTTGCAAGGCAGCTTTCAAGATGCATCATAAACTTCTAAGGATAAGACAGGAGTTCTGTTCTGATGGTCCTGAAAGGACAAATTAAAAGATGATTTTAATTTGTCCTAATTTAATTTTAATTTTAAACTCCATTTCCAGCTCTCTAAATGGAGTTTGGAGTTCACTGATTGACTAGTAAAGCAATCATTTGACAATAGTTTCCAGAACTCTTGTCCCATATACTTATATCTTTCAATGTGCAGGAGCCATTTCATGCTCAACATGTGAATTAAAGAGAACCGTTATTGCATATTTCATATCCACATACAGGAGGGGGCCTCCAGTGTTTTTGGTTGGGTCTTTTCTCCCTGCCCCCCCCTCCCTCCCCGCTGGCGCGTAGTTATGATGCAGCAGGAAGAATTTCAGTGTAAACTTGCCCTAGTATTTTCATTTTATACCTCTATTTCACTGTGAGCACACGCCTTCCCACTTCTTTTTCACCTTCAGACTTACTAGCAAAAGCTTTCTTAAAGCCAATGTAGAGCTGGAGTCTTAAAAGAACTGGTGAGGCTGGGATCCACATCCCAGAATTCAGTGAAGCCAATGTCAACAAATGCCAGGTTCTCAGCAGACTGGCTATGTGCTATAAAGGAAGCATTTTTCCACTGAATGTCTGGCAAATGTATCTGTTGAAAAGAAGAGCATCTCATGATTGAAACCCTAGCCTCACAGCAGGCTGAGCAGGACTTCAGAATAAATTGAGCTGCTGAACACGCACTTATTTTTATGCTCTATGTGATTAAGTTGCTCCTAAATAAAGCACACAGCAATTAATCTGACAGAAAGGAAACAATTTACAGTACCTTTTTCTAATAGTTACATGTGTACACAGCTACCCACTACAAATTGTCCCCTTGGAAGGACAGGTCACAGGGAAGAAGCAGACCTTGACCCTGACATACTCTACTTGAACTTTTCCTGACATGGTACTGCAGACTTCAGCACAGATCCATTTCCCATCCGTCTTGTTTGCTCTTCAGCTGCCACCTCATTGCTCTTTCAGCTGCAGAGAAGGCAAAGCAGGCAGCTGATGCTATTTCTGCTGAGCATTTGGGCAGGTGGGTGATGCTGTGTGCCTCTTATATTGGTGAAGAGTTGCTAGCAATTTCTCTAAATCAGTAGCAGGAAGTGAGGTAAGAGAAGGGTAGAGAATTTATAGTTTGAAGAAAAGAAACAAAGAGAGAGAAGTAGAAGATGTTACTGTTATTTTTTCTTTTTTTCCTTTTCCCCCCAATTGATCTAGTAAAGCTCATATTTTAGTGTCAGAAGAAAGGGCTCTTCTTTCTTTGATCATTTTCCATTGACACATAACCACGTGCATTGCTTCCTACGTTTCACATGGCTAAATAATTTGGTTTAGAAAATGAAAATTGTGATTTTACTAGATGGATTAAAGCCCAGACTGAAACTTGCTTATTGTTTAGAAAACAGGAGAATCCCTTAAAGATTCCCTGCCAGAGCGTTGTGGAGGTGGCAGATCCACAGTGTTTTGTCTAGGCCTGAGTTTGGTGGTCTGGGGAGAGCCCTTTGGTTTACCTGACTTTCTCCCTGATGGAGGGATCGATGTTGAGGAATATCACACCGAAGGTTTTTGCGATTACCAGCTCTCTGTAAGACGGGGTTTTCTGGCCTGGGGTGAGTATCATTGGCATACAAATAATGATACACATCACCCCTGTATATGGATCTACTAGGATGACGACAGCCTGGAGTGGGGAAAACAAAACTGCTTAAGGGTGCCTGTTTCTAATATTTAACAATCCCTAAAATTTAATGCAGTTATCCATGGGAAGCAAAAGGGTATTCCATGCTGCCCATACATAATGGCAGGACTGCTTTTTTACTGTGCAAAAAGTTGTTTGTTTATGCGGAACAATTTTCATGTAGGTAAAAACACAGAAAGTGTCTTATCTCCCCTGTTGGGTGTTTGCAACTTTGATTGTGCAAGAGGCTCTCAATGTTAGGTCTTTATTACAACCTTTTGCTTCATGACACACCTTAATGTTTCCATTTCTTCTGTAGTTCTGAAATAAAACAATGTGTTTGATACTGCTGGGTGCCATTGTTTTGCAGCTTTGGTCAATACCAATTTTATGTCCCTGTGGTTAGCTAGCTGGTAGCTCTTTTCACATCTTCTTTTTCCGCTCTGGTGGCTGTTTCTTTCTGATCCCCTCTGTACTCTGCTTTGATCTGAGTTAGTTGCTGTCAGATATGTGCATAACAGTTTTAAGAACAATGGCAAGCTCAATTTTTCTACTTGCCTTTCATCACAGGTGGCCTGCCTGCTGGTCTCTGGGTTCTGATTAAGAGCAGTAGAAAAAAATATCCCTAAAACTATTAAGTATTACTAAACTAGTGGACCTCATTATCTACTTCATGCTGCAATCTCCTCTGGCCACATAATGTCCTGGTGATTGCATAGCATAATAATCAAATAAAACATATACATTTTTCAGGTGGCCCATAAAGACATGCTTCCTGGGAAAACATTCAGGATTTCTATTTTAAATGGAAATTTAAAACTTCTCTTGTTTCTTTGTTGTTGTTGGTTTTTTTTGTTCTTTCTTTTCTTCAACATCTCTCCCTCTTCTTCCTCCCCTGTTTCTCTATTTTGAATTTGTTGATTCCTTTGTCTACCACCTAAGCCAGAGTGAACACATCTGGGCTGGAGTTCCAGCTGATGTGGAAAGACCTGTGTCAGCACATGGAATGAGAAAATCTCTGTAAGAAGGTTTTAATACTTTGTAGCTGCCAAGATGGGTGTAGTAGCAGAAATAACAACAAAAATTGGTCTGCTCATCTTGCTATTTCATCAGCTCACTGTGCTGTTAGTGCATTCTTCATAGGACATCTGTAAAGCTACATCTGAGTGGTGTTGTCATTCCCATCCTGCTTTATACCTGCCCATCTACCCCGCTTTTCCCCTTTGAGATTACCTCGCATTTTTAATCAATGCCAGTTGATTCCAGATTAAACATGGCTGTGATGCTCAAGATAAACAAGCACTTAAGGGTAGACTGTCTATATTTGAGATTTCTGTATGGATTTCATTGTCACAATCACTTGAAACAAGGACCATTGGATGCTTACCTGAAAAATAAGACTCAGGAAACTGACTTGGAAAGAACTGTGGTCAGAAATGGATCGACTGATGAATTTAAAACCCAGCTGTACAATGGGTTAAAACCACAGTTGCACCAGTTAGTGAATGGAGGTGTCTATGTTGAGAAGCTGGTAAACACAGTTTTGCCTATCAATTAGTCATTTGTGAAAAGAAACAAAGAACTAAGTCAGAACCCTCTTTGGTAGTTTTACATTGCTTCATGAATTTCCATGCCTAGCATTTGTGTAATAATTTACTTGTAAATCTCTGCTTTAGTGGCACACAAATTCATATATCATACTTTTTTTTTTTATGATATAACTCACAGGCCATGAAACTTGAAAAATATTCTTTGTTGTTTCTTTGAAACGACACTTTGTATTTAATCCTAAGTTTGGTATGATGTGGGTTGTCATACCCGCAGTATCTCAAATTCTATTTTAAAGGAAATGTAATGTTATGTTATGTGTATATACAGCTGAATTTTGTGGCAGGAAAAAAGTGACAAGTCTGAAATCATAATATTTCCATTCATCTCTTCGGATGAGCAAACAGAGTCAGATACTGTTGTAGTGATTTTAATAGGACATTTATTCTGTAAAATACTGTTTACACA
Source organism: Charadrius vociferus (assembly GCF_000708025.1). Classification (NCBI taxonomy): domain Eukaryota; kingdom Metazoa; phylum Chordata; class Aves; order Charadriiformes; family Charadriidae; genus Charadrius; species Charadrius vociferus. Next base: position 713,521 of record NW_009648807.1, read on the forward strand.
GAGTAATGCTTTTGCAGTGTGGGTCACCAGTTCTTCGGCTTGTATTCTGATACAGCTGGTTCTGGTACAAATAAGACTCCAGTTTGTAAGGGTAGCTTTTATGTATTTTTATATGTTGGCCCTGCAAAACCATGGGGAAGTGGCATAAAATCTCTCTCTGGTATCTTCTGTGTGAATAGTGACCTATGTCTTTTTCCCTGCTTTTATACCTGACCTTCTACAGATACTGTTGATGAGCTGTCTTTCATCTCTGCTGCACCTTGGAGTTTATATTTAGCATCTCTGCACATAAACATATCCTGTTCCTTGCCATCCTTGAACACCCACCACAAACTTCCTCTGCCTTTGTCACTGTCAAGTTCCTTCAAACAACCGCTAGCTATTTTAGACACTTTTAAAATTTATTTTTGCACAACCTGACAATACTCCTGCTTGCTCTGTTTCCCATTAAAATGCTCCCACAGGGTTGGTTTGATTTATTTTTTTTTTTTAATTCTAATACTCCATGAAGCAAATCCTGCCTGTTCTTTTTGTTTTCCCCCAGCTCCATTGACCTGGCATGCAAGTGTGGTACTGCCTTGCTGGTGGTAGATCTGTCCCCCCAGTTCTCCAGAGGGAAACTAGAGTTACAGACATAGAGTAGGATGGCAATGCATAGGAAAAGCTAGGAGATGCCTGGTGCTATTACAACTACATGAAAGTATTTAGACATCCAACAGACAAACCACAGAAGCACGTCCTATCCTTCTATGTTGAGGACCTGGTAGCTATGATACGAAGATTGCTTAATTGAATGTCCTGTCCCCTACTGTCTGGAGAAAACAATCTTGGTAAAGGTCAGAAGGTAGAAAGCTTTTAATTTTACTCTGTGTTTACTGATTTGCTATTGGGATCTACTTTTGTGGAGCATTTAGAACACCTGTCATCGTCCCAGGACTCTTTGAGATTAATACCTGTTTCCTTACAAGGACTGTCCAGAGAACTTCTGCATTAACTTCAGTATAGTTTATATAGCCCGCACAATATCCTGGTCTCTAAACTCGAGAGACATGGATTCAACAGATGGACCACTCGGTGGATAAAGAACTGGCTGGATGGTTGCACTCAAAGAGTTGCGGTCAACAGCTTGATGTCCAAGTGGAGACCAGTGACGAGTGGTGTTCCTCAGGGGTTGGTACTGGGACTGGTGCTGTTCAACATCTTTGTTGGTGACATGGACAGTGGGGTTGAGTGCACCCTCAGCAAGTTTGCTGATGATGCCAAGCTGTGTGGCAAGGTAGACACACTGGAGGGGAGGGATGCCATCCAGAGAGACCTGGACAGGCTGGAGAGGTGGGCCCAAGCCAACCTCATGCAGTTCAACAAGACCAAGTGCAAGGTCCTACATCTGGCTCAGGGCAATCCCAAACACAAATACAGGCTCAGCAGAGAATGGATCGAGACCAGCCCTGAGGAGAAGGACTTGGGGGGGAAGGGTTGGTGGATGAGAAGCTCAATGTGAGCTGTCAATGTGCACTTGCAGCCCAGAAAGCTAACTGCACCCTGGGCTGCATCAAAAGAAGCATGGCCAGTAGGTCGAGGGAGGTGATTCTCCCCCTCTACTCCATTCTGGTGAGACCCCACCTGGAATACTGCATCCAGCTCTGGCGTTCCCAACATAAGAAAGACATGGACCTGTTGGAGTGTGCCCAGAGGAGGGCCACAAACATGATCAAAGGGCTAGAGTACTTCTCCTATGAAGACATGCTGAGAGAGTTGGGGTTGTTCAGCCTGGAGAAGAGAAGGCTCCAGGGACACCTGATTGTGGCCTTCCAGTACCTAAATGGGGCCTACAGGAGAGCTGGGGAAGGACTCTTTACAAGGGCATGTAGTGATAGGATGAGGGACAATAGCTTCAAACTGAAAGAGAGTAGATTTAGATTAGATATTAGGAAGAAATTTTTCACTTTGAGGGTGATAAGCCACTGGAACAGGTTGCCCAGAGAAGTTGTGGAAGCTCCATCCCTGGAGATGTTTAAGGCCAGGCTGGATGGGGTTTTGAGCAACCTGGTCTAGTGGAAGGTGTCCCTGGCTACGGAAGGGTGGTTGGAACTAAATGATCTTCAAGGTCCCTTCCAACCAAAACCATTCTATGATTCTATGATAGTTTAGCTGAGTAGCTACACAGAGCTGTGCTACTTAAATGCTTAGCCAAGACCCAGAGACAGGAAGAGTAACAGAGCACTTGCATTTTCAGAAGTTTTCTCTGGGAGTGAGTGAGTTGGTATAAGGCAGGATTTTTTTCTTTAAATTTGTGCATGCTTTTTTTTAATGTGTTACCTTAATGAGATGCTGAGTCCTTGCAGTGCTAGCACCACTAAAAGTTATCTGAGTGGCCCAAGTAGTTCACCTTCTTTCTCAGAAGCTATCTCATCTCATGTTTTACTGCTCTCCTGAGTTTCCCAAATGTCATGTTATTCAGCTTTTTTCACACCCCTGGCCAACTCATCAGCACAGTCATTATCCAACCTCTCGAGCTGATCTACTTAGCACCTCATTAAAAAAAATATGTTCAGCTCATCTCCTCTCACTGCTCTTCACTTGTCAACAAGTCCTGTTTTTTCGCCTTTTACATGCAGTCCTTTTGGTGCTTAATATTTGTCAATCATTATTTTTTACCCTCTGGTGCAGTTTTCTCATGCTGCTCTTGCTAACCATCTCATCTATATTATATACCACTGCCTATTTATCTTACAGTATGTATCTATATATGGAAATTTTTGTTCTTGTTTATCCTTGAGCTTGAATGCTAAAGCCAAGGCATAATACCATATTCAAATATATCCTCTGCCATTGGGTTGGTTTTTTTTAAAGTATATTTTCATAAACATACTGCTATTGCTTTGTTGTAGTTGTCAGAAACTTTTCAGTTGAACTTTTCTGTAGAAATGGTTTTCTTACTTGGCTAGATGATTCAATATTTCTTTAAAGCATCCATAATTATTTCTGAAGGAAACTTGTTAAAAGTAAGCCCACAAATAAAGATACAGATGGGGATTTTAATTTTTTTTTTTACTGATTTTTTTTAAAATCAGAAAGTTAGCAGATGGTTTTTCTAATTTTTTCCTCAACAGAAAATAATTAGGGTTCAATGATATGGAACATGCCATCCTTCTAATTTACTTTAAGTATCAAGTAACATTTTTGGCCGTATTTGTGTTCTTTACTGCATTTCACTATGACTTCAGTATACTCTGCCATGAAAACCCGGGCGATTCTTGAAATTGATGATAAGTTAGCCTGGGGATGGGACTAGGCACTTAATTATGTTTTTGACCATTGGGGAACAGTAGGCAAGTGAATAAAAAGTGACTTTAAAAGTATTTAGCAGTCACATGACTTCTTCTGTACCACAATTGTTTGATTTTTTTTTCCTATACATAAAACAGTGACCGTAGTTTTGGGAAACACCAGTATGTGTTAACAGGTAAATGCTGACTTTGCATGGCTGACCATAGTGTGTTTGAGTAGCCAGAAAAATAGTGGTGACATTTGTGGCTGTTACATGAACAAAAGACGAATAAGGTTTCTGAGAAATTGGAATTTCTTGGTACCTGACAATGTTCAATGAGTATTGATAACAATTTATTTTACTACTACCAGCTGGAAACCAAAAGATATTACTCCTCAACCCCCAAGTATCAATGATAGCTTTTGAAGATTACAAGGGCATAGCAAACAAAACAGCATCGCAGGACTAGATAAGACAAATCATAAAAACCCCAAAATATTTCAAACCATTTTTAAAGAGATCTGGGGCTTCAGTAAGATTGATATTCGGGTGGCTTCTTTGGTTCCTCCAATATTTGCTATAGTGAAGTAATTTTATGCAGGCAGTGTGCTTTTCAAGGAGATACCTGAGAGGTTTCTGCATTTAGTGCACTGAAATGTTAAAGCCATGACATTCTAGACACAGACTACAGTCCTGGATTAAACTTTTGAATTCTTAGGAAAATTTTCTTGCAGAATCAGCTTAGCTGAGCTCAGTTATGACTAGAGTACAGTGGTTCTCATGCTGATGTTGCTGTGAACCTCTGTTTTAAGTTGAGACCTATATTACCGCCATTAGCCTAAGAAAGACAGAGCTGCTTTTGAGTATACACAGGAATGAGAAATGAGGAGCAAGAAATACCATAGTACACTCTATACCCCTGCTATAGCTGTTTCCTTGTTCTGTCTGAATTTTGACTACAACTGAAAGTCTGGTCTTCATTTTCAATACTCTGGAGAAAGGACAACACAGACAATCTGACCACAAGGAATAAATTTTTTCATTATTTTCCATCTCATAGACTGTTATCTGTACAGGTCCTGAGCAGGAAAACATCTAGAAAAGGAGTAAGTCCCCAAGGAGAGGGTGCTTGGAGGAAAAAAAATGTCATCTCACCATAGTGAAACCAAAAGGCTTGGAACATGCTATAAAATCTCCATTGTGCCTGAAAGCAGAATATGTTAATTTGATTGTGATAACATGAGTGTGCCTTTAAATAATTCCCTGTCACAGTTAAAAGGTGAAGAATAATGAAAAAGGTAAATGGGAATTATGGAGGACAATATTCTGACTACATCCATCAACTCTTAGCTCTATCTGTGTGTTTATGCATGCCATCAATGTCATAGTAGCAACTGTCTTCAGAGAAGCTGTGCATAATGAATCCTTTAGGTTGACAATCTGTTGAAGGCAACTGTTTGTATGTCTTGTTTTTTGAAAAAAATACACTTAAGATGGCTGATGACTTGACTCTTATGCTTAGGGGACTGTTAGCTGCACCAGCATGAATAGTTCATTACCGTAACTATGCTGGGGCTATGAAAAAGAAGAGGAAAATATATTTGCTTAGTAAACGTCTCAAGGGATGAATTAGTTTTTCCTTTCCTGCCTTGCTCAAGAGTGGAAGCTACGAAGTCCTCTATTGCCACCATTGCCATCACCTCACTGCAATAGCTCCCATTTTTCATAGGAAGGCAGCTGAGGTGGATTCCATGCTGTTTGTGCAACGAACCCTGCTGTTCATCCCTTACAGTCCTCTAGACTGTGAGCTGTAGCCAATGGATTAGGGAAACAGTCTATTCCATCTCCTCGAGATACAGATTTGACTTTGAGTTGTCCTTGTGTTTTCTAGTGCAATCTTACGTATATCATGAGCAAGAATTTTGAGCAGCCTTAAAAGCATAAAATGAAACAGCTTTTTTTTTTTTTCCCCATCATATTAAAAAAAATAAATCAGTAAGACCAAACATCTGCTGGATTGTGGAAAGATTCAAACACATTTGTAGATGGCTGAAGCCTAAGGGCTTTCACTGAAATTGCAACTTAGTTTATTCTTAGCAATTAGATGGAAACTGGCCATATTTCAAATATGACATAAAAATGAAATGTCCTCCATATCAAACTGACATCGTACTCTTGGAATACCTGGTGTGTTGCATGCAATGTTGTTTTCTTGTCTTTCTCTTTTCTGCCTCAATACTCTGATCAATAAATGCATACCTAGGCAGCCATGGTGACAAAGGACAATGTCTTTCCTTCAGACAATTGATGCTGAATAGAATGCATGAAACATCAGCTAAATTTGTGAATCTTCCATTCAGTGGTGTGTGCTCTTGAACTCTGTCTTTCCATAGCTTCAGCTTAATAAAGGATTTGCAGGGCAGATGCAGAGAATGCTTTGCAAATCAAAGGAAATGTCCCTGAACTGTAATTAATCTGATTAGTTATGAAAAAGTTAGGGGAGATCTTGGCCTCCTTCATGGAAGAGCTCTAATAGTTTGATTTAATAATGTATAGAATAGAGGGTTTCCTGTGCTCTTTTTTGATGGGATGATCTGGAATACTTCATGAGTGCAGTGAAGCTATAAACAAGAAGTGTTGGGGTTTTGTTTATTTATTTATTTATTTATTCAGGACTACAAAACTCATTCAGTCAACAAAGTGAAATGGCTGATAAAGAACATGCAAACATATTTCTACAGTAACAACAAAGGAGAGAATTTCATAGTACTTACTAAAGCTTGCTGAACTCTTAGTTTTCCTAGAGCTGTTTAAGTTCCACAGGGGCACTGCTGCTTCCACTTTGGCCACATATACTTGGCTTTTCAGCAGCAATGTACTATCCTATATCCATTACACCTGCCTATATTATGTTCTACCCAAGCATTGCATTAAAATCCATATGAAATACTTATTAAAAGAACATGGAAAACAGACACACAGGCATTTCTCAAAGCATATGGAATTTTACTACCTCATCTGGAATATATGGTCATATTAATCCTTTACTCCTTCAGATATGTCCCTGCATCTCACTGAATCTGAAGGCATAGGAGGATTACACCTCACTTGTAAAATATGATAAATAATTTGTCTTTGAAACTATTGATTGTGAAATTTATTCTTAAAACATACTTTTCCTAGGGAAAAAGAAGAAAAAGTCTCAAGTTGGAAACCCAGACCACCCAGAGAGAGATTGTACAAAATTTGGATTAGCACTCTGACACTGTGAATATTTTAGATAGGTGGATATATTACAGAGGGAACTATCAGAAGTTAATATGCCAGGTATGGTTGCTCCTGCACAATTTTATTAATGTAAGAAGTTGTGAGGTATTACCTTTCAAAATGTAAGTCTTGTTTCCACCCTCTGCCTTGGTAGCGGAAATGGGTTCTTTTAAAATTAGATATCATTTACTCTTGAACTAATCCCCTTCCACCTGGTTCCTTCACCATGGAGGTAGTATAAGGGGCCTTGCAGCATCTACATTATTTGACTGAGCACAATGTTAATAACTTTCTTTTAGTGCAGATCCAGACCAGTGTATTCATTTGGTTTTGCACAGCAGCTGTACAGGCTTACCAGCATGAGACTGGGAGCAGTATTCAGTATTTTCAAGTGTGTCTGTTTTATTCCCGTGTCATGTCTAATCAGCATCGGTGTCCCTGCAGCAACACCTCTAGGAGTTCAGGCTCTGGATTTAATTATGGTGGAAGTGACTTGGTGTTGACTGTTTCTATGGTGTACACATATTCTATATTGTCCTTGGTATATAGGACGATTCAGATCAAGTACTTCACCTGGCTAGGTGTGCAGTGTTGTATTTAGTAGTAGAGCAGATGGCATTTCACTTCCTGAGACACGCAGCAATTACTGTATACCTTTGCCTTTGAGAATTTTGTGACTTAGGGCTAAGACTTTCCAGTGCAGTGCTGGATGTGTGTTTAGTCCTTCAGTAGCTGTCTGGGTACGTGTATGGCTAATTTGCTTTCAGCAGTGCAGTGGAAAAGCGTGTTTGTCATTTTCTTATAAAACCATGGACAAATTCATGTAGCATGCTTCTTCTTGTCAGTTACTTACAATATGTAATTTAAATGATGCTATTTGCATTTGAGAAAGAAATGCAGTAAGTGCTGCCACAGGAGCAGTAGTTAGGCTTATTAGAAATCTTCCCATAGTGAGGAAGAAGGATAAAATATAAACTTGTTTTTAAAAAGTATTAATATCTTAAAAGAAGTGTGTACCGCTATCCACTGAAGTATTCATTGAACTAATGGATTGATTTTTATAATTGTCTTACTACTAGATTGCAAAACTGATGTTTAATGACACAAGATTGTTTGGTTGGTTGCACTCACAGACCTTATTCTTATAAACTGCAACATTCAACATCATAGTGTATCGCACTAACCTGTGATCACTGATGCAAGAACTTGTTCACACGTGGGAATTCAGAAAATACCTACTCTGAAATAAATACTACAAAAAGGTGTTAGGATTTTCTTTTCTTTTTCCAGCAGTACAAACCCACTGTGCTGATATTCTCATTCCAGAAAAAGCGTCCACACAGGGACTTGTTCTAAAAGAAGACACTAGTAACTCTAGTTACTTTAAGAGGTAACATGAATCAGGTTGTTGTTTCCTTCTGATAGCTGAAAAAGACTTTTAAAAATCTTCCTTACTCTATGTGGTCACATATCAGCTAATTGCTTTGTTACAGAATTTATATCATCCGTTAAGACAAATCTTGATTCAGAAAACAGGAAACATGAGGGTAGTGCAAATGCTTTTTTGTAGTGGCTCTCAACGGCCGTGTCATATACAGTCACATTAATGAATAGCTTTTGTACCACGAGAAAATTAAAGTACATGCACACTGACACATGCACAGATTGTGTAGCATTCACTTGCACCTAGTAATGAATCATAAAATGTCCTGTCCCAGCTGTGATGTTAAAGGATGGTTTTGGATGTTAAAACAAACTTCTGTGATTGTCTATTGGCTTATAGACACTTCCATAATACATGCTACTCTTTTTGCTTTGTGACCTGGTCCCTAGTAATATCTAATTAAATATTGTAAAATTACTAATTTGTGTCATGAAAATGGACAGCTTTTGTCTCTCTCTGTGTCATAGCTTCTCGGGCTTACCACTGCAAATTGTGCTGGATGCTCGGAATTCAACCCTTAATTGAAATTGATACAAAATTATTGGCTTTGGCATGTAATGTTATCATGTTCATGGCCTGCTCTTCTGCCTCTGAGACTTAACTCAGAGAAAACACCTGCTACCTCAGTGTTTCCTTCTTAGAAATGTGTCAACCACAGTAGTAGATCTACATTGAAAATTTGTCTTAAGTCTGGGAATTTTACATGAGAGGGGTCATCGGACTTAACGTTAAAAGAGAAAGTGGTGCTTTTATACCTAAATCCTCTGCTAACAGAACACCAGAGTAAAGCTAGAAAAGAATCAAAGCTTTCATGTCTTAGTGACTGAGAAGTATTTTACTTAGTCTTTACTTTTGCAGGTGACAGTAATAATAGTAGTGTACAACACTTGTTCCTCATCGACACGAGTATCATATGTTTTAATAATTCACTTGTTTCAGAAGATGTTTTCTCCCTGTGTTAGCTGGATAAAGCAATTGGGAAAGCAAAGTGGAAGAATAGTGATATCCTTCCCATTGGCCAGTGGAAATATTTGGCTCCTTCAGATCCTTCCAAAGGCTCTAGAAATAGCATGTGTGACCTCTCAGTTTACTTGTTTGTGACACAGAGAGCATGATAAGCTTCCCACTGAAACATGAAATGCAGACATCTACAGTAATATAATTGAAAGATAGTTTTATCAGAACTTTCCTCGGGCTCATGAGCTACAAGTCTTTTACTTTTTCTTTCTTTTTAAAATAGAAATCTCATTTTTCTTGTTGGAATAATAAATCCAGCTTTGATGCTTCCTTATCTACGCTACAGGTTTTAATGCTCAGGCAGGTGATTTGCTCAGGGTACAGGCCCTAGATAATCTCAAAATGCTTTCATGTTTGATATCACGAACACTTCTGCATAAGATGTAGTCTGGTCTGTGTGCTGAAGGTTAAGTGATACTAAATTATTAACTGGCCTGTAGAGCTGAATAACCTACTGAGTTTAATCCTATAGTTAACAACCTCCCCGTCCCTCCAGAAAAAATCCCAAACCTCTGGGGAGAAAGCCTGATGATACAGCAGATGCTATATGTATTCTGATAATGTTTACGTTGCTTTCCAAGTCTGGTGAGAGCCTGTCCAGGGAGGTAGAAGCATAGAGGTTTGGGAAGTCCAAGTACCTGGGAGAAGCAGCAATGCCTTGCTGTAGAGGGTGAACCTGTCCTGCTATAAGCTCTTCCTTCAGCTAGCTACTTATACCCTCGTTCCGATCGGGCTAGAGCTGTGAGCAGCGAAAGTCTACAGCATAACTGAGATTTTCAGCAGTGTAGCTTGTGTTATCCACCTGGACGCCCGGCCTACCACAGTCCCTGCAGCTGGTCCTCCTTGCCTTAACACACCCTCTTGTCCTCCTGGAAGGGGATGGAGCAAGTGGCCTTGGTGGTGTCTTTCTTGTGCTCTCTGCAATTACCTGCTAATCCCCGCAGGTCTCAGGAGCTTTATTCATGGAACGATAGTATTAATAATTCCTACGGTTACTACTATAATGAGCCTGATATTCTTGTTTCATATAGCTAGAAGTACTCATTGTTCAAAATATTATACTTCAAAAAAGTAAATAACAGGATTGACAGGGCAAATACTCTTAATTTGGGTGCATAGGGGACTCAGGGAGTAAGTAACACGAGTATTAATAAATGGCACTAGAGAATCTTATTATAAGATGCATCTCTTCTAGAAGCTTGGTACTCCCTAGGGCTTCCTGGGCCAGCACTTGTTATCCAGAAGAAAGTTTAGTGCCTCTGTGGTTCAGTTTAGCTGAGCTCATGAAAATTGATGGGAATGTGTTTCTGGAACCTTAACATCTCATCTGCTCTATGCAAAAAAAATCTTATTTTACCTTCAAAGCAGATGCTTCTCAGAACAACTGGAACTATTGCAGTGTCTCACAATTGCAGGACATCAGCTGATAAACTGATCTGTGCAAGGGCAGGCTTTCCATTAACTACTGAAACTCCAAATTTCAAAGGTACAGCACTGAATATAATAGATTATGCTGAAGGACAGCAAATAATTTGTGAGCCAACATACACTGCTTGTGCTATCTGTAGGATGTCTGAAAGCATTAAAGATGCATGATCTGTTAACAAGAAGCTGCAGCAGTAACAACATCAAGCTCCAGAATCAGCAAGCAATAGTTTACAGGTTAGTGCTTTGAAATATTTATTTTGTCTGATTTTAAAATGTTTAGTCTGGAACATTTTAAATTATACTTTCCCACTGTATATATTTGGCTTGTGGAGCCTGTCTCTCTGACTCTGGACAAGTATGGACTACAAGTTCCTGTATTTTATTGTTTAGAAAACCAGTCCATGGCTGAAGCCTAATGTAAAAAGCCAAGTGTCCTTTTAAGAATGCCAGGGTCAAAGTGCAAGGCCAAAAAAAGGGAAAATGAGATAATAGGAATCGTGAGATTTCTCTGGTGGGAATAGAGACCTCTGAAGTCCAAACACAGTGGAAATTTATTAAATAGTGTCCCAATGCATGTGCTAACAGAAGAAAATCTTCTGCGAAGTATGATGATTGAGTTCTAAAACGAATAAAATAGAGTAATATAATAGTAATCTCTTAATTGCTTAACTGACTTTGTTGTGAGCAATAGGAATTTAAAAGTCAGTTTTTAACATTTTAGTAAGGATTTGCTGTTTCAAAAAAATTGTCCCAGTTCACAAGGAAACGGAGGTAACAGGCGTATATGTTTATCTTTAAACACCAAGCTGAGCCAAATAGCTGATTTAGGACAGAGCTATCAACTCAGTTTGAATTCACATTTACAGGTTTATAGTTATCGGACTTTTGCTCTCACCTTCCTTTAATACCACACTTTGGCTACACTTTGACTGCCACCACCCTTACTCCCCCTCTGACAGGTTGTTGCTAGAGAGGAAAGAACTGTGTTGTCCTATGAAAAGCTTGTCTGGTTTTGGCCAGTTTTTGAAAGCCTAGCAAAGAAACTAGATTGCAAACAACAGAAATATCCAGAACCAAGTTACAAGGAACATAAAAATGCCACAGTAAAATACAGGGAAGTTGAGCAATTAAAGCTGCCTGCTTTGATTAGGACTGGATGTATAGATATATACATGAGGTATAAATATATACATTGATGTATATACTTGATTACTGAATAGTGAGTCGTATGGGATAAGAATGAGATGCTTCAATATATGGGGACAGTTTCTTAATTCAATCACAGCCAAGTCAGTCGGAATGGCAGAAATTTACTGATTAGACATCGTCAGCTGGAGAAAAAATGAGACAAGTTTTTCTGTGGCCCACTTTTCCCTCTTGTGCTTTCCTTAGCTGCTTGCCTTTCTCTGAGCTTTTTTTGCCTTTCTTTCTTTTCCTGTTAAGGGCCAACTCTCTTTTCACTTAAAAATGAAAGGTACATTTGTTTGAGTGAGAGCAGAGATTGGCTCTGTTCTCGGGGTGTAAGTCACAGTTATGCCTCTAGTGGCATTTTCACTTGCAACAATAACAAGTGATGTGGCCAGTCATCCACGAGAAGGGGGTGTTTTAGCTGGATTTAAAAATCTTTTACTGTTTTTCTCCTGAAGATCCTAATGCAAACTCTCCAGGGTTACATCACAATAAAACTTACACTGATAGCAGACCTGCTCTAGTTCAAAACTGTGTCTGGCTACAGCCAGTTCTCATGCATATTTGTTTTTCAAAATTAAGATGGCCTTCAACAGTATTTTTGGTACTCTTGAGACAAGATGACATTTAATCATGAAGAAAGCTTTAGACACAGCATGGGAAAGTGCTTTATTTTCTCTCACCATTTCCCTTCAATTATGATATAAGTGAAACCAGATAGAATGCAAAATAGAATCCACTCAACTGAAATATTTGCAGCCTTCATATACACATGTTCTCCCACATTCTGGTAAAAGTCTCTTTCTCTCTGTTCTCTCCCAACTTTAATATGACCTTTAGAGCTAATGACATCTCTGAAGGCTTTTCTTTATTATTACTTTGCAGGCAAATAGATAAGTAACTGCATTATTTAAAACAACTTGTAATGCTCAATAGATGGTGCCTAGTGTAACAAAGAAGGGAATGAGGGGATACTGTGCTGGAACTGGAACAAAAGTTCTTGTTAAAAACATACCTATGGTTTGGTGATCAGCTTCTGACAATTTGTTTGAACTAGCAGATATAGAAAAAGTTTGGGTTGTACCCCTACCGTAGCACTTTTGCAGTTTCCCAGTGTAGTGAACCTGCCATGTTCCCTGTTGTGTCTGTGCAGTGACCTGGGTCACACCAGCAATGCTCAGCTGGAAAACCTGGATGTCCTTGGCATTCACAGCCAAGAGAAAAAAGAAACAAATGGGTTGCATGGGAATGCTTCAGAGCCTGTATCTAAAGAAGACAAGGCCCTGACTAAAGAAATCACTCAGGGATGTGTATTTACACAATCCATTAACCATGGAAGTACGTGGAGTTTATTCATAAATTTAAAGACGGGTTATTCTTTCTGAAGATTAGTGTCCCAAATCAGGCTCTCTTGACTTGCAGTTGGGGTACTGGCTAGCTGTAGCCACACAAATTCACCAACGTTAATGTGATCAAGGCTTACCAAGTTGCTTAAGTATACAAATAAATAATTAGTTTTAAAGAAGTTAGGGCATTACAACAAATGTGGCTAAAAGCTGTACAATGGAGAAGAACACAACTTTCTGATATGTGCGTTCTTTTTCCCCAGCTTCCATGTCTGAACTACATAGAAAGTCTTAAAATAGATAGGGAAACATGAGCCCCTATTTTATTGCCTACAAAGTATAGGGATAAGAGGGTTTGGGTTTGTTTTTTTTTTTTATAGATCAGAAATGCCATTATGTATTTATGTATTTTATTAGTGAAAGAACAAGCTGGCAGGAGGTGTATTTGTGACAAGAGGACTATATTTATTATATAATGGGGATATTTTGGCTTCTCTCACCAAGTGTTGTTTGGCCTTTTTGATGTACTGTTATCCACTACAGAACTGAACCCTTCTTTTGTGTTCTTCCTTGCTAGTTACATACATTGTCTGATGTATTACTTGTTTTTTCCTGCTACAAAACATTTTTAGTTACACCAGATCAGATTTGAGATAGTTTTTAATGAAAACACGGCAGACAGAATGGGGATATCTGTGGGGATAAATGTTATCATGACAACAGGACTCTTTGTAGCCATAAAAAGGAGAACAAGACCTGCCCATAAAGTAGATGAGCAGTATAGGTCCTATGGAGAAAAACTGAATATTGGGGGAGACATATGGAAGGCACTGAGATACTCAAAAGTCATAAATGGATTATGGTACATACAATGATGGGATTAATGCGGTTAGTTGAGGTTGACCTAAGTTCATTGCACCAAGACGGGTGATGCAGAATATGACTTTCTTATGGTCTGTCTGAGAGAGAAAGCTGAAGAGCTCACTGGAAAAAGCAAGAGTAGCAGCATCAAAAACAGAACTGTTGGATAGCCTTTATTCTGCAGCATTTTGGCAAGTCATGCTGGAGGGAAGGTAGTTGGTGGTAGCTGTGCTTTATTTAGTTACTTAGATACTGTATGGAAACCACCACTTGTTTCTATTAAGAACATGTTGTTTAAGTGGGATTAAGAATTTAAAAGAAAGCTGCCTGGGCACCCAGCCAAACAGGAGATATCCATTTATAGTTTAGCAATGATGAGCCAACATCATGAATTACCCGGCCAAGTTCCTCCACGGTGTAAACTAATATAAGCAAGCCTGAGGCCCTGGTGCATGAAATGAGGCTATGTTTCCCCAAAATGTAACAGATACAAAAAAAGCTCCTTGTTGTCAGCTTGTAGAGGTTCAGTATTAGCATAAGAAATAAGTGAATTCTGGCTGGACAGACATTTGCCCGCTGAAAACAAGGTTCATACCAGGAAGGAAAGCTGCCAAGGAGATTGTTTTTTGGTGCTTAGAAAATGAGAACTTGCTAAAAACATGAAGCTCTGCACTGTAAGAAAAGGCAAGGAACTATCCCCCACGCTCCCATGTTACTGAGCTCAACAGGGAAGGCTCTTGATTTTGAAGATTTGTTATTTCTTTTTAAAATGATGAATCGGCTGAATGTTAATAGATGAAGCTGTGCAATATGGAAAATACCTACAACAAAAAAAGTTTTAACATAGAAGAATGTAGACATCTCTTTCCCCTGATTCTCCTCACAGTTGATTCTCAGACAAATATTTAAATAGCTGCACTAGTTATTCACTAAGTTATTTTATATGAAGGCATTTGCTTTACAAGTTGCCTCACCCAAAATTAACTTTAGATTTTGCATACTGATTTCCTACTATCCTTTTCTCAAGCAACTGAATGTAATAAAAAAGCCATGTAATATTGTTTTGCTCACCATATGAATGCAACATGAAATCCTAACACACTCCACAAGTATGATGGTTCCTTTCTCAGCTCTGAGTTTACTATATTACCCTGAATTAATTAATTTTCTGAAAGCTTGAAAGCTGTGCTGTGGATTGCCTAAAATTATATTCATGGTCCCAGACGTTGGCTATCAACCGGCTGGTGTCCCGACCAGTGGGAAGATGATTTAAGGGCATGAAGGTCCAGATTGTTCTCAGTTTAAAGGAACTTCAAAGACCTTTATGGTCTCTGGGGACAGAGTTGCATCCTTGTGACTTGATATACCAGCTGAAGAAAAATTGATATAGCATGGAAATGTACTGTCAAGGGCTTATCCATTATTTACTGTTGATCGATGCTGAAAGTTGAAGTTTGAAAGTTGGGGTCAGCAGTTCTTTGTCTGAGATATTTAACAGAAAACAATCAGAAGAGTTAGAGCTAGGAGGACAAGGGAGCCATTTGAGGAAGCACCAATTGATCACCCAAAGACTCTTCCCTTTGGGAGTGGTTGTGTGACAGAATTGATTCATCATGTGTCCTGTACAGGCGGGGAGTAGTGAATGCTTTGTTGTTGTGTTCACCTTTATTTGATTAAGCACTGGGGACTGTTAGGTCATATGGAAGGAGCAGACAGGAGTGTAAACAATTGAGAAGATGCATGGGGTCGTGGCAACTCTCGCAGATGGGCCTGAATATTTAGCTCTAAATCTGATTACATAGGATGTAATGCAATATCATGAACTGAAGAATCCCTGTGTGTGAAAGAAAGGGCCACCTCTGTGTTGTAGGGAATGTGCTGGCAGGAAAGGCAACAGGTGATTTACCATCCTTCGAATGAGTACCAGACTCCATAATAGCCTCGTGCACTGGGAATGTTCTATTTTGCAGTTTTCTGACCTACTTTCCATAAATTACTTAACTTATTGAAACGTAAAGTGGCTCTGTCAGGACAAGTGAAAGAAGAACTAGGCCCAGAACGTCTAATGCCTTGAAAAAAAAGGGCATCTGGGATTACTGTGTGCTTGTAATGTAAGTCTTTGGGAAAGTAAGCATGTACAAAACTTGAGCCAGATCGTGGAGAACATGTAAGTATTTCAAGAGCAGACAGGAGTCATGAACCTATTTAGTAGTGCTGTTTGGAGAGAGTGAGAGATGTGAACTGCTAGGAACCACGTGTAGTTGGGTAGCTAGTAGGTACCCCAGAGCTATGCTGGCTTGCTGGAGGGTTGTCCTTCTGCTGTGCACAGCACACACTTAGTTTTCCAGCTGCTGGAGTAATAGCAAGAGAGACTTGATGAAGCAGCAAAGCAAAAATCTGACAAAAATTCTAGGAACGGTGTAGTTTTCTGTTTTCCAGGGTCCTGATGAAAGCTTAAGTCTAAAGGTTAGTTAAATGGCTGAAATCATAGGAATGAAGGGAAACCTTTAATGGCATTTTTTATACTTGCATTCTGCACAACGGGGACTGTGTACTTTGTAAACCTTTGTATTAGAGATTTGAGCATCAGTAGGACTTTTGCAGTATCTCAAGGCACACTGTTACGTTTAAAAAAGATCCATTTAAGGTGAGGTAGTTCTCTTTAAGATAGCTTGTCTTAAAATATAGGAAATGTGGCTGAAAAAGCCATTTTCCACTTGATTCAATCCCACAAGGATATTGGTGTAAAAATGTATGAAATTCTGGGTGCTTCTTAGGTTGATCTGGCCCTGCACACAAAATCATAAACAAAATGACACTTTTAATACTATAATAGCTTATACTCTTATGCTTGTTAATTTGTGCAAAATTATGCCCTTGAGAAAAAGTGAAGTTAATCATATTTTGTTTAAGGGACAACAGAAATTAATGGCTGATACTGGAGTTATTAATGTTGTCTAATTAATATACCCATTAAAAGTTTGCAAGATTAATCTAACAAGTAAATTGTAACCAAGATTAAATTGGAATTTTCTCTAAAATTGGTTTTCCAGACTTGTAGGAAGGATTTTAAATAGAAGTGCTGTAGTTAGTAAGAAATCCCAGGCAGTATTATTTAGATGAAGTAGCAGGCTGAGGGATTGGTAACAGGATACTGAATCTTTTTTCTTTACCTTACCACTGTGACTGTAATCCTTAGTGGTTTTAATGAATAATTCTTACAACCTGTTGACTGTTTGCTAAGATACATTAAATTACTTGGTCCAGATTGGTTCAGCTGGGCAGGTGGCCATGCTGCAGAAAGAGATGGTGTTATCTGACACGGATCACTCATGGAAGGAATGCCAGCCTCCCCAGAAGGTCGCAGAGGAGAAAGCGGGGATTGAAGGGAAAGAGAACAAAGAAGATCACTGAGATTGTGCCCAAGCTGCTCAATAAAAACCAAAGCCAGGTGGCATAGACTGGGTTGTGCGCACCCTCTTTGGGGATAACTCCCTGCAGAGTTACGTAGCATTTTGGTTTGTCTCTCTTTCAGGTATCATAGGGTGCCCTCCTGGCCTCACGACACCATAATTATTTTTGTGTGTAATTTTTTTCTGTTCAAAAAGTCTGAAAAAACTGGGAGGGCTTTGTTGCCGCCAGTTACCAAAATGTTTCTGTAGCATGAAATTGAAGGTATGTGTTACCTGTATGGATGTATGTAGGCATACTGGAGTGTTTCAGGGAGGAAGACCCATAGTGGTTAAAGATTTGGGATACCCTGTTCAGAAATACATATGGTAATCCACACTTATATGGTGAACAGTGAACATGTTGTGTGTCTAGGCCTGGCATGAAGGAGAGGCTGCTTAAGCCAGAAGGAAACACTGAGGATAGAGGTGTTAATTCTTTTTTTCAGATTTAGACGTTTTCTTGGGGAGGCTAAGCCAGGCGTGTTGATAAAGCTGGGATTTCCAGATTGAAACAGCTTTTCAAACTCAATTTTCTTCTTTAAGTACGAACCCCTGATTCACTTCTTTTCCCTCTAAAAAAGACTGAGTAGTTAGTTTCACCTGCCTGATAAAAACAAGAATTACAAATTAAAATGCTCTTTTGTACCTAAAGAGAGCCATAGCACGAGACTAATTTGTGAAGCCCCAGGCAGGGGGAGAAGATGGGTTGCAAGATTTGCAGCTTGGCCAGAATGGCCTGTGGACATGCACAAAGTTATGTGATTTATCTCGGTGGCTGCAGAGCAAAAGCCTGCAGCCTCTCAAGTGTTCAGCTGGGCTGCTGAGGGAAAGCTTTTTTGTGCTTAAATACCAAATTGAGTTTTGGTTGAGGTTTTTTTTTGGCAAATGTAAATTTTGTGTATGTGGCCCCATGCGATGTGGTTACAGTTGCACAGAGTCTGTCACAGAGACCCGAATCCCTTTCTAGAGGCATAATTGCTGGGCTGCATCTTACTCGGCTCCAAACCCACTGAAATCACATGAATCTCTTTTTGTGCCAGACAATTTTGTGTTAGACAGTTACAAGTAACTAAGTCACTGTGGTTTAAGCAATTATTGCACCTTCTGCTGAATGTTCATAATTCTTAAGTGAACAAGCTGGTACAATGGGCACGGTCTGGGTCTAACGAAAGGAGCTGGCAACATGTCATTACAGCATTTTTACTTATGGTTGCTTTGGACCAGCAGTGCAGGCGCACATCACAGCTGTAGCTCAGCTGCTTGAAATGGTCGTTACAGTACATTACAGCAAGGTTAGGAGCATTTAATGATATCTTGCCAAAATTACCACATCACAAAATTTCAGAAAACTTCTCAGTTTGTAGATGTACATGCAGGTGAAATGAAATGTCAGGAAATCCTATGAAGATATTAGTATTTTTCATAAGACTATTTTATTAGGTAGGCGTTTACAAGATGTAACAGGCTAGAAGTGGACCTTTTTGTAAATGCAGAATTCCCCAGGTATTTGGGGAAGGTTACCATGACTCCTAAGAAGCTATATTTTCTCTTACTCAGGTCTCCACTAACACATGCATTTTGTTTCAAGCAGTGCACCGTCCATCTCACGTGTTGGTAAAATTGGATCAATTATGTAGGACTGCATTTATGGAATTCCAGCTTTTCAGCTATTATGTTACCCTGTAACAGTATCTGGGACAGAAAGTGATTCATGCTTATGGAAATAGTCTTTTTTTTGGCTACATGTCTCCAAATTTCCCTGGAAGATCTGGAAAGAATTTGCTTTGACCATGTACAGCTCTCCTTCAACACCCTGTATTTTTAAATCTCTATGTAGCTAGAGACCTCTCTTATATCATCATCATTCGTGATGATACTACTGAACAGGTTTTTTTAGAAGTAGTTAAAAAACAAGAGGAATTAGGAAGGAGGGGAAAAAAAATCTCTGCACACAGCCATTCTTTGTGTAGTATAATTCTGTAATTTAAAAATATCAGCCAAATTTTGCTTTACGGTGATTGCAAACTGGAATATATCCATGGATTTTGGAAATAATTTCTTTGTAAAATCTTAAGCCAATGATCATTAGTATCAGTCTGGAGACTTCAGTGTGAATTATTTGGAAGAAGTGCAAAACATGATGTGTTGCACCTACTTTTCTTTCAATTGTTTTAGTATAACTTATTTAATACTAATTTACAGGTGGGAGGTGGAAGGCAGAAGGTAGTGGGTGCTAGAGATTTTCAGAAGTTGTTTTGATTTTTTTTTAGCAGCGGCTGCCTTAGTGAATATAAAATGCTCTCTGATCTACATTGTACCTGAACGTTGATTACATCATGTCAAATTGGGTTTATTTGATGACAAAAATAAGTAACTATGTTCTTTCATATAAATCCAAATCAAACATTTCCTCATAATTACAATGTATCTGACACAGGTCTAAGTGGAAGGAAAGATAACGATTTGCATATTTTAATCTGGAGGTTAGAGACCCCTGTCAGAGTAACAGCTTGGTCCAGGTCAGCCAGGAGAAACAGAGAGGAGAAAAATAATTGAAAAAGCAGTTCACAACAAAATGAAATTTGTCTCATTGTCACTTAAGGTTGTCTTCATGTTTGCCTGTAGGAGAGAGGTCAGCTTGGGAATGAAGGGGGGAAGGGAACAAATATGTCTCAGTAAGGACCAAAAGACAATTTTCTTTTCCTTAGTAACGGGAGCAATTGTAATATATATTTATGAAGAAGACTAGAGAAGAGCCCACATAGCATATCCCCATTACAAAACACCGGGTCTCCTTTTACCAGCAGCACTGCAGACAGCAGGTATATCTAAAGATTGTCCTCAAAGACGAGCTGTGTACAGAGCATGAGGAGTACTTAATGAAATAACTCACTATGACATATTGATTTTGAAGGCAAGAGGACAGGAAAGGATTTTCAGCAAAATTAAGATTTCTCAGTTTGAAACAGCTGCAGTGTTGGGGCTCATATAAGCTCTTTGTCAGGATCAAGGGCAAGCTGAAAGTTTTCTCCTTTTGAGCTTACGAGGATGTCAAATGTAAAACAGCAATGTGAACTCTTGTTCCTGGGACCAGCTACAAATTCCACTATCCCACAGCATTGCTGAGGGGACAGTAACCTTGTGGAAGACCTCCACATTAACTGTGGTTACTGTGCATACATGCGTGGTTTTAAATTCTTCTCAGTAGCATATGTTTTCAGTTGAGTTTCACATTGACCAGGCCATGGCAACAGCAAGAGAAGAGGGCAGGGGAACGTTAGTTTGAAGTGAGTCGGTTTTAGTGAGGATTGTCATCTTGGCCCATCATCTCTCACAGGAAACAAGAGAACTCCTGTTTTCTGCACGACCAGGCCATGGAAACAGCCTCCGAGTGTTGCAGGCTCCCACCTCTGAAAACGATTGGAGTGATATGCCTCTCTTCAGAAAGGATTTGCCTCCCCTGTTGACACCTCTGCTAGTCACAGAAGCCAAGTGTGTTTGCTTGTGCAGCATATCTTTGTGGAAGTGCGAGTGAAGCCTCTGCCATTCAAGGGACTGAGATTCTCCCCTCCCCCTTCTGCTAGAAGGTAGCATTTTGGGTCTTTTCATGAGCAGAGCAAAAATTAGCAAATGTATCAGTCTCTTAATCATGAAGACTCCTGAATTACTATAAAATGCGCTGTTTTCAGTCTTTAGGGTCTCCTCATTCTTGTACTCAGAGAAGAAGGACTTTCTGATCGTATTTTACTGCCAATTGGTTTTAAAAGATGGAGTGGATCATCAAAAGTTGTGTGTCTAAGCAGCGGTATTAGCAGGGCAAGAAATTTCAGCCTTCCTTTCCACATTAACTAGTGAAAGCACTTTATATCAGCACAGAAGACAGAAAGAGTAACTCTTGACTGAATCTGCTGAGCTGGGAAAATCTTCTGGAAAAAGGCAGAGAGGCTTTGAATTCCATAGAACAGCAATGTGGAAGAGTTGTTGTTTTGGAAAATTTCCTTTTGGACATGCAATTGCACAAAAATGTCTAATGAAAAGACAGCTTTGCAGCTGAGCATCCAGCTCTCCTGTGAGATGTATTTCACTGTATATATGATGTGCTTCTGGGAAGCAGAACTCTATTTGCCTCAAAAAAGTGTGCTGTTATAGTAAAAGTAACAATAATACATTGTGTGGCAGAATGAGACAAGTGTGATCAGGCTGCCATTGTGTCAACCATGGCAGAAGTACAGAGTATTGGCCCCAAATGTCTATGATAGAAATATGATTGTTTACACACTAAGTTGGCAGTGTATCTTTAACAGTTCAACCTATCTGTATGTATGAGCAGCTGACAATTTTTACCCTTCCTTTCCTCCCACTGGTAAATGGGGGAAGTTTTATTCTCCCTGTGTTTACTCACACCCAGTTAATGACCTTTGTGAGATAAGAAGTCAGTGGCAAAGCAGGGACTGTAGCCTTGGTCTCCAAGGGATAGTGCCCCTACTGTTGGACCACCCTTCCTCTGTGTGTGACAAAGTGCCCATTTACTGTTTAGGGTTGAAGTAAAATTGATAGGATTCATTCCTGGATGATGTGAACCGATCAAATGAGCTGAAAAGCAGGATCCTAGTCAGCTGAACCAGCAGTATCCTGAGGGTGGACATAGCGCGCTCTGGTTTGCTCTTGCAGTAACAGAAATTAGTATCAAAAAGAGAATTGTATTGCTGATAAAGTTCTCTTCCCTTATCCCCCTCCCCCAAAGCCCTTGTTCCACTTTGTCACACTACAAATTAATAGTGGACTGCCTCACAGGATTAGCAATGGGATGCTCAGTTCCAGGCAGGCTGCTCTGTTTCGGTTTTATTTGGTAGAACTGGAAGCTGTTGATTTCTGCTGTCTCGTTCATCAGACTGTTGCAAAATGAGTTTGCATCATTTTCAGTGCACAGATTTCCATGTTGCAAAGATCCTCCCTGGTAAGTGCTGGGGTAGATTATGTGCACCCATGACTCACCAAATGTCTCCTGTATGTGTCTAATATCTTCCTGTCTTGCTAAGCTGTACTTGTGTTTAGTTCCATTTCAGGACAAAACTGTACAAGGTCTGAATAGTTATATCAATATGTTATGATGGCAAATGGCTTCACATTTGCAGTGTTTTTACACAGGCAAAGCTGCAGCACTGCCAAGACTTATTCAAGCTGCCCCAGCGCTCCCCTGAGTAAAAGCAGTTGCGTTAGCCAAAGCATGCTTTTAATAGCATATCTTCATATAAACTTTTTCTTGTACAGTTTTGTTGGTAATAGTATGAAGAAGAGAAACCTTTGACCAACTGATCTTTGCCAGAAAAATATGTACTGTAAATCTGTCTTCATCTATAAGAATCATAAATTAAATGTAACTTTTTGGATACAGAGTAGATAATGGCTTGTGTAGCTTTTCAAAACAGTAGCAAGACACTTACTCTATTCATACAAGTGTTACTGTGGTGCACAAAGCATACCTCTGTTTTTAAATCTCTTCAGCCTCAAAAGATAGGCCTTTAGTTTTGTTTCATTGCTTTACCTCTCTGCTCCAGCAAAACCTATACCAAACCTCATACTTCCAAATAAGCAAATACAAATCCAGGGGAAAACCCTCAACAAACTGCCTTTCCAGATTTTTGTCTTAAGCAAAGACTGCATGTTCTCAGTGATGGCAACATTTACTCTAGAAGATGGGCTAAGCCAATAAGTGAATTCTGATTTAAGCACAGTGCCATGAATCTACTGGAAACACAGAGAGCTTAGCTTACATTGAACCTTAGCTGCTATCGGCAGAAGACAGCATTCTAAGACATTTATCCCTTATTTATTTACAAACCAAATGTTTATATTACGCAACTTTCTTCGACTAAGCTAGTGACGCTCAACATCAGAATATTTATGTCCAATGAACGATGTGGCAATAGAATAGTTTTCTGGCTTTTCACCACTTCAGATGACGTATTTATAAATGTAAGAGATACGGTTCAAAGAAAATGTGTTACAATAGCGTAAGATCTAACATATGTTCTAAGATGGAAATTAAAAAAATGCCTGCACGCAGGGACTTGCAAGAGATTCGCTCACTTGTTTATAGCAGAATGTTGCTATTATTTCCACATTACACATTGCCTTGTTGGCTATACTACTTCTGGTAGGAATTCCTAGCTCAGCTACAAATTCCTGCCCACCTCCCCAGTTCCCTCTGTCAGTACCAGTGCAGTTAATACCATTTGTGTAATTTGGGTAAAAATGAGTTTCTGACCTGTTTGTTTTCATGCTGTACTGTCAGGATACCCCATCTATAAGGCCCGCCTGTGAGATACTTGTGGTAGGCATGCATACATCTGAGGGGTGCAGAATCTGATGTGAGTTCTTGCAATGGAAGACTGAATGCCAGCGTTGCATGCGGCCAGGAGGAGCTCAAGCTGACCCTACGTGTGGTGGTTATCCAGCAGGTGAGGGAGGAAACCAGTTTATTTTGAGGGCATGAAGTAAAGGCTTGAGACACTGGTTAGGTGGCAATTGATGAGGTTCGAGTCCTTTTGTTATTTTGAATCTTATGCATTTCAATAAGCAGAGCATTTAAGAGGTTAACAGTGCTTTTAATGAAGATACTAGAACAGATCAGCACATTCAGACAATACCTGGCTCAGTATCTGCTTGAGCTAATGCTATAGAAAGATAATCTACTGCAGCAAATCAGAAATTCTTTGTGACAGAAGGGTTTTCATTAGAAAAGGCCGGCTAGTCACAAAAAAGCCTGTACCCCAGTAATGTGTCAGTTTTAATATAAACCTTCACTGGGAGGAATTCTTGGCTACAGGATTTAATTTTGGCCCAAAATTACAGGCCAGGGATGAAAAACACTACGGTTGCTAAATTTTCCGGTTTCATGTCTCATGGATTAAATCTCAAAACTGTTTCTTAGTTGGTTCTATTTTCCACTCCACAATAAATGAGTGGGAGCTGTTTTTTTCTATAAGAGAGGGAGAAAACAGGTTCTTGTAGTCAGACACCCTAAGTGGAATGCGACCTCATGGCAGTATATTCAAATGCAAAGGAAAATTAACTCTGTGGTCTGAAAAACCAAAGCACTCCCTGCGCAATGTACTTTATAGAGGCAGATCCCCAGAAAAGCGATGTGACCTCATTTATTATATTTATAGTGAAGACCAGGATCTAAGAAGATGAGATGGACAGAACATGTATAGAGGCAGATGAAGACAGTAATCTCTCCATATGATTTTTTCTTTTTCCTTTCTCTGTAACATGCAATACTGCTTCCCCTAACATCTTCACAGAAAATCAAGGACATATGGACTATGAGGTGAGGAAAAGGAAGGAAGTTAACTCTAAGGTGGGTTGAAAACTGGTTGAACTGAGGAGCTCAGAGGTTTGTGATCAGTGACACAGTTCAGCTGGAGGCCAGTCACTAGTGCTTTATCCCAGGACTTAATCCTGCAGCCAGTATATCGTATCTTCATTAATGACACACATAATGGGACAGAGCCTAGCCTCAGCAAGATTGCAGATGACGAAAAACTGGGAGGAGTGGCTGATGCACCTGATGATTGTGCTGCCATCCAGAGGGGTGTAAACAGGCTAGAGAAATGGGTGACAGGAATCTCATGAAGTTCAAGAAAGGGGAATGTCAAGTCCTGCCCCGTGGAGGAATATCTTCACGCACCAGGCCAGGCTGAGGCCAGCTGATTAGAAATCAGCCTGGCAAAAAAGGCCCTGGGGGCCTTGGAAGGCACCAAGTTGACCATGAGCCAGCAATGTGGTCTTACAGCAATAAACCAACAGCATCCTGGACTGCATTGGGAAGAGCATTGCCAGCAGGTCAAGTGATCCCTCCCCTCTATTTAGCCCTGATGAGTCCTGGGTCCAGACCTGGGCTCCCCAGTGCAAGAGAGATGTGGACACACTGCAGTGGGTCCAGCAAAATGCCACAAAGTTGATTAAGGCTTGGAGCACCTGACATATGAGGAGAGGCTGAAAGCTGGGACTGTTCAGCTCAGAGGAGAGAAGGCTCTGGGAGATCTTATCAAAGTGTATAAATACCTGATTGGGAGGACTAAAGAAATGGAGACAGACTTTTCTTTGAGGTGCCCAATGACCAGAAGAGGGGCAATGGGCACAAACCGAAGTAAAGGAAATTCCATTTGAACATAAGAAAACCCCTTCTTAACAGGGAAAATGTTCAAACATTGGAACAGGTTACCCAAAAAGGTTGTGGAGTCTCCATCCATGATGATATTCAAAACCAGACAATGTCCTGAGCAACCTGCTCTTGCTGACAACCATCAGGTGTATCAACCACTCCTCCCAGTTTTGTGTTATCTATGGCCTTGTTCAAAGCAGGGAGGTTGACTAAATGATCTCCAGACGTCCCTTCTCACCTCAGCCATTCTGTGATTCTACGTCAAAACTCTCCTCTGACATGGCCAGACATTAATGTCCTAACCGTAGGTAGGAGATATGTGGGGAACTGTGGCAGAGACAGTTTTCGAGAATGGAAGAAATCTTGCCTTTCACAGAAATAATTTGCATTTAACTGTTCTTTTATTAGGTACCAGTTCCCCTTCCTATCCTGCATACGTACACATGTACACACACATGCACGCATACACACCCTTTCCCTCTTCCTCCTACACAGAGGAATACACAGTGGGAGAGATGTATGTTTGTGTGTGTTCAGTGTGGTCTATGTATTTGTCCAGGTCTTGGGGTTTTTTTTTAGTTTTTTTTTTTTACTGTAAGTAAAATAAACCAAGAGGGTGGTGGTTTTTTTCTCTCATCTCCAATTAATGGCACTCTACACTGTTGGCAGTTTAATCTGACAGTGGAGCAGACAATAGTTGTAAGGAGAAATGGAATTACATTTTGCTCCCTTTTAGTTTAGGCAAATTTTCAAAATTAGGCGTTAAAATGCAAAAACACTGTAAGAATGAATTAAAATGCAGAAATTGCCACTCACAGGAAGGCTGCACAATTCTAATTCTAAACATCATTAGAAAAAAAAATAACATTCTGTGTCTAACGATCTTTTTTCAGAGAGGGGGGTGGAATGGTTAATTTGAATTACAAAAAAGCCTTGATAACCCCCCACACATCAATTTACCTGTGAACAAAAAGATTCACACAGAGAAAATGGGACTTGGGACTATTTGATAAATTACTGCAGACTGCTTGAATATTCCATTAGCAAAATAATAGCTCGTTATGGAACCCAGAAGAATGTGGTATAATTATGATAGTACCATCCCCCACACACACTATGGGGTAAGAGGAATGCAAATTTTAGAAATGATAGCTACTTAACCACAGCTTGGAGATAGGCCTGAAAACAAATGGAGGGGTTATATGATCTCAGGCATTCATAAGGATTTCTCCAATGTCAATGCCTTAAATTGCTGAATACATTCCAGCTAGCTGAAGGTCATATTATTAATAGTCATCTTTATTGTGGTAGAGTGCAAGAGCCCACAAAGAAGGAGGAGGCCCTTTTGCAGATGAGATGTAAACAAAGAGCAATTGAGAGCCTCTGCCCCAAAGTTCTTACAAACTAGAACTAAACAAACAAGGCAAAACAAAGGGCTGCTGCGGTGACACAAAATAGCATTTTAGTCCCACATCTGGTTTTGTTTGTTCGGGGCTTGGGGGGGCACTCTGGAAGTAAATGGAATGGGAAATCAACCGGAGGGAGAGACCACAGGGGGGAGTGGGGTGAGGGGGTAATCCATGCCAAGTGAAAATCATTTAAGTTTTAGAAACTTATCTAAATATTAATTGTTGCTGCACTTGCGCCAATGGCCAGAGCTCCTGGCATATGTATGTAAACATAGTATATTGCTATTGCCCTGTGCCCAGTGTGCAGGATGCTTGGCATATGGTGCGAAGAATGAAAGGGGCTTTCTGTCTGATTTACTCAGAGTTTGACCTTGCTGCTCCCACCTTCATAGTTTGAGCTCCTCCAGCCGGCAAGCTCCATGCAGTGCCCTCACCCCTGTGCTCAGTTGTGATGCAGACATAGCCCCTCCTCTCTGGGCATTTATATGTGTGTATGAATGCAAGTTGGAAAAAATACAAGATCTGTTTTTTAAGACCAGGTACTCTGAATTCAAAGATATCATTATAAAAATTGACCGAACTGACCTCGCATTGGGTCCATCTGCACAGGAATATTTTTTGGTGGTTAAGTAGGACCTCTGTCTTGGCATAGGGTGAAATCTGTATTCAACCTTTACCTCTTAGTGTATTCTA
Organism: Charadrius vociferus; assembly: GCF_000708025.1. Lineage (NCBI taxonomy): Eukaryota > Metazoa > Chordata > Aves > Charadriiformes > Charadriidae > Charadrius > Charadrius vociferus. The sequence continues at coordinate 741,067 of NW_009648807.1, forward strand.
CTATTAAGAGTTGAGGTGCACCTAATCTCTCCTCTCTTTCTTCAGAGTAAGTGGCTGGTCGATCATCTTTGTATTTCCTTGGAGGTAAAAAACACATGAAAAGGAATAAAATTTTTTAAAAAGTCACCAAAACACTAGAATCTGAAAAGATGTTGAAGAACAAGGACCTCATTGATATAAAATGATGTTTTTTTGAAAGCTCTTTCAGCTAGCTAGGTAGCTACCCATGTTAGTCCTAGACTTTAAGGGTAGGAGGGAGAAGAAAGCTGTTTCCAATCACTTTAACTCACACCCTGTGTGTCAAGGCTAAGGCTGCTTTTTATTTCACAGGAATCACACACCAACCTTCTGGCTTTAGATACTGGTCCAATGCAAACATTGGGATGGCCATCATCTGATGGCTGGCTCAAGATTCAATTGAGTAGAGAGCTATAGGATTTGGGTGCTAGGCAATTTAAAAACACAATTCTTGGCACTATCTTAACCAGTCACTAATGGAGTGGCATCAAAGATCTCTTATGGTGAGTTATTGACTCTGTCTCATGAGCATAGGTACAGCCCTATAAGCTGCACCAGGATGAAGAAGTAGGTGGCTCTTTATCCGCCGAAGAATTGTCTACTTCATTGCATTCTTTTCTATACGCGTCCAAGAAGGTCAAAGAGTTAGAAAAATCATGTGAGAATATTCTGTTAACTCTAAGGTTTCCACAAATCTCTGTAACTCTCCCAGTCACTGATTTTATGAAAAAATTTCCAGGAGGCATTTCCAAAAGAACTAAGTATCAACATTTATAAATAACATACAGTCTAGGACAGGCTGTGTATTTGTGAGAGTGTGTTAAAGAATAAACAGAAATGTCCAATGTGATGTGTTCATAAATATGTAACAAATGCCCTTCTTTTGCTCTCTGGGAAAAAAATAGTCATATTTCTTCAAGGCTGCAAGAATTCAGCTTCATCTGTGAGGTGCCAGAATGTTAAATGTGACATTCAATAAACCACCTAGGAAAACCTAAACAGTGCTAATCAAGTCATTTAATCTTTTAGTGTTAAGAGCTGCAGTAGGAGAATAAAAGGTATAATTAATAACTCCAGCTGGGAAAGTAAGGCAGAGCAAAACCAGGAGCTAAGGCAAACATCTGGTCTTTGTTTCATGAAATATTTACCATGAAATCAAAACTTTTTTCCACCCTTGTGAAATGTGCAAAATTTCCTGAGTTGTAAGCTTCCACACTGGAAAAAGTTTGCACCTGCAAATAAAAATGAGCTTTTCAAATGCACCTGAGCTTGCACGTGCAAATAAGTGCATGGGGGGGTGTGTGCGCCTGCCTTGCTGTCTCCTTGAGTTTGCCTTAATGTAAATTCTCAAGTTATATCAATTTTTGAAATTCTTACAAGGGTATTACCTGTTTATTAATTCATAGTGCATCTGCTCTCATGAACGATCAAAGTTTAATGTGCAACAAAACATTTAGCAAACTGGTTTAGCTGCCTTGTGTTTAGCTGCTTTTCTTGCCTGGTTTGTCCAGCTGTTCATATGGTGGCTTCTGAGCGCCTTGTGCTGTGTTGGGTATGTACCTTCATAGAACTTTCTTATAAAATAAGAATATGCTGACCTCTTTTTATAAATGGGGATCTGTGGTTAGGCTGAAATGAAATACCTTGTCAAAGGTCACAGAGGGAATCTTAGTTGAGAAAAGGGTGAAACATACTTTAGGATTCTGACACATGATTTATTGGTCATTAAAACCCTAATCAAAGATTGTAAGGTGAGTTACACAGTCTTACAGCTGGAACAGGCTGAACTGATGCCTGAACAGTTGCCAGTGGTAACTGGCAATAGCTGGTTGTGCGGTCACCACTTGGCCAGTGGTGTGAGCTCCCATTTGAGCACCCTATGCGCTGGATTATCCTTCTATCTTCTCATTGCTGCTGTCACACAAAATCTTGTCCATTTAATAGTTAAGTGGTGTAAAGTCCCACTCATTGACACAGTATTTCTAACATCTGTAGCTCTCATCTTTGAAATTTTTGCTGGTAGTATATAGATTGCCAGAATTCAGTGCCCACTGTAGCCTACAACTGCATGCTTTCTCATGAAATTATGTGGTCAGCAGAGCCTTGCAATTTATGCAAATGCTGAACTTGTCTTTCCTACTTTCAGGTTGTTGAGAAAGCTGTCTATATGTTTGTCACACTTGCACAGCAGGGAACAATGATATTTTGACCGTCCTTTTATGGGCCCTGCACATTCTTATGTGAAGAAGAAATGTAGCATTTCCACTGCAGTTTGGCCCTTGCCTGCCTGGAAAACTGCGGGATGTGACAACGAAAACAACATGCATGACAGTGTCTGTGGAAAGATGAAAGTCCAAGGGCATCTGTGTTCTCGTCACCACATGTTGTACATCTGACGGACAGTGCAGTATCGGTTTTATAGAATCATAGAATCATAGGTTGGAAGAGACCTTTAAGGTCATTGAATCCAACCATTAACCTGATACTGCCAAAACCACCACTAAATCATGTCCCTAAGCACCACATCTGCCCATCTTTTAAATACCTCCAGGGATGATTACTCAACCACTTCCTTGGGCAGCCTGTTACAATGTTTGATAACCCTTTCTGTGAAGAAACTTTTCCCAATATCCAACCTAAACATCCCCTGGCACAACTTGAGGACATTTCCTCTTGTTCTATCACTTGTTACTTGGCAGAAGATGCCAACACCCACCTTGCTACAACCTCCTTTCAGGTAGTTGTAGAGAGTGATAAAGTCTCCCCTCACCCTCCTTTTCTCCAGACTAAATAACCCCAGTTCCCCCAGCTACTCCTCATAAGACTTATTCTCTAGACCCTTCACCAGCTTTGTTGCCCTTCTCTGAAAATGCTCCTGTACCTCAAGGTCTTTCTTGTAGTGAGGGGATGAGAGCTTGGGGTCTGTGGAAGACAGCAGTTGTCATCCACTGGCATGATAAATATGATTCCATGTCACTGGCTTGTCCAGAGTCAGCTACCATACACAAACAGATCGAGTGAAGTCCTGCGGGGTTATAGGATAAGGTGAGTATGAAATTCTTCCCAAAACATAATATGGCCTTCCATGTCTCAGTGACCCTTCTAGTCCATTTTCTTTCCTCTGTCCCATGGGATTCAAACCCTGTTTCACAGCCATGGTTTTCCCACTATACCTCCCAAGGACTTCCCTTTTCCACCCGAGAACAAGACCTGATGGTGTCTCAGAACTGAGCTTTGTCCTTTTTTGGGGCCACATAGTTCACATAGAATCACATAGAATGGTCAGGGTTGGAAGGGACCTCTGGAGATTATGCAGTCCAACCCCCCTGCCAGAGCAGGGTCACCTAGAGCAAGTTGCACAGGATGGCGTCCAGGCCGGTTTTGAATGTCTTCAGAGTGAGAGACTCCACAACCTCTCTGGGCAGCCTGTTCCAGTGCTCATCTACCCTCAAAGTGAAGAAGTTCCTCCTCATGTTAAGGTGGAACTTCCTATGTTCAAGTTTTTGCCCATTACCTTTTGTCCTATCACTGGGCACCACTGAAAAAAGACCGTTCCCATCCCCCTGGCACCCTCCCTTTAAGTATTTGTAAGCATTAATAAGATCCCCCTTCAATCTTTTCTCTAGACTAAAAAGACCCAAGTCCCTCAGTCTTTCCTCATAAGAGAGATGTTCTAATCCTCTAATCATCTTTGTAACCCTTTGCTGGACCGTCTCCAGCAGTTCCCTGTCTTTCTTGAACTGGGGAGCCCAGAACTGGACACAACACTCTGGATGTGGCCTCACCAGGGCAGAGTAGAGGAGGAGGATGACCTCCCTCGACCTGCTGG
>NW_009648807.1:745039-751297 GCF_000708025.1 Charadrius vociferus
CACAGCCTTCTGGCGTGTCAGCCACTCCTCCCAGTTTTGTGTCATCAGCAAACTTGCTGATGGTACACTCTATCCCTTCATTCAGATCATTGATGAATATATTGAACAGGACTGGACCCAGTACTGACCCCTGAGGGAAACCACTCGTTACTGACCTCCAACTAGACTCTGTACCACCAACCACAACCCTCTGAGCTCTATCAGTTAGCCAGTTCTCAATCCACCCTACTGTCCGTTCATCTAACCAATACTTCCTAAGCTTGCCTGTGAGGATGATGCGGGAGACAGCGTCAAAAGCCTTGCTGAAGTCAAGGTAGACAACATCCACTGCCCTCCCTTCATCCACCCATCCAGTCACACCATCATAGAAGGCTATCAGTTTTGTCAGACATGACTTCTCTTGGTGAATCCGTGTTGACTACTTCTGATAACCTTCTTTCCCTCCAGGTGCTTTGACATGACACCCAGAACAAGCTATTCCATCATCTTTCCAGGGATGGAGGTGAGGCTGACCGGCCTGTAGTTTCCCGGGTCATCCTTCTTGCCCTTTTTGAAGACTGGAGTGACATTGGCTTTCCTCCAGTCCTCAGGCACCTCACCTGTTCTCCAGGACCTTTCAAAGATGTTGGAGAGTGGCCCAGCAATGACTTCCCCCAGCTTCCTCAGCACACGAGGGTGCATCCCATCAGGCCCCATGGACTTGTGGATATTCAGTTTAACTAACTGATCTCTAACTATTCAATTTTCCTTACACTACTGAGAAGCTTTAAGATGGCTCTGTTATTAACGCCTTTTTTTTGCAGTTGTCTTTGGGTTGCTTGATCATCTTGTATTATATGTGTACTCAGTTTTTATAAAACAGTCCAGGTACTGATGAACATAATTTCTGCAGATATTCATGGTCTGGGAAGAAAAAGGTCTATTGTGTCTAATTTGTCAGATAGCGAATTATTGGGGTAGAAACCAGCCACAAAACTGGTATTATTGCAGAATTCATGAATGACAGTGATCCACAAAGAGTTTAGTTTACAATAAAAATGATTCAGGAGAGCAAGTCAGGCAGAAAATGATTCATAATCAAGTCATAAATTCTCCACTGATCATTAAGTGTTCATCCTTTGGTGATGCAGGAGAAGAAAGGCAGAATATGCCTGGTCCACAAAAGTCTTGACTTAGTTTTTGCAAGCTTTGGATTGCACCCAAATACTTAGCCTCAGCTGGATTTGTTTGTGTACTTATTTTACATTGTTACTCCTACTCTGGATCAAATAAGATGATTTGCTTTGTTTGTCAGAACACCCAGAAAACATGGACAGCCTCAGTTGCCATACTTGTTTTGTAGTCATATTTCACAATGAATGGGAAGAATCATACAATTGGGTGTATAGGAAAATAAACCATTACTTTTAGCTTTACAGAACTACTTGTGGTAAGGTAAGATCGGACTCACTTGAGTAAAACAGTGAAACCTGTCCTTCCCTTGGATCCATCAGACGTGGTGTTTGCCCAGCTGAGCAGGACTTTGTACCTCTGAGATTCACTTGGATGGGCACAGAAGGGCTGAAATACTGCAGGGGAAGGATAACCTCTCCATAGAGCCACACAGCCAGGATACCCTGCTTCTTTTTTATTCCTCCCCGCCTAGTGAAAATTCTTGCTCATCTTCTTTGTTTGAGGGGTACCTATATGAGCATTTTTGTTTGGCTGAAGTGCACCCTCTATAAGTGAGATTCCAGATTGTACCCTTGTACTTCTTGTGCTGTGTTTTCCATTGCACAGAGATCTCAGATTCTGTAACTGGATTCTGTTCAAATTAAACTAAACCAAAAGATGTATTCAATGTGCACATACAACCTCCTTCCATCACTAATGGGAGTTCGATCCAAAAGAGGAGTAAGTATTCAAGATAAACCCCCTTGAAGTATGTATAATGTTGTTCTCAGCACTGGCTGTTTCTACAATCTCCTATTGGTCTGCACTAAATCCTAATATAGACATAGCTTGTAGACATGGTTGAGAAACAAGTACGCTGCAAGCACTGCCAATACCAAGATTACCATTTTCATTAGCAGATTGGGGGAACTTCTAATTTCCCCTGTGATAGCTGGAAATTTTCATAATTTTCAGTTGTAAAACTCACGGGACATCAGTTTCGTTCAGCAACTGCAGGTTCCAAGGGGTTTTAATTTATGGAAGATTTTATTAATTTTGATGCCTTTCAAAACAAAACTAGATCATGAAGAAAGAGATACCTTTTTTTTCCTGTGTACTAGCCATAATTTTTTTTTTTTTTTTGTTAAGGTAAACTGTTTTTCAGTTTGCGACCTGCATCTTGAGGTAGAGCCATTTTTCTCCTCTCTTCTAAGCAAAGAGAGCCCATATATTGTGAACAGGAGAGTATAGAAATGTCGCTTTTTTTCTTTGGGGCACAAGATCTTTTATAATTTTCCAGGTTGGGAATCTTTAAGGGTATCTTACTTTAAGTCCTGGTGGAATATGCTGAAGGTTTTTCAGCACCAATAAAAGTTTTTTCATACTTAATGTTTGAAGAACAGATCAAAAACTCCTATGTTTTTCCATAATAATTCCTGAGTGTGACATACTAAGCAAGTCTTGCATGGGAAAAATCTGTCCTTTTTCTTCAAGCTAGTATATACCAGTTTACTAATATAGCTGGGGTATAGCCCCTTAGGCTGGAAGGTTGTCTCTTCTCTGTATCCATTAAATCCTTACCTTCTTTGTTGCCAACACAAATGCTGATTAGTTTAATCATGATGAGAGTGGGCCCCATTTCTTTACACAGACACTTTGTTGAGGGGGTCACTGAGTCTTTTTTAAGATCACCAAACGTCCATAGGTCCGAAGGCTTTCAATAGGAGCTTTATATTGTCAGAGCAGGCCCTCATTTCTTCCATATATCTTTTACTTTCTGTTCCTTGGATCTTCTCTCAAAAGTGAGGAGGTAGTTAAATATTGGGCTGTAAAAAGAGCTGTCCTGTCTGATACTTAAAGACCTCTGTCCCAAAACAACTGAAGAAGGAATACTCAGAATGCCCTTATCTTGTCTATAAAGACTTGTAAGGATGGTGCTATACACCAACTTTTTAGTGACCCTTGGCTTCCCTGGGATGCCAGTGCCCCATGTAATCTCAAGGGAAGAGAAGTACGTTATATTAATTTTGTTTCTAAGCAAAACATCCACAAATCTACCTGACTGCTAGTTCTTTAAAATTATGCTTTCTTGTAGAGCATGTGCCAACAGTCCTGGCTCAGAATGAACTCCACCAACAGTGACCTTGTGTTTTCACTCCTGGTTATAGCTATCAGAGCTTCTTGAGCTATGGGGCAAGGTCCACACAGAAAGAAACTTTGTGGGTTTTTTGGGGGGCAGGGGAGGGGATTTTTTTGAAGTGCTTAGACCCTGGCAAATCTTTGCAAGAAGCACTGGAATGGACTGAACTGCTGCCAGGCTGCAAGAGATCTCTCAAAAGCTGCCTCCCTTCTCATCTATCTTGGACTCATGATGAGTGAGGTGAACCACCTGCTCCACACACTTGCCTCGTTGTGCCGCAGTCTGAGACGCGCCCAAGTATTGCACTGAAGTCCTGCTGTGGAGGTTGGAAGAAACCTAGATTCCTTCAATCTGTTTATTAGACCAAAGTTACTCTGGTAAAACAACATCTCATCTAGTCCTCTAGCCTGCCTCTGAGGCATTTGGCTCCAGTCCTTCTCAGAGAAAATTGTGCTCTGTGTCAGGCACAGTTTTGAGAATACCCTGGGTATTTTAGAATGGCAGTATTTTTAGGGCAGGAACTGAGCTTTTGTTCACAAGCATACATCTCCCCTAAAAGAGAATGGTATGGCAATGGTGAGCTGTTCTTGCACTGACTTTTTGTCTGTGCAATGTACAAAGTGCCCCTCTCTCTGAGCTTTACAGAACTACAGTATTTTAGATGGCATGTATGGCATATAAATTAGCACCACTTAGGGGTTTTTATGTCATCCAGAAAAACGAAGTAGGTTGCTATTACATTTGGGGAGGAAAATCCACAGAAGATATTGGGATGGTCATTGCCAGCATCACTTATTGCCAGCAGAGGTAAATGAAGGGAACTGTGCTGGGCTCTCTCCTTTAGGTGGAGAGAGGGAAGATAGCTGTGTGGCAAATCCTTTGTTTACAGAAATTAGACCCAGCCCAAAGGTCACTGCAGCTATAGAATATTTGGCTGCCATTTCCTTTTTGATGTCCTTTTGGGCAGTACCTGCCCCTCGCTACCATCTCCCTACACTCTCATGCCCTGTGAGTGAAGAATGATGTGGCCAAAAAGAAGGTATTTCTTAGTAGAATTTCCCCCTTGCTCCTGTTGACTGTGCAGTTACATAGCTGTGCTGGCACTTGTAGCGTGGGGAAGTGAATTGAAAGGGCATCAACAGCAGGAGGTACAGAGACTGCTTCAGCTGGAAACAGATCTGTGTAGCTACGGCTTCATCAGCTTCAGTGGTCTTTGAGCTTGCCTTTCAGTGGCTTCTTTCATACCAGGTGTTATGCATAGATACAACGACTGATGTTATATTTTGCATTATTTTTGTTATTGGTAATTAGCATCTATACCAATGAGGATTTGGAGCAATATTTAATTCTTAAGCTATTGATTAGGGATCTCAGTGAGCGTAGATTGTAATTGGCTATGGCTATTTGCCACTTCAAAGTACTGTTTTAGGCTGTTTGGTTGTGCTTGGACAGTTTATTTCCTTAGTTTTTTAAAAATTATTTAGGTATCTGAAGCTCTGACTCTGAGTGTAGGCCCTCCACTGGGATAAATCTAGATATTAAATAGAGGAGGAAAATGAATAGCTTCAGAAGACTTTTTGCTGCTTTTGTCTCCTGCCTTTTCCATCCCTTACATATTCACACATTGTATATAAGATAATGAACAGCAACATCTGTTATATATTTTCCAGGAATAGATTCTACATTTGAAACTTTCGACCCGATAAAGACTATTGAGCAGCAGATGTTTCAGAAGACTTTAATCCCTCACTTTAAAAGTTCACAGAGGTCCTTTGGTCCAAAGTTTCAAGGTTGCCTTGAATTATTTCTTGTTTATTTTTATTGGAGGACAGTTTACTAAGGAGCAGAACCAAAACTACAGATTTTCAAAAAACAAAGATAATTACCTCCCCGTTTATTATTAAATTTAAAACTAAGCCTAATATTGAAACAAAACCAATAATATGCCAAAACTGACAGCCCTTAGATGGTAGCTAACACAGTCTGTTATAAAATAAAAAATGAAGCCTTGATTTTGTCATGGATATCGTTGTATTGTCTGCCTGAGGCAGAAGTTTGTGAATTTCTTTGGTGGATGAACTAAAGGTAATTACAGAGTCACTTTTAATCTCACCTCAGCTTTTCATGAGTGCAGTTCCCCTGACTGATGTGCTTGTAGTACGTTGCTGTGGATAGGTGCTGCCTGCCTGCCCAATGTAACATTAAATCACTGTGCTCGTAACTGAGAAGCAGAACTGGACCTAAGGCAAAATCCCAAAGTGTCCCTGAAAGTGTAGGAAGCTTAAATATCAAACCTGGCCTATTTCTCTGTAGTGACTTCAGTCCAACCCCCTGATCCAAACACTGTTGAACTTTGGGAATGTTTGGATGAGGTTCCAAAGTCTGTAGCTTGAATCCAGCTATATCTAGGAGGACAGATTTGTAAAACAGATGTTTTCCCACTGGAAGTGTGTACATGAGCCCTATTAGCAAAACAAAAGGGGTTGTCCTGCAAAACATGTCTGAAACATTCCCTAATGCACTCAGCAAATAGAAATGGAAAGTTTATTCTCTGGGCAGTAAGCTAATGTCTCACTCAGAGTCAATTTGAACAGATTCCAGTATGGCTGGCATCTGTCACCACGTTGAAACAAAAACAGCGGCTTTGAAGAGCATGATAGAAATACATTATGTCCTATTTGACTTGAGGGAATGGTTACGAACTGAATGAAGTATCGAGTGGTTATTCTCTCATCCAGAGGTGAAATCCAAGCTCTATTGAAATTTGTGGAATAAACCACATTTATTTCAGTAGGGTTAGGATTTCATGCCAAACCTTCAGCACTGCAATAGAACTTACCTATTTCATCGTACAGACCTGGAAAATCTGCACACATATGAACTAGAAAGTGTTTCTTGAAGAAGATAATTTTTACACACCTATTATAGCTGAAAGTTGTATGGTACAAAAGATATTTACTCAAAAC
>NW_009648807.1:751332-815069 GCF_000708025.1 Charadrius vociferus
ATAGAAATGCACTGCTACTTTGAGCTTTTGACAGTTGATAAAATGTCAAAGAACAATTTCATATTGCCAGGCTAGGTCTTTGAGTCTGTGTTTTGGCTTCCATTTTTTGTATTTTTTAATGGCCAAGAACCAAGCAATTATGTATCTAAATGTGATCCTTCATTTACTTTGGCAATGGATCTTCATCTGTCATCATTTTAATCCATCTACTGAGGGAAACGATATAGAGACTGCCATACCTGAGAAAGAAAGAATGCCATCTCAGATTTCTCTGTGCTTGAAATATTTCAACAGATGCCATTTTGTGTCATGCCTCAGAACAGCCTCTTTATCTGAACTCTGAATGCTGCTGTTTGTCTCATAAATATTTTCTAGTATTTAACTGCTGTGTATTTGACTTTTTGAATGACAGACTGTAATTCCTCTTGAGCCATGGTAGCCTATCAAGTTGACATCTATTTCAATTTTACACTGTGTTTCTTTTATCATTCCTTTGAGGATTTGTGGGGTTACAGTCTGATATACTTAGTGCACTAAAGAAAGCAATTATTTTGCAGTTACATGGAATCATTCAAAAATTCTTCAAATTATAGCAACAGACGTTCTGAACAGTGTTACCATTAAAGGATTCCTCTGTACTAGGCATGAGAAAAGAAACAGATGAAAGTGCACAGTAAGGGACAGTCCCTCCATAAACTCTCTAGCAGCCAATACAAGATGGGTGAAGGAAAGAAAAGAGGTGGAAATGTAAAAAGGAGTAGCCCAATTTTACCTGCTGGGTTTAGCATAAAATCAGGGCTAGAACCCAGACCTGTTATTTCGAGTACCTTTCCCCTATCTGTTGAACAAGAATTTCCTTGTCACAAATAGATATTAAATTCCTTTCCAGCACTATCCAAGTAGACAAGTGTTACTCATTCTAGAGGTGGGAAATCTGACCGACTGGGAGATGAAGACACATGGATGAGATTAACATTGAGAAAGGTTGGAGTCTATTTAATAAGAACTTGAAGTCCCGTCCATATGTTGAATCCTGCTGGGTGTATTCCCTTTTCAGCTATGCTGCAGAGCATGGAGCAGTTGTCAGTCATGGACCCATGCTGATCATCTTGGTATTCAATTTTGCAATCATAGTACCCACCATACAAAAAAGTTTAACATAGTCTCTGGTGTTTCCATTCGAATGAACAAGGAAAAAAAAAGTGTTATCTTGGCAGTCTTAACTTTTACATTAACATGTAATATTGGGTATATCCACAGGCAGCTGCCTGAATACTATTTAAGCTGGGTGCTGAACTAGGTGCATGCAATGGCAGGCAGTAGTTAAGCTGCTCTTATCTTTTTTTCTTCATGTCATTGATAATGATACTCTAATTCTTTTCAAACTGTGTTCCTTTGGCTATATTTTGACAGCATGGTTGTTATTCCAGTGGTCTATGTTATTCTCTGACAGTGTCATTTCTGCCAGAGAATTTTCCCTTAAATTTCATTTTTGAGCACCTTTAAAATAAATTGGTTTTCTTCGCATTTTCTAATAATCATTATTGCTCTAAACCACAAGGCTCTCCTTAAGCACAGTGGTGTAAATCAGTGCAGCTTTTTTGGAGTTTGTAAGAATGTTTGCAGCTAATACCAGGTGAAAATCTGCTTTTCCATTACTGGAAATAGGAGATGACAGATATTTTTTATGTTACAAATTAGGAATTTTATTAATTCAGCACAAGTGAAGGAACTTTTATTTTTATCTACAGTACCATAAATCAAATCTGAAAATTCCTGCCGTATTAAAAAATTTTACTCTGTTCTTGTCAAATTTGTATAGTAGCCAAACCTATTGTAAATTTTCGATGAGTAAATGTGCCTTTTGTATGATGATATATCTGAAGAATGGTCTACAAGAATTAAGGATTAAATTTTGGTAATGCAGTATCTTCCTTTGCAACTTTCAGTGGGAGCACTCCTGATGTAAGACAACATGAAGTGTAAGAAAATTAAAACCTATTTCAAAAGCAGTAACTAAGCTTTTTTTTTTTTTTTTTAAAAAAATACTAAAACTTACTCTTTGGACTTCGTATTTTGTTAAAGAAAATGCCATTGTTAAAATCACACACGTAATTTACCAAGAAAATAATTTTTTTTTCCAACCTGTATTCTTCATTTGTATGGAACTGCCCAGTTACCTAGGTGTCACCAATGGTCCCAACAAAGGCAGTCTAGCAACCATTACATTCTCTATGTTACCCATTTGGTGACAAGAACATTTGGTCTGTAGACAACTATTGCACAAACCCAATAAAAACATAATCCATAGGAACATAATAGTGACCAAAGAAGACTGGCTTCATCCCTGTGCTTTGGAGGAGTCACTTAAAATGTGAAGATTTGTCCAAATTTGGTGAGGTGGTCAGTCTATAGAGTTGTAATTTCAACAAATTTGGCAGAAATTCAATATACCATAGCTGCTTTATTGTCTGCAATTGCCCTTGCATCTTCAAGGCTATAGGAGCAGAGAGAGAAGAGTAGATTAGGGTGGGACAGAGATTGGACTCAGGTCTATAAGGATGACTATGGATAGCATAGATGTCAGGGAGACAGGAATGTGGAGAGCCATTGGAGGGAACAGAAGGAAGCTTTCTACACTGTACTTCCATGGATTTGGAAAAGCACATTAGCTTCCTGAATTGCAACGTTACTCTGAGTTGTGAAGCAAGTAGTTGTGAAACATACTGTCAAGCTTTGTCCTCATCCCATCGCTAAGGGCAGGTTCTTGGAGAAGATAACAGCCTCCTGTTTCCCATTGCTGTTAGTTACTCTGTTTAACCAGTAGAAGACAACGTGGTGGAGGCAGAGATTGCCATTCCATTGAAGTTCCACCTGATGCAGTTTTATGTATTCATTTTTAACTAGGGATGCAATGTTTTGTATTTTCATTTGATTTTAATTTACATTGCGTGATCATGTGTTCAGAAGCCAGGGATATCAGCCCTCAAGTTGTCAACGCAATTTGAATTTGGGTCTATGTTGCCTATGCTTGTGATCATGAGTTTTCTTTTATTGCTTCTGTGTCATTCAATAGGACAGAATACACCTGCTGAAGGAACAAGACAACACTGACTAGTGAATAAAGATTTTACCGGAACATTTGTGTCTCTCTGATAGCAGGATTTGGAAAGTGTGCAGTGGGTCAGGCAAGATGGCAAGAAGAGACTGCAAGACTTTGTGGCAAATGGAGCACAATACTTGCCATTAAAATGCAATTCTACCCTCTTAGTAGCACACAACTGCACAATTCTGGGAAATCCATGGAAATAAACATGCATCTGGGTCGCTGCTCATCTGTGACCCATTTTTCTGCAGTGTCAGTTTCAGGTACCCAGTAACAACTTTGCAAGATGTTAAGCAATTACGGTTGAATTTTAATTTTTCTGAAGCTGTCAATGCATAGAGTGATATAACAAGTGAAGGAACCTGAAAAGTAAAATCTTAGGTTTTTCAACTCAGAAATGAAGAAGAACTCCTCTGAATTCCTGTATATGCCTTAGCTCTTCATTTATGAAATGAGGAAAATCCTATGCTCTCCTCCCATAGAGAAGTTTGAAAGATTGAACCATTAATACTCGGGAACAACAAAAATATTAAAATGCTGGACATCAATAAAGAAATTGATATCTCTGTATGTAGGGCAAGATTTATGTGCTGTCTTCTGCCCTGGGGTTAGTGTATGGGACATTATGGAAAGAATATTGATTCCCATTGTGGGGGTGTTTTCTTTCCTGTACTCTGGGCGAGGCAGGGAGCATGAAGAAAATAGGATGTGACTGAGTGGTTAAATATACACAACTGGGCTCAGTTAAAAATTCACAGGCTTGACTTTGTGGCCTAAATTTTGTAATGCACTTGATATTTTGGAGCAGTAACGGTCTAGACATTTTCTTCTGAGATGCCTGTAACCCTGTCTAACATGTATTACTCATGCCTGTAATATGTTTTTAACAGCTATTAGCATTTAATAAGCCCTCTGTAAGTGGATCCTTAAGGTGGCATGCTGTGTGAGAATCTTTCCTTAATTTTCTTCAACCAAACTTTTCATTTTCAGGGATTTCTCAGGCCCAGTGACAGCTTCTAGTCTCAAAACACAGGCAGTGCTGCATACATTATAAGAATTGCAATGTGCTGAAGGCAGCTTTGGCATCATTCATCCAAATGGTCAAAAGTCACTTCCAAGTCTCTTTGCTCATTTTCAGGTTCCAAAAAGTTCATCCCATGGGAATTAGTTTCCTGAAGTTTTTTTTTTTTTTTTTTTCTGTGAATAGCTAGCACACCCACTCAAAGCCACATCCAGCCAATCAATGATGAGGCAGAACCTCCCAAAATAATCCAAACAATCTTAAAATAGTAGTCTTTATTTACAAAGAAAATAGAAACGACATACAGTTTTTCCTTTCTTTTCTTTTCTCAAGATAAACTGAATATCTTCTGTGAGTTTCACACTTCAGCTACTTTCAGAATTCCAAGCTGAGTCTCTTGACCTGCGGTGTCTGAAACCCACTCTAGCTAGGCTTTCCAAGCCAGTGCTTCATTAATTACTATTTTAGGGAGATGGGGTTTCTCAGAACTGCAAGAAATGACTATCTAAATAAAACCAGCAATCAGATTGAATGTTAAAAATTTTTTGTTAAAGTATGTAATACTTGTTACCACTGCACTCTGCCTTGCTAAAAATCTTCCTTTAAGTCAGTGCTTTGCAATTTATGTCTCAGCCTCCATAATGGTAGTGAGATATTAATATATGCATGAAGAGCAGCAGTCAGTGTAATTACAGTGGCAAAGTGATAAATGCGTAGCTATTTTGCCTGGTAATACTGTGTATTTAACAGGTTTATTTGTTCAACAGTTCTTACTTTAATTATATTTTGCCATTTGGGAATTTTAGGCATATAACAATCACTGCTCTTCCATGAATATTATTCTTAAAATAAGTGTTCATGCATTATTAAAAATGCACATGTGTTTGCTTACTTATTTATTTGCAGTGATTTTTTTTTCTCTTTTTTAAAACACTGAATTTTTTCTTTTTCCCATAAACATGGAAAGAAAAAAACCAACTCATCTGTTGGAAGGAAGGATATAAGGCAAGTTTCTTGCTGTGGATGAGCTCTAATAAGGACTTATGCTGTATTTCATGATAGAGAAGTTAGAGGTAGGTGTCACTCTTTGAAGGCATGGCCCCAGAACCTTCCATGGGTCCTGTGAATGTACAAAGATAGTGAAAGAAAATAAACAAGAAATGGCAATGAATGGATAGACACAAAGGGGCAGCGTTAAAAACACCGGTTGATCTTACTGCTATTAGGCTCAATTGTGACAAAATACTCCCTTGGAATATTTGCATATTCCAACAGTGAAGTTTTGGGATAAACCTATCTATCTGGGATGCAACTCTCCAAACAGAGAGAGCTATAATGCAGACTGTATAAACCTGAATACACTTTCCTCCCCTTGTACTGAACACTAGATTATACTCTATTCTTGAGGAACACAGAAAAATACCCATTTACAGATAACGTGCACAGTTGTCGGAACATATGCATTGTTGAAATTAGAGACAAAACTAGATTCTCAATTGACGTAAGTTGGTACAGCTCAATAGAGCAATTAAACCTGTGTTAGAAAGTCCTCATTTGGATTGTGAACTTTGTAGAGTGAGCTGTTGTGATTTTTGTCACAAATCTCACAGTATGGTTTTTAAAATCTCCATTTCTTTGAGTCTCAGGATTTCACAGGAATTGTAGCCTTTGCTAAAGGACCTGGAAATCAACATTCTGGCCTTCATAGTCAACAAGCTTCAAAAAATATCTCTAATGATATAATGAGGAAAAAAATAGCAATAACATTACATCCCTCAAAAAGTGTAATGATTTTTAAGTAAATCTTATTTCTGGAGCCTGACTCATTATTTTTGAATGGTAAAGGCTTTTCAGAGTGATGGTAGCTTCAATGGACATTTCCTTCAAGCTCAGCAGATCAAGTTTCAGAATGTTTCCTCCCTGAAACCTGATGGATGGGAAGGCAACGAGCTTCAGACTGACGGTGATGGGGGCTTGTTTGCTGGAGCTCAAATCCTTAGTGAACAGTCCACTCCAGCTCTAATTATAAAAACATTACAGTTCTAACAGTTGCCTGGCCATGAATTATTCTGACAATATTTAACCTGTAGATAAGAAACCACTATCAACCTGTCACATTTCCCCCACTAACGAGTTCAGCATCAGTTTAAAAGGAAGTGCAACTCATGAAGCAATGGCTCTGTGTCATAAATTATAGGTATCCGGCATGCATTACAAGGACAGAAACAGTAAAATAGCATGGGACTCTTTATTATACATTCTGACAGTGACAGAAACACAGCACTCTGCGGTGTTTAATCTACCGTAGCTTGTTTATTCCCTTTCACATCCGTGCCACTTTCGAAACACTTGGTGCTGTATTCTGCTGCTATCTGCAATTAGCACAAGTATTTATTTAAAGCTCGAAGGGAGAGAAAGAGGTTGTCTTTGATAAAAAGCATTGGTTTCTCTAATCACCCAGACAGTGGAAAACAGTGCTGTCACAGAAGACTTACTCTCATTTATTGCTCTGTGCATGTATGCGTGTGTTACTTTAGGTGAGTTTCTTGTTTTGCCTTTAATGAAATACACAATCCCTTGTTGAAACAAAATCTTGTAAGAAGACCTGTGTTATTGACAAAGCCATGGTGTACACACTCAGGAAAAAAACAAACTGAAACAAACAAATATAAAACCTGTGATGATACCTTGTCCTGATAACAAAATGAAGAAAAGCATTACACACAAAAAAAGAGGCATACTTTCACAAATAGTTGCAGCTGCATAAAGTGCATGAATCATGTTTGCTAGTATGAATGAGCACGGTATGGCGGCAGCAACATAGGAGAATATTGATAAAAAACTTTCTCAGTTCTGTCGTTATTCTTAGGCATGTCCTTCATATCTCCATTCCCTCTTTTGGAAACTAGGTAAGCAAAAAACACATACAGCTTTGTCACATTAGTGTTTAACACCTAATTACATCTATGTTATGATATTTCTCTTGTAGACTTGCACAAAAAGATGAGAGCAAGAAGACTCTTCTGCCAATGGGACAGTCGAAAGCAGGATGAGAAACTAGCTCTGCACAGAGAGCAGACCACAGCAGAAAGAGAGGATATGTCAATGAACACAAAGAAATGCTGAGTATGAGAAGACACTAATCTTCTCACACTTCAGGAAAGAGAGGAAGGAATTGTAACCTGGTATCCCTTTCCTGGATCACGGTCTTAGTCACTGAGCAGCAGCGTAAAAACAAAAGTCCCTCTTTTCAGGAGTTTTGTGACTCTAACCCTTAACTCATTGAACTACACATTTCATTTTGTATTCAAATTGGAAAAGGGAAAAAACCCGACAAAGCCTAACCCCTGCTCTTCTTCTTGTGTTTTATTGAGGAAAACCACAGCAACACATCTTTATTAACTCAGAATTGGACTCTTCTTTCCTCAGGCTTTATGTCAGTTTGGCATCTGAACAGAAACACTAGCTGTTTACACCCATGTACTCTGGATCATCGTGACCAAGTGCCCTTACTCTGGTTGCAGGCATTCCCCACAGGGTCATTCGAGTTTGATCCTTCTGCAGAGACTCAAGGTGTGAGGAATCATAGGGTGAAGGCTTTGGGGTGCTTATCTGATCATCACGTGTTGCCAGACGTTTGGCAGGTAGTGCAGCTTCTCTAGCTCTCATAACCAATGGCATGGGCTAAAATTCCTTTAAACCAAGAAGCTGGAGGAATTGCTATGGAGATTTGGTCTTGGAAAGTGTTCCTTGCCGCTTGGAGAAACAGGAGGTATATATTAGGTGGAGAGATTTAAACTTTGTCAGCAGAATCAAAAGCCTGAATATTGCTGCAGTAATCCTGCCTAAATTTGATACGATTGCAGGAAATGTTTAGATGGCTTCATGATGTTCAAAATGTTTCTTTCAGGCAGAGATTGAGATCTTTTAGGGAAAAACATATATATTATTTAGTAGCTTATTAAACATACACAATACTTTCTATGTTGGTCTTTTAGATTATTTGTATAGAAAGAAAACCAAATTTCTTTCCCAGTATTTTTATTTTTGCGTGTATAAGGGTATAATAAGGGTATATATATTGTATAATAAGGGTAGAATATTGGTTCTGTTATGTCTGTAAGGAGTGGTTATGTTGATGTAAAGGGTGCAAGAAGTATGGAGCACGGTAATAATTTTTTACTGAGTTGGGCATACTTATGATTTTTACTGGGATGGTCCCATTAATTTCCCATTTTCTACCTTCAGCTATGAAGGACTGGATACACCATCCTGGAGTGGTAGAGAAGCTGCTTGATATCTGTCATTTTTGGTACACAAAGGAATAATAATATTATGAATATTTTGGGCCCTTCTGTTCCATCGTACTTGAAATGAAAGTAACTTTGCATTGGACCTTTTAGCCACTTCCTTAGCCTTAAACCAGCTTGTCTTGCGGTTCTAATTTTTGGCTTTTCTGTTTGATTCCCCTCTGGCACTTTACTGGATAGATTCAAGTCTGCCACTGGAGAATCCAGTGGTTTCCACAGAAAGGAGTTAATCTATATCCCCAAAGTATCGTGAAGGCATATTGTAAAAATATGAGAGTTTAGTGCCTAGTATTAATCAAAGAGGGTCAGCAGAGCGCCGTTGTCCTCCCCTTGCTAAAAGCAGAATATCTGCAAACATCACTGAGCAAAAATCATCCTGCTTTGCCTTTTACTGGCCTTGTCAGTTAACACAAGAAAAGGAATAGCTTCTCTTAAGAAATATATCTGCCGCAACACCCAGTTTTGTCCAACGTTCTTAAGTTTCTCCCCAGTTTGGGCGACAACTTGCTTGCCTCAGGTGAGCTGGTAAACACATCCCGCTTCCAGGGCTGGTGAGGACTCTCTGCCTTCCACCTCCCCTCCAGCTGTGTCTGCAGTGTCCGCACTTGACAGGTATGCGAAACTGTTGAAACCGTCGTACTGTGGATGCATCCATGTCAGCAGAGCTGTGCTTTACACTGCACAGTGAAACTGCCTACCGGAGTGAAACAAGCTATTCTGGTTAAAGGATAATCTGTAGCTGCTGCTGCGCCAGAGTGTGATCTGACTTTAGGTTTGCCTGAATTGTATGGGCTTCCCAACCCTTAGATGTGGGTGATGCCATAGTCTGACTGCATCTGGGTGACATCGTGGTGATACCTGGACATACATTCTCTCCCTAAATTATCAATGTTTCCACAAAAATTAATGATGTCTTCCTGTCCATCTATCTTCCTAGACTAATACACAACATCGGGTTTGATGGCTCATTCCTCTTTAGCATAGAGATTTTTGCTTGGGGTACATGTCCTGCACTTTGACCCAGGGAAGAAAAGGAAGGATTGGAGTGTGGGAAACGTAGGCTGGCCAAAGAGGACTATCAACTGATGAGCCTGAGGCACAAAGTAACCAAACTACATATGTCAGGAGATGTCGTGGCAGCACATCTCAAATCATCTTATTTTGCATTTTGGCCAAGATATTTCAATTTTTTTAGACATCTGAGTCTCCTACCTCCCAAGAGAAAACCAAAGCAAATCACAGAATACCAAGTGAAAAGTACAACATAACTTAAAACAACATAAAGAACATGTACTCCTATGTACAATTTCAACTTGTTGAAGACCAACATATTTGTTGGTGGTTTTATGGACATTTTTGACCATTTGCAGTACCAGTAGATGGTGCTCAAGAATATGTTGCACAGTTTCTGAACTTGTTAGAATCAATAACTCTTCAAGTTCCCTGTGAGTAGTTTATCTGGTGCTATTTTAACAATTCCTTCATAAACCAATGGAATGGGTATTCCACACAGAAACTCTCCTGCAAAAACATGTAAAACACTTAAGTGCCTTAATTGCAGCAACTAAGTCTCATAACATGACTATGATGTAGATTTAAAACCTCATCCCATTTTATGGATCACCTAAGGAGCAGGATTTCTCTGACTTGATCAAGGTTACACTGAAAATCCACAAAAGAGCCAGGAGTGGATGCAAATTTATTTGAATCTTTGTTGCTTTTTCTAGTTCTCAAAATCCACAGACATTTATGTTCGTCTGTAACACCTGTAAGCAGAAGCACTGTTAATTTCATACTGTGCAATTATCAAGGCATGGAAGGAATATAGATGAGATAGATATTTAGAAATAAAAGTATTCCCTCCTTCTTTATTCATTAGTGAATCAAGCCAGTATTATATACATCAGACATAGAAATATATATCTACATACATGTATGTATGCTCAACATTATTAGTTAAGGGCATTTTCAGCTGTCTGCATTCTTTTTAGGCTGATAGCATATGTAGATCTAAATATGATACAGTGAATGTAAGGGAAATGTACTTTAATGAGGCTGCATTTAGAAAAAGTATGCAAGTAATATGGAAATAGTTACAGGATCTTTTTTTTTCCTTTTAAATCTGAAACCATACATTCACTATGGCTGAAGACTATACATGTGCATTAAGGATGAAAACTACAGTATTCAAGAATTTCAAGATGAACTATACTGTCTTAACGCGTCCCTCAAGCAAAATCTGCTTGATATGAGGAAGTGCTCCTTTTGCTTTTATTCTGTGCATGTTATTGGCTTTCTCTATATCACTTCTGCATACAACAGTCTGTGGAAGGGGAAAAAAAATGTCAGTGTAGGTTCTGTTGTGAATTTTATGCATATTTAGTATTTATGGTAGCACTGCTTGAGAAAGCCTGCGGTTAATGATCAGTGCAACCCCTCTTTGCATAAAAAAAGGCTTCCTCAGTGGCAGAAATGCGGTGTATGTAATGGTGTAAATGTCATATGACAATACTAATCAAGGCCCCGTCTGGCTTTTTTCACTTTCATGCTACTTGTACCATGCAACAGCAGCAGTCATTATAAAAAAAAATTGGTTTTGCATGTCAAGAATAAAATATTCACTTAAGGTTTTCCTAAGTCATGCTTTAAACCTTACTTTCAAGGTATTTCAGGTCTCTACTGAAAACCTGTGTTTTATTTTCTGGAGTTTTGGCACAATGTTTTATCCCCAGCTACTTTCCCATTTCTAGCTGTGTAACAGTTTCTTAAAGCCTAGGATGCAGCTACTTGAAGTCTGGGCTGAGCTATGTTAAATGATAAAATTTAAATAAATATAGGAACGCTTTGAATGTATATTTAATTGGTTGCTCATAACATAGCAAATAACGTTATAAACAATGTGCTGTCAGACCTTTAGGCATTGTCTAGTATGCCATGACTTAAGTACATTGAGGTTTCCTTCCTCCTACAGCACTACTTAAGACTTCAAAAAAGTTGAATCAGATATTTTTTCATAGAGGATTTAGAGGACTTAACTGATGATTTCAAATCAACAGTACAACAATTAATTAGGAAGTAGAAAATTTATTTTGGGCATAGCTTTGAATATTGGGATTTTACTTGTTTTTACTGTAATAAAGAAGCTTGGTCAAATTTTACCACAAATACTTATCCATTTGGTCTGGAAGCTTTCAAAATTTTCCAGCCTAAATATATCCAAAAGTGCATTAGTAACTGAGAATGCCTTCAAAGGAAGCCCCGTCTCTGTAACTTTAGGAACTAGTGTAATGCACATCATCAGAATACCAGTGTTTTTAAAAAGAAAAAGAATGTCTTTTTCTTCTGCCTGGCCAGAACATGTTCACTAGCCATGCACAAGTCTTGCTGACCAAGAATGATGAGGAGGAGACTAGGTTTGTCTTTACATCTAAACATGAAGATGTGTGTGGACAATTTCATCCCCTGCATGCCAGAATCTAGGCCAGTTCCTCATCAAACAACATCTCAGGAAGTTGGCTCCAGTACTGTGGGGACTCTTGCTATCAGGACAGACATGTCACAGGTTACTGGAGCTATTTGCACATGTGCAAAAGGGTGAAAAATAATCCCCCTATCAACTCAAAATGACATCATGCTCTTGCTCTTCTTCTCAGAAATTTTTGCCAAAAAGTTGCGCCAGAAAATGAGATCTGGGGAGTCCAAAACACTTTGTCTAAGGCTCTCCTTCTAAATCAAAGGATGTCTTGATGAGCTGCACAGGGCATGTCTGAGATGATTAGCTCCTGGATGGCTCCTGTCCGTGCTCTCCCACTTGTACAAGAGACATCCAGGGCCCATGTTTGGGCTGAAATCCAGGGAATCTAGAAGTGGAAGCTCTAGACTGAGTGCATCTGTACCACTTCATACCTGAACTAATAACCCTGTTTTAGCAGGGTGCTGTGACTTGGGCTTGCCAGCCTCTGGGATCCGAGACCCTCATAAGGAAACATGCAATTTTTGGAAATTAAAGGTCTGTTTATGCTTCAAAATCAAAATTGCCTTGAAATTTGTTTTGTAATATTGGATAGCTGTCAAACTTTTGTAATCCTCCTTCATCCATTGGAATTACACTTTCTATAAGCTCCAAAAGTTAGTCTGTAAACAGCAAAGCTGTAGATGATCTAGCATCTAAATTAGGCACTTACAGGATCTTGTGTCTCATTCTTGTGGTACCCTGGGCACCTGGATGCAAGTCCGCTATCTATCTAATATTAGTATTGGCCGCATACTGCCAGTGTGAGCCCAAACGAAAAGCAGCCTCGCTCTGGCTAAGCCATTCAGTGCTGTGCCAAGCGTATCTCAGCTGGAAGTGGCTTTTTCCATATCTTCCCAATCTCTTATGAATTGTTTTCTCTTCCAAAGGTTGTGAAATATCTGGGTCAGCAGGTATAATAGAAAAGCAAATGGAAAAAAAAAATATCTATTTTTGCAAATCCTGAGCCCCGTTCCCAACAATTTATTGAAATAAGATGTCATGCATGCACATGTATCATTGATTTCAGATGTATGGTAAAGTTGCCAAAGATATACTCAGCAGAAATAACTGTAATTTTTTCAGATCTGCTCTTCTCCCATCAACTTGGCCTCCAGAACAAGAATTCAGCAGAGTGAAACATATTTCATACTCTTGGGCACCTGCTGATGCATGTCCTGTCTCCTAGCTTGGCGAGGACAGGAGGTTGGATGCAGTCATGGTATCTGCTGTGAGCTGGACTTGCTCGCTTTACACATTACTTTTTTGCAATTCTGATTTCTTTCGTAATCATTGTTTTAGCCCAGTTCCCTGATATTGAACTCTCACGCTGCTGATGCAGGAGCAGCAAACAACAAGCTACAGTGAGAGAAAAGACTGTTTTGCAGTGCTTTTAGCAATGTGACCTTAAGTATTGATTTATAGCCTGCTGCAGTGCTCTAGTGCAAAAGGGAACTGTGGTAATTAAGTTAGTATCTGCGCTTTCCAAAATAGTGCTGAGCTGCAACAAAAAGAGACCCTTTATTTTTCCTCTCTGCCTCTCAGTGAATGCAGATGCAGGCACTGCCCTTTGACCCTGCTCAGCTTTCCCCAGCTGCAGATTATTTTTCTCCCTCTGTGCCTCTAGGTGCTGATAGACGGAGTAGGACCCATTAATTTTTGTGTCTGATTTTCTTTTTTTAGTGCAGGCAATGAAGGAAATTTCTGCACTTGTACCTGACTTTTAAAATGTGCGTCCTTATGTGGGTGAAAAAAGAGCAGTGGCCAGGGAAATACAGGCAGCGTTAGAAAATCCAGCAGGGTGGGTGGTCGTGAAGGGGCTAAAATTGAAAGCAAACCCTTTATCATTGAAATTCCCACTTCTCAGCGTGACACACTATTCTGAAACTCCTGTGTAAGGTAACAGGGTAAACACAATGAGAAATCTCTTTTGTATTCCATTACAGTCATTAGAGAAATAGGCCACAAAAGGTAATGGCAATAAAACGAAATACCTTGAAGTAAGGATGTAAATTACATGCTAATGTATGCAAATTAACGCACCATGTTCAATGTCCATAAAGCTACAAAATATAGCTAATTAATGGTAGGTAAGTTGCTTCATTCTATGTTCCGAGAGTTACGGGGGAGGCAGTATATTTTTATAATTGTGGAACATTAGCCTTGCAGAATGTATCAAACATTCGGTTTCTCTCCTCTGGCAAATTTGTCCAGTACACTGGAAGCAATTGCCTTTCTTGTCCCTCACCCAATCTCTTACTCTGAGAGTGGGCTCTGAAATTAGAAGTAAAACAAAACAGTTTTACAATTACTTTCTTGTGGAAGTAGTTCTTATTAATGTTAATATAGTCTCTTTTCCGTAAAGTACCTAAACGCATTTGGTACTCTCGGCATGTCTAAATGGATTTAACGACTGAATCCCCAAATGGATATAAGCTTTGGAAAGCCCAGCTTTTTAGGCAATCTGTTCCCAGCAGAATTCACAGTTCAAGCTCCCAATACAATGTGAGGGGAAAATAGAGCACCTGAGAACAGGTTCAGCAAAAAAACTACCCGGGAAGAAAGGCAGAGGGAGCGTGTGGGTCAGGCCCCACTTCTGGCAGCGACCCATAGCACAAGCAGACGAGACCTCCTCTGCCCACATTCTTGAATCTTGCACAGGAAACAGCTCTGGTTTGAAAAACGTATCTATCCTGTGCCTAAAAATAATAGTCCTGTCTTTCAAGCCTATCCAGCCAACAGAATGAAGGGGTCTGCGGCAAGGTGGAGCAAAGCCCTGTTAAAGGCATGTGCGTGTGTGCAACCTGAGAGAAAGCTGCAATGTGAGTGGAAAGGAAAAATGAGTATTTGAGGGTACACCTAAATTTTAGTACAAACAATGAGTAGCCGTGGGTGGGAACCCTGCGAAGGTACTTCTGAGCTCCCTTCTGCTGTAAAGGTGCTCACCCTGCAATTTGCAGGAGCTCACTGGGTGGCTATCTGCGTGCCGTGGGGCTGTGGCCATGCAGGTTCCCAGAGAGATGCTCTGTTGAGTCCATGCAAAGACAGGTCATCTCAGCCTCCTTGCAGAGCTTTAGGCGTCATCTGAGGTGTCTTCTCGATACAACACCTGTGCCCCCATACCAGAACAGCTCCAGGATGTCCCATGTCCTCCTGCCATCCTGCTGCTTCTCTGCCAGGATTCCTTCCACTGCAGTTGCTGCTCCGCTCTGCAGAGGTCCAGTGCAGCAGAGGAATGAACATTTTGGAAAGAAACCCCACTCCTGTGTCACAGGTGAAAAGAGGATGTGTTTTGTGCTGGGTCTTACTTGATAGGCACTAAGAAGAGTGATGATGATGAATGTAATACACCTTAGGTACCCGACAGAGAGGTTACAATTTGCCAAATACTTTTCATGAGCCAGTGGTTCTCCTGCTGGAAAGCTGTTCAGTTTCAAACCAAAACATTTATCTTATATGCATGTATGTGTGTGCATATATACATATATATATATATATATAAAATCTACACCTGTTTGGCAGAGCAGTTGAGCTTTGATCAACTTCAGGTAAATGCTTACCTTGCACTTAATGTAAAAATTAACCCCAATGATAAATAAGTACTTAAGTGTTTTCTGATTCAAGGTGGTTTTCAGGATTGAGGCCTTAAAAAGGACAAATGAATGCAGCTGTTTCAGACACAAGAAAATGGAGGGTGGCAGAAAAGAGACAATACAAAGGGGGAAAAGTATGTGAAATACTGTAAGGACTTTTAAGTAGAAGAAGGAAAAAGATGTATGATAAAAGTAACAGGCTTACACAGGGAAGCAACTTATGAAAATAAACGTCAGAATAATAGGATGAGGAAGAAAAAGGAAACAGAAAGTGGAAATATGGGCTACTGGAATGTTAATTTCAGACTGAATGCCTCCTCTTAAGTTAATAATCTAAATCACAATGTGCTTGACTGATACTCACAAATTCAGCTTCTATTATTTGTAGCCATAATGTCTTATATTTTGTGATGCATCCCTATGCTAGGGAGTTTTGAGAAAATGTGCTTGGAAGCCTCATGTTGCAGGGATTCCCGATTGCATAAGTGATGTGGAAACATCTCAGAATTCAGAGCTTTATTTTCTAAGGATTAAAGGAATAATTTTGGGGGAAAT
The DNA here is from genome assembly GCF_000708025.1 of Charadrius vociferus. Lineage (NCBI taxonomy): Eukaryota > Metazoa > Chordata > Aves > Charadriiformes > Charadriidae > Charadrius > Charadrius vociferus. Next base: position 767,429 of record NW_009648807.1, read on the forward strand.
AATTCTAAGGAATGGGGTATCTAAGGAATAATTTTGTTCAAGACCAAAAGTTTAACTGTATGTAAGTAATTTTTCAGGCTATTGAGAAACTAAAACTGCTACCGCTGAGCGTCGGTGCCTGTCACTGACAGTACTGTTTGGAAGGCTGCTGATTCAGCATGTGATGTGCAGAGGGCTTGAGCTGATGTAACCTAGTGACAGCTATGAAAGGTCTTTAATGATATATGTACTGTAGCTTGACAGAAGAAGGAACAATGACAGAGAGGAGTAGAAGGATCTGACCATAACCTCCTCCAATAAAATATTCTAGTACTAAACTTTTTTTAATGTCTTTAGAGAGCTTCAGGCTAATCAGACACACTGAGTTATTTGCATCAGTTATTTACATCAGAGACAATCTGGAATTAAAACTTTTTCTCTTTATCCCTGTCACCTTTTCACCTTGAACTAAAACTATTAGAAAATTCAAAGGTCCTTAACCAGGTTGTGACAATTAACATGGTCCTTTTCTCCCCTTCTCCTGCTTTCCCCTGCTGCCCCATGTTATATATCTTGGATAGACCACAGCAAATCTAAAACTGATGGCCTTGTTTCTTTTTCTTTTTTGGCCCAGCAAAAGCTCAATACCTGCACAAGAGGGGAGCAGGATCATCTTGGGAAAGAAAACAAAAAAGCCTCTGCCAAAATAATAATCATAATATTAGCACACAGCTGTAGGGAGGCATTTTTGGCATCCAGAGCAGATGCTACCCGCTCTCTCCCCTCCCTCTGTGACCCCACTTCTGCTTTCTAGCTTTCCACTGGCTACCAAATTCTCTGCTTCCCTCAGTCATCTCTCTATGCCACTAACTACCTCCACAGTCCCGTGGTTGCTCCTTGGTGGTGGCATCAGCAGAAGCATCTAAAGGGACGTGGGCGTGTGTCTGTGTGTGTGTTTGTACGCATGTGAGTGCAATATTCCTGCAAACTTGAAAAGTGCTTCAAGGACCTGATTCAATTTTCTTGATCTTGATCTCATTCATTTGAAGGGAGGAGGAGGGAAAAAGTGAGGGGGAGAGAGAGAGGGAATGCTGCTCTTGGCAGAAGATACAGGCAATTGGCTGCTTTATGGCTTTGCCTTGATGTGTGTTTAAAAAACAGCCCCAAATTTGGCACAGGGAGATTTTTCCCACTTGTTTTACTTCTAAATATTCTTCAAAAGCTTCCACGGGATATAGAATATTGCTTTGATCAGACAAATATACTTTGTGCTGAAGTTTCTAGTTAATACCGACTTCAATTTATATTCTGCCAATTTTTTAATTTCAGATTTGATCTCAAATTTTCTCTAGCCTGTAGACAATGGAAAAATATGACAATTTCCCCTGTGGATCATGTTATTTTACTGATGTGGGCTGAAGTTTTGGAAGATGGGGAAGTGTGAGTGAAGAAAATATTCTCAAACTTGCTTCTTCAGCAAAATGTAAGCATGACCAAAAGGCTTAATGTACCCAGGGAGTGCACCCCAGACCAAGATCTTTCAGAAAAGGTTCACAGATTGAATTTCTTTCAAATAAAGCCCTCATATTTGCATTCTTACATAATCCTTACTGGAGCTATTTGAACTAGTCACACCTGCAAAATTTTCTGGAAATGTCCAGGTATGGGGACCACGTGTGAGCCACCATGCTTCATGTTTTTGCTCAGTCGTAAAACATCTCCTGCAGCAGTCTTTGTCACGCTGCTGAGGACTTTCATGATCTCATTTGGAACCTAGACTGTAAACACATTTGTTTTTTCCCTCCATTAATGCTGTTTCTTTGAGTATTTCCATGACCCAACATCCATTAAAAGTCAATAACAAAAAATAAAGCCCCAAGACTTAAAGAAACTTTAGTTGTGATGCGGTGAGTCTGAGCCATGAACACAGCACTCAGTTGCTTAGGACAATATTTAATGCATTCTCCTTGCCCTCCAGGTTGGGCTACTGTTGTGTTTTTCACTTTAGCTGCTCTGGGAGTCTGTGAGGAAGATTTGCCCTCATAGAGTGGTTGCTCACTTGTTTGACAATACCAGCATTGCAGTTTGTGTGTCACGTGCATCACAAATTTAACATAGCAGTCACGTACTTTTCATAAGCTGTCACAGTCAACAATATGCTGTTCCTTCCTGCTGCAGTCCCAGGGGCTGGTGGAATAGAGAGACAGCATTTTTAGCGAAGGATTTTGGATTTTGGATCTCATGTCACTAACCCAGACTTGATAGTCCTCAGGGAAAGAAAACTTTTATATATTTATTTTGTCTGAGGCAGTTATATGTGGAATGGTTTATTTAGCTGTGACATCAGTCAGTAGTTCATGTAAAGCCATAGTATTGTAACCAGAGAACCCTAGATCTTCTCTGAGTTTCTCCAGTGCTGAAGCTTTAAGACAGAAGAAGGGGGGCAGGAGAGCACCAATAGTAAAGGTGAATCAGCTCTAGAAAACTTTACACTGGGTTCTTAAGGTAGAAAATCAGAGTTTAAATGTGTGAGCCTGTGTTTTGAAACCAGTGGAAGGTAAATCACCGACCTCAGCTGAAGAAGAATGAAACTGAGATGAAAAATCTCTGGCCATATCTGCTAACTGTGCTAGGCTAATCCTAGGGAACTTCCTTGCAGAGCAATGTAAGGTGTGTGTGATCCACCCTGTAAGCTTTTCATGAGTCTCCAAGCAAGATTGTTCACATTACAGGGGGCTGCTTCAAGCGTTTGTGTCCCACAAGCCCTCTGGCATAGTCCTTCCAGACACAAGCCTCAGACCTTCATCTCGATCACACACATCCTATAGACACCCAGCTGCCTCTCATCACTTGCATCCCACAGTACCATGCCGATCCCCTTGTCCAAAGCGTAACCGGCAAAGATGGGAGGGCAATAGAAGGAACAGTGGGTTGCCAGGTGCTCTGCTTGCGGGAGAAATAAACCCACTGCCACGACAGCCAGGGATAAGATGGTTCCCATAGGATGTATCAACGCAGGGGCTGTGATTCAAGACTAATGCCCTCAACGAACACCCCATGACAGAAAACAGTTTGATCTTATGGTGTATGTTACAGTCTCCCCCAGGGGGAAGCATGTTGTCCTCCAAAGATGGAAAAACAAAGAGAAAGAAGCTAATTCCAGGCATAAAAGGCCACTCGCATGGCCCTTTACAGCAGCTTCTACAAAAGGCTGGAGAAGAACGTGCATCCACTCCTTGGCTGCCACCCTGATCTCCTCTAGACCTGTGCCACAGCAGTTCAGCATTGACAAGTATATCATTATTTTTATCCTGGAGGTCTGCAATGTCATGTGCTTGTGATCTGTCCTCAGCTGCTAGACTGAGACAAGTTGAATTGTCCAGTCAGTGCTGCAGCAGTGGAGAAGCCCAGCTGTGCCAGGGCTATAAACAGGACAGTGTTTTCTGTTTGGTGCCCACCAGGAGGGAATCCATGTTATTTACTAATATTTCACCATATGTCAGGACTTCACTGGTCGGTTCATGAGCACCACCTTGTGCTTTCCAGTATAGATGGGTGGCACACAGATGATGGTTATGCAGAACACACCTCCTAGCTGAGCCATCCTACAAAGGAAGGTGATATCTGCCTGGGAATGTGAGTGGTGGGGGGCATCCCATGCAGAATGGTGGGGTACATGTTAGTAGGTGGAAGATGCTCCAGGCAGTGGTGCCAGACAAGGTAGTCTGGCCAGATGGTGTCTGGGGGATGCTTTGGTGGGTGCTGTGGGAGCTGAGCGCTCCCAATGTTTCCCATGTGGTGTTGCAGTTAGGGGAACTCAGGCAAGCTGGGAATATAAATCAGGGATCAAAACAGCGTGGGTGCTCAGGCCCCAGAACTGCTGCCTGAGGTGCTGTAACAGGATGGTGTAGACACAGGCAGCTGTTTGTCCCCAGAGGGCATTACATATTGCTTTTAACTCTACTTGCTCTTGGGGTTTCTGCTGTGGGAACATAATACATATTTCAAAACCAAAGATATGTCACAGAAAGGTCCTAGATCCTCCCCCCACCTCACCCCAGTTTTAAGCCATGGTGACCTCAGAGAGCACGAGACTGTATTTTTTTTAATCTTTGTGAAAGGAGTCTTGTTTGCTTGCTGGCCCTTACACACCAAGGCAGTGTTGTGTTACTTAAAATTGTAAATTATGTCTGTTTAAGAAAATGTCAGTGTTTTTTAAAACAGAATAACAGAACTGGAAAAGACTTGGCTGTGCTGTTTGTTACACAAGTTGCAGGCAGGCAGAATGATGCATTCATCATTATGAGCAGATTCAAGGAGACTAATGACTGCTATACAATATAGCTTCAGTTCTTTCAAGTAACATGATAGTTGTTTCTTAGCTTGCCAGCAAGATTATCTGAGCAATGTTAATGCTCGTGCACTGACGTATAGAGGAACCATCAATATGGGGCTGTGCCTACCAACAATAACTCCCCGCCCTCACTTACTAATTAAAATGACCTTTCTATCAAAAAAGAGGATTGTAAGATAAATACGGCTTTGATAGAGGAATATGATTTCTCTGGCACCTATCATTTTGCATATGGGTATTTCTTGTACATTCCCTAGGAGTTCTCGAAAACAGAACTTCAGCTTTAGGATAGGAATAAGTTATAACGAGTATTCTTTGTTGCCGGCCTTTGCTAGGAGGCTCTCTCATATTAGATGAGGCTGGTAAATGGTCGACAGCCATGTCACTTCCAGCATGGAACAAACCCCAGATCCTCTGAGAAAGAAAGTGAATTAAGGGGGCGGGGACATGACGACACAAGCTCTGCCTCACCACTGTCACCTGTCCTCAAAGAAATTCCTCTTTTCCCATCCCAAATGGAGGCTTACCTTTCCTCAAAATAGCAATAGCAAAACAAAAAGCAGCTGGATCTTTGCCGTCAGTGTCCATTTTATGTGGAACAATACGCAAACATTGAGGAGCTTAGAGAAGGAACTGTTGCGCTTCACAGTTTTTCATCATGAAATGCCACAGGAAAATGGCCTAAACATCTGGACTGTTTCCCTGTAGTTTCATGAGCTTTTGGCTTGGCTTTGATTCACCTTAAATATCCAGAAGAAATAAGAAGAGGTGCACTGACTTTGTAGTGGCTGCTTTGTATATTTTTGTTTGTCCACTTGTTTGGAAATATTGCTCACTGCTTCTACTCTTTTCCTCAGGGGAGGTGCTGCCTTTCCTGTGTTTTTTCACCAAACATTGAGGTTAGACTTTGCTCTTCAGTGGTGTCATTTTGGAAGCCCGAAAGTGAGGCTCCAGCCAGAAGAAAATGAAAAAGATTACATTTATATATATGTTTTCTTACTAAATAAGGAGAAAAACTAACAGAGGGCTGCAAGCTGGATTTGTCTGTGTGGGTGGACCATGCTCGATGTGAAACATGTTTACCAAATTTTTTTCCCATGACAATCAAAACTTTCCCCATCTGACATCCAGGTTTCTCATCAGAGGAACTGTGCAAATATGCTATTTCAGCCACCGTTTTGGTGACTCAGAGCTCTGGCCCCTTAAAGGTAACAGCTCTGAACTCTGATCGCCCTTTCACCTTTCATGCTTGGCCACAGAGACTTACCTGGGGCACCAGGGACTAAATTTCTGGGCTCTTTCTCTGTAGGTGTAGATTTTGAAAGCTTAAGGTTTTCAGAAGAGACATGGAGTCTTGGAGGTCTAATGCCAGGGATGAGAAAGGGGAAAGGGGTCTGATTTTTATAGAGTGGCTAGTAATTATTCCTGAAATTCAGACCACCTTTGAAACCTGAGATTTAGACTAGGTGTCCCCAAATACAGCTGAAAACTTTGTCCATGTATTTGTCTTAAGCAGACATTAATGGGGATAATGACATGATACTTATTTCCTAAATATTCTTCCAAGCCAGGACACATTAACCTCTGTGACCAAGTTGTCAACTTTTGGTTCACAGGTAAATGGGAAGATCTATGTTTTTCTTGAATGTCTGAGAGATTTATAGAAATAATAATCAACAGTGCCAAATCTCGCTGAAAACATGGCTTTTGGAGATATTGCAAAACAGGGAGAAAATGTCTTCTTTCTCTGGGTAGCAGCCACCATCTAATTTTAGCTGCAATCTTCAGAGTCTGTAAAGTGGGGATTGCCTCTTCCCCAAAATGTGATTTCACCAGCCTTGACCCAGACTGGACCAAGTTACTATTCACTGCTAAATTTGCTTGCGTGCAGCTAAAGCCTGATAATCTTAGGTCTCAACTAAGCCAAAGCTCTTTAACTTGTTTTACTCTGCTAGGCCATATGAAAAAAAAAAAAAAAAAAAAAAAAAAATCAGCTAAAAAAAGAATCAGCTCATTATACCTTACTATTTAAGCAGAATTAGGTTGGGTTAGTACTTGAGGCACAGTAACAGTTCAGATGCTGAAGAAAAGGCTGCTAATGTTTCAAGAAAAGGTGGTACTTCTGGATCCCTAGTGAACCGACATTTAAGCATGGAGTTCATACTGAAAAAGAGAAAAACAAGGTGTTATTTGTCTTTATTCACATTGCAAGGTAATTTTCACATTTTGGGGACCTCGTTTCAGATGCAATTGGATCTAGTTCTTTAATTTCACTTTACTGCACTCTTTGGATTTATGTTAAGTGCCTGTGATGTGTAAGGTGCTCATATTAGTAACATCACAATGCTGAACAGCTGCTACCTTCCCTCCCAGAGAGGAATCTATTGCAAAGGGGAAGAAAGCCCTGATACTGTTCCGTTACTGTATGAATATCATTTCTGCTACCACACACACACATATGTGTATATATTTATACATACATATATAGCTTTCAGTAGGTTTCCTGGCAGATTAAAGGTTATGTTTATTTTATAAGCATATTTATACTTCTTACGTACAAACAAGTTTCCTTAAACTCATGTTTGTAATTCTCTAAATAAAGCTGAAGATTGTAACTGAGACTGCAGATTTATTTTATATTTAGAATTATTTTTAGACCTGACTGCATTTTTTCCCGTCTTACTTACTTTTTCACCCTGTAGCTGCCCTCTTCAAACCATGCTGAACAAACTAGTCCATAAAAGCTAAATCATATTTCTCAAAACAGAATTGGAGTATCTTCTAAAATGTGTAAAAAAAGAAGAAAAAAAGAGACTTGTGCCTTCCTTTTTTGCATGGCTCTACTTCACCATTTTGATTCTACTTTCATTCCGCACTGAGATCCAGGAGGACATTCAGGTCTTTCATTTCAAATGTGGGAATGAAACAGCTCATATTCCAGCAACAGGCTTTAGCTTCTCATCTCTGCTCTGACCTCACCTTCTTGCCTCTGTAATTGGGCACAACCATTTTGTTTAACAGAGTGAGAAAGTTCCATTTATTTATTCTGCTGTTCCGTCCCTATGTTCTTTAAGTCTGTCCTCTAATAACAAAACCTGGGATCAGACAGCCATGTGAATACTAACTTCATTCCTTGGCTGAAATACCATGCTTTATCTGGCTGAGGGTGGGATTGCCACTGGAGCCTAAGAGGGTTACGTGGCTGAGTCTCACTGAGACTCAGTAGATAGCTCCTGTAAAAAAAAAGTCACATTTTAAACCTTAAATCATGTGGAAATCTTTTGCTTTCAGGAAAAAAAGGTCCATGGGAGGCTAAGTCTGATTTAAGTTCCTGACTAAAGTCAGGGACCATTGGGGGCCCTATTCAAAGTGTTACTTTGCATATAGACAGCCCAAGACTGTGAAAAGCCAATAAAAGGAACAGATAGGACACAAGGGTTGGAGAAAAGGTTCATACTTGTTTTTCTAACCGTTATGTTAAAAGCAATGACAGTCTGTTTCTTTTCTCTTCCCCTCCAGTAACGATGCTCCTTCAAATAGTTGGTGGAGGTTTTTACAAAGGTTCCACAGGACTTGGTTGGAAAAAAAGAAGCTACATGGTAACCATTAGAGCAGGAGCAGGTTCCCCCCCCCTTCCTCTGTCTGTCTGTCTGTCTGGTTGGCATCCCCATAAAGAGATCAGAAGGATCACCTGTGACAGTCAAAACTTTTGAAAAAGAGGGTTCAGATAAATAAATATCCATTGATTGAAGTCAGGTGATCAGATGTTCTCAGTGTGCACATGAGTTTGTGGTTTGCTTTTATTTTTTAAGATGCATTGGCCTCAGCTCTAAGGGTGGAAAATACATACGGAATTTTAATTGCCACTCCTTCTCAAAATCACATTCTTGAGCAAACCTGGCTTACTGGAGAGATTAATTTAATGTATAGACATAAAAACAAAACATGGTTTTCCAAAGTTCGTCTTTGGAATATGCTTGGCAAGCATATTCCACCATTCTCATTCTTTCCAGGTCAGCATCCCACTGCAACCCCAGCTATCCCACCACAGCTGAGGAAAACTGAAGCTTAAAAAACAGGCATAGGGCCAAAGAGTGATATTTAGCCACTAGCCTGAATAGGAAGCAATGCAAAGTCACCGTGTCTGGCAGGAGTCTCAGAGAGGGCTTACAATTTATGCGAGACACGCTCTATTCTTCAGAGACATAGGGGGAACTGCTGGGGCTGAGGGGCAGAGAAGTCAGTTCCTCTCTCTTTTTCTTGGCACGCTCCAGGTCCCAGGGGAGCAGGGGATGGATGGGTACTGAAGTGGCTCCTGGAGTTGGTGAGGCAGCTGCACACAGGGCTGGGAAATGAAGAGACTGCTTGTGCTCCTGGCACTCGGGAAGACACCTTGCTGGACTCAGGGATATTTAAAGCAGCTTTCTCCTGCTGCTTATTCCAAAATCTGTACTTCCTCTGATCAGGGGAAGTCTCACCTACATGACTCTCATCTACTTTCATGATGTTTTGAATTAATAACATCTTTATATCATGAGCCTGTTCTAAAAAATAAACAAAGGAGCACTAACATAGCTTCTAATACTGTACATTTTAAGATTAATGCCCGCGAACAGCAGGGGAGGCAGCTTGTAGACCTTGTAAAGGCAGGAAGAAATCCCACTCAGAAAGAAATTGCCTTGGTTTCACTTGTTAGAAATCTCTCAAAAAGCTGATTTAGTAAAAGAGGAGTTTTACCGACCCCGCTATCTGAGTGAGCAGCAGCAGTAGCAGCAGCTAACTTCTGCCTGTCCCTTTCTGGAGCAGTGACAGCTGTTTGCTAGATAAGGAGCGACTCGTGAAGCCCTTGGTGTGCTTTGGAGAAAGACAAGCATCCCAGATCCAGAACACATTAAAGCCTTCGCCAGCACCGCTGTTTCACTGGGATTCAGCTCCGTGACCATTTCGTGGGGTTAAGAGACTGGAGTAAGGGAGAGAAGTGTGAGCAGGGACAGAGAAAGGCCGTCCGGTGACAGGAGGAGGAGAGTCCCACACAGTCCTGTGCTTCTCCAGCAAGCTGATCTGTCCATCCTGCTTTACCTGGAATCAAGCACCTGCTATGCTCTGTGGAGGAGCTGGTGTCCCTGCACACAATGGCAAGGCTGTGCGTGCGTGACACACAGGTGTTTTGGTTTAAAGCTGCTCCCAGTCCACAGTTGGGATTTTTTTTGAAGGGATTATGAACAGTTGTTTCACAGAAAGAGAGAAAACACTGTGAGGTGGCACAGAGACTGCCCTTGACGTTCTCATTACCTTGCTGGCCTACCACATCCTCTGATGTAAATCACTGAAGCAGATGTGAGCAACACTGAGCTCTTTGTCCTGTCACCAGCACCTGACACAGAGCTGCCGGAGGAGTCTCTCCACACCCTGTAGGCATTGATGTTGGCGGCTGGAGTGCCCACACATTAAGACCTGTCTAGAGGTTTCTGTAGTTTGGTGGAGGACACAACACCCTTCCTCATCCATCCTCTCCTGGTCCTCTAACCTTCTGAACACATGGACATGTCTGTCTTTTCTTTGCATCCTCCACCAGCTGCCAAACCCGACTCTTATCTTTTCCCTTCCAACCTGCAGGGTTGGGAATGACTTCTAGGCCCCTTACAACCTCTTCTCCAGCCGAATTTCCCTATCTTGCCTCGTTTCCTAGTGGCTGTGTGTCACCCCCGCTCCACCCATCTGTGTGCACAGCTGAGAAACAGCTGCAGAGGTGGGAACACTGCAGCCAGATGCTGCTCGCAGAGAGAGAAGAAGAGAGAGCGAGCTGCTGAGTATCTGCCAAGACAGAAGCAGTGCAGAGAAGCTTTATCGTAACGCCACAGCAAGAACTATGTGATAAAATGTCATTTGAACCCTTTAGAAATGAACCCTGTTACAATGGGTGTGTGGGGGTTCTCAAACTCTGCTCTCTATAATTTCTCCTTTCATCTGGAATTCTTTCCATTCATACCCATGCAATGGCATTTTTGGGCAAATTTGCAGTTTCTGAAGAACCCATTCATTTTTTGCCACAATACAGTCTTGGGATGTTGGCCCCAGCTCCTGTTTGCTGGGACAAGAGTCCGGAAAACACAAGGCCATCTTTCCAGACCCAGAGTTTTCGTCAGCTCTGTGGTCATGATATTATCCCATAGGCCTGTTTGACTACCCATTTAACTAGTCAGTACAAGCAAATACGAGTCTCGTATTATTGCAATCAGGAAACCAAGCACAGAGAGCAAATACGAGTCTTGTGCGCGTTGTGTCAACTTACACAACTGCCTTAGGAGGGCATCTGGCATTTATTGCAATCAGGAAACCAAGCACAGAGGTTTGTCATCCTTCCCTTTAGCGTGTACTTAAGGCAGGATTTTTACCGTCCAGGTAGACTGGTAAGTCAGACGAATGTCAGCAGAGAAAACTGTTTTAGGCCTCAGGAGTAAGAGCGGGCAAACATAGGTTTTACACCCAGCCGTGCCACTCACTGGGCCTATGAAACCAATTGTATTTTCCCACTTCTTGAGAGTGCAGTGTTTTCAAAATGAAGGCTTCTTTTCTATTATAGGGAATATGGTAATACTACCAGTCATCTGAGCTGAGACACCCTAGGAATTAAATCAATAGAAATCAATGTTTATGTGAGGACTCAGAGATAAGATGAGAAAGAGGTGGTCTGGAGGCCCAGATTGTTTTTTGGGTGAATTCTTACTGTACCTATTCGTTTTGGAAAAATTATAACTAACTGTCGTCTTTGTTCATCTATAGCTGCTGCTGTCATTGTTTCCATAGTCCATTTTACTTCCTTGGAGTTCAAGAGCTTTCTGTATCAAACAGTATTTGCAACAACGTCAGACAGTGATGACAAAGTTGGAGGCATATATGGGAGGCTTCTTTTTTCCCCCTCTTATTTTCAGAGACTTTACGCTTGTAAATTGAAGAAGACAAAAGGATACAAGGAGTAATAAACTTCATCTGGACTAAGAGTTTTGCATATGAGGTTTTTCTTCCTCCAGTGAGCCAGGTGTCTGTTGATGTAATAAATTAATTGCAGTTTAGGATCAGAAAATCAGATTAGAAAATGTTTCTGTAACGTTCTCATTCTGGAGGTTAATTCAAAAGAGGTAAGGGTCTGTAAGATTGCTTAAAATACCTGTTCTGATATTTATACGACTGGTTTCTTAGCATGCGGATCCTGTAGTGATAGTGATTTTGGATTTCTACTCCTTCTTTACCATATGCTGTATAAAATGACCTCCTATGTTTTAGTCTTCAGTGAGTGCACTCACACCCATATGTGTATATATATACATGTATATTCATAAATATGCATGTATACATACATTTATACATGTGTATATGTGTCTATATATACATGCATAGACATACACATATATTTCCTGCATTTGAATAGTGCGTTATCATATACTGTTCTGTTATATTTATTTGGTCATGCATTCTTTAATTCCCAAGACAAAAAGTATTATCTGAGCCTTATTCCATCCTGGTAAACTCCTGGCAGTGGTTTGTGGAGAGGCACAGATATAGGCAAGGCTGGACATTGAGCCAGGTGTCCAGGTTGCAGCGGTGGGCTCAGCATTGCACAAGAAGGCTGTGTGACTGCTGGCAGGTCCTTGGCTCACGTTGCCACAGGCGACCCATCGCTCCTGTTGGTTTTACTCCTTGGTCTTCCAGCATGCGATGCACTTCATCTCTAAAGCTGTAGAAATAGAAAGAGCTACGAGATCCAGCAGATTGCATTTGTCTGGCTGGATATACATACAATAACTTTTCAAAAAATGAGGCTAAAACATGAGCGATTCAGAGTTAAATTCCTATTCAGTACAGAGAGATTTATTGTTGTTGTTGCTATTGTTATTTGCATTTTAGGTGACACTACCCAATAACTCCATTTATCTGGCTAGACACTTACAAATACCTTGTGCTAGATATTGTACAAATACATAAAAGATAGCTCCTGCTCCAAATAGCTTACATAAATTTCACAGACCTAACTCATTCAACAAACTTCCTGAAATCTTTCTGAAGAAAAATGCTGGTGCTGGTGTTGGATCAATAATTTTCTAGCAGTTGATGTTCAGTATGGAAGATGTGTATTTTAAAAGTTAGGGAAGACAATGCACATTTTCTTCCTTTTCATATTTTTTTATTGTCTTTCCATTGTTTTCTGGAAATTGTTTCTGATAGTCTGTTTCCATTAAACCAATGTCCTTTTCTCCATAATCATCCACCCCTTCAACCTTGACCTACATTTTCTACTATATTCTGAGCGAAGAGTATTTATGATAGGTGTAAAATGAGATGCAAACTGGCAACATGTCAAGCACTTTGCTCAGAGCAGTGAAAAGTAAATCTTGTCCCCATCTGAGACAATACCCCCATCCCCTCTTGCTCGAAAGCTGCAATGCATCCTAGGAAGCAGGATTCATATCTCTGTCTTAGTTTTCTCAGGTGGTTATGGAAAGGAGTTAGTCTGTATTAATCAGCCAATGGACCTGGATGTGGGAAACGAGAAACACATCCTCACTTCCAGCACTTTCTTCTTGCTTTGCTGTAGTGCTTCTCTGGGTTTGGCTCCCAAATTGGTAAGTACCAGCTCCACAGGATTCCCTGTGTCTGTGTGTTGCATCTACAGGGAAGTCAGGGGAGGACAATACATGAGAGGCAATCTGTATGAAACCCTTCAGTCAGTAGCCCCCATGAAAAGGCTCTCAAGGTCCAAATTAAAAATTTGGCCCTGAAAATACAATATTTATATAAACTCCGTTCAAGAGAGGACTACTAGAATCCTATGCAAGGGAAGAACACCAAACTCTGCTTAGACTAGAGCAAACAAAAGAAAATATGTTAGGGTTTTCTGCCAATACATAGGGAAAGAGCCATCATAGTAATTAAAGGTAACTAATTTTGTGGGGCAGGACAGTCCTCTTTTCACATTCAGCTTTCCTTGCACTGCCCTTCCATCCAAAACCATAACACTAAGATCACTTAAGGAAAAAAAAAATTTCTTAAAAGTTACTGCATTTTTATATAATGTGATATTATTATGCACTGATAATGCTGCTTTATATTATTATAATAGCATGTATCTTCACGCATAATTACAGAAATACTTACATAAGTTACATAAATATCATACAGATAATTTATACAGATTACTTTAATATTTGGTACCCAGGCTCAAAACCCACAGATGACTTTGAAGATAACATGAACAGGCTACATCACCGTAAGCCTTCTTGCTTTATAGGTATCCAAAAGAAAATCAAAGGAAAAAGAAAGAGGAGACATACAAAACAACCTGAAAATTAGAATGAAGTAAAAATGAAACTGTTTTTAAAGGACAGCAGGGATGTACACAAGAAGCACTCAATGGTAGTGTTCTTTCTCCTGGACATTTCTGTGAAATACCCCTTGACAGCCCACTCAAAATTACATCACTAAGTTAATCACTTAGCTCATCCCATGGCCCAAGGCAAAATATGTTAAGATAAATACCTCAATATTTAGAATTTTACACAAAAAATGATGGATCTTGCACACATTTGCCTGCTTGCAGTCAGTTCAGTGCCTGGACCGCTGGGTGAGTCCCAGGATTCAGGGACCAGCCCAAGATTCAGGCTGTCAGGTAGGGAGGGAGTTTTAAAGGCACTACCAAGATATACTCAATGAAAATTACTGATGGATTTCAAAACATGAGTAAGGAAGCAAGTTGGGAAAATCAAGATTAGACATGTTTAAATTAAATTTGACGTCCTTAAATTGAAATGGCTTTGCTTCCAGCAATGCTGGTGATCTGCAGCTCCTATAGATTGAATTCCTTCTTCCCTGTCTTTCCGCACATCAGCTTTTTCTTTCTCAGTTTTACCAGGTTTTATAGCTTAAAGGTGAATATACGTCTACAGTCAATCTACCCACTTACGGTTGTTACCATTAAGAAGCTTGTAGTGTTTTTTCTTGAGTGTCAGCTGACAATAGTTTAAAAACCTATAGTAAATGATGACTTTGTAATACCAGCCAATATATGTATCCATCACAATATAAAAGACCTGACCTTCTGAATAACTCAGTCAGCATAGGCCAGACCCATCTCAATGACATAAAAATCATTAATAATAACAATGTATGATTTTTTGTTATTCTGAATAAAATTGCTAACCACAACATGCAGATGTTATCAATTGACTTAGATTTACCTTGAAACCTGAAACAAAGAAAATTGCAAATACTGACATGAGCCAATATTAGTTTTATTGTTGCAAATGCAATGCTAGCTGATATCCCCAAAACCAAATACCAAATCATATTCTTTAAAACCTGTTGAAACTAATTGTACTCAAAGTAAGCAGGAATTTGTGAACAATTGCTTCTTTATGAAAGAGAATGTCTAGTGATTTCTGACCCCTAGTGCTCAGCCTTTTCCCTTGAAGAGCCCCGTTGAAGCAGAGAAAATTGCACATTGCTTTTAAGCACACAAGCAGGGAATTACAATACATTAGTATATCAGGGCTTTATGTACCTGAAAGCTTAGAAATATGTTCAGCCCATCCCGAATGAAGTGCTCATTGGCTTTTCTTCTGTTTTGAGACTTGACTGTTTCAAAAGAGAGTTTTATTTAATTGTTCATTTCTCTGTGCAAGCTTTGATAGAGTCTATCATGTCCCATCTCTTTTTTTTTCCCCTTGCATAATACTGTATATGCGCAGTATATGCTTTTTAGGCAGTCCTGCAGTAAGAAATAGTCAAATAGAATCTAATGTGACATATATGGTTTTTACTCCAGGATAGTTTTCCAGAAGGTAAAAAAAAGAAAGGGCAAATTCTGTAGCAGCCTTCACACAGCTCACGTTTGTAGACCTATAGTAATCTTCAGATCTCAACAGTACAGGCTTAAGCTTCTGGTTTTTATTTGCATTAGAGACATTGAACAGGAAAAAGGATAGGTAAATAAAAAAAAAAGAAATGGAAAGTGTCTGTCTCAGAAAGATGAGATTAAATGCAAGAACACTATTGTTGTTTAATATTAACTTTATAGAGGAAATATTTCTCTTGCTTCTTTTCTCATGCTACCAAGAAGAATGGCTTCTTCATCAGAAGCCTTTTGCATACAACTGGTTTGCTGTTGAATATATGACTTTAAGGCCACTGGACTAGGACTTTCGGTTTAAGATCAAGACCACCCAGGAATCCAGAAAATGATACATATAGGTATCTTGATGACATCCAACTTGATTTCTTCTTGGCTGTAGTTATTTCTAATCCAGTCATTTCAAATCAGAAAATGGTAAGATCAAGCCTGCTTCATCTTCCTTCTTTTTTTTTTTTTTTTCTTACAACCAACTTTTTCTCTCACTGCCCTGAATCAAAAGTGCTATTCAGCTCTCAGCCATATGTGAGCAATCACAGTTTGACACAGGGTACTAATAACACCTACTTCAGCCATCTACTTTTTAAATTGGAGCATTGCCATTGATGTGTGCTGGCGATGGCTCTGGCTTATGTAAGTTGCACGTGAGCAGCAGTGGGCACCGCAGGAGAATTAGCGGCGAGCCCCGGTGCTGCGAGGCCAGCGGCCGCGCCAGGCGTCCAGCAAATGGAGCAAGGCCATCTGAAAACGGAGTGAGGTCAGAGATCACCGCTCAGCCTGATTTTGTAAGTGGCCCTAATGTGCTCCATAAGTATAGATCAGCAAAGAGAGTCTGAGTCAGACCCCAGATTAACATTTGTTTTCATTTTTCAGTGGCTTCAGAACACACAGGGGTCATTGAACTGTTCGGGCTGACGCTATTTAGCATTCATGGTCTGGAGGAAAATAAAGTTCTAACCTCTGACCTTTCGTTAGAGTAGCACACACAGGGGGTTAGAGGTGAGGGGGAAGAAAAAGGGGAAAAAAATGTGTTATTCTCCCTCAGAAAATAAGTGGCTCCTGTTCGTGGTGCAGGTCTGGCTTGTCATTAGCACAGGACTGTATTTGCTAATAGGGAAAGTTAGAATGTGCCGTGGTACAGTGAAGTACCACAGAAGACTAATTTTCCTTGCGCTTAGCTGCAGTAGCCCCTACCTCCGAGTTTAACACTTGTTAAGAAGAATAACAGCACAACTTGTCAGGATGAGGGTCCATGTTGAGGAGATGCTCAAGTGCAAGACATCTAAACTGTTAGTTTTACTGATGACTCCAGTCTCCCTCAACATTTAATTCTTGAATGTTTTTCACTTTATTTACATTGACCTTTCCTAAGATTTTTTTTCCTCAAGAAAAATAGTTTTGTTTTTATTTTTCACTCAGTTGCATGTGCTCCCTCTAAGAAAATATGGATTGGTTTCACCCAGCATTATTAAAATAAATACCATCCATAAATCTCAGTCAATGCTATGTGAAGTACACTGCCGAGTACTGGAACGAGGGAGTGGGCTTGTGCATCCTTCTGCAAGCCAGCAGACAGAAGCAGTTTCAAAACACTTCACGTGCATTACCCATACCACCTGACTATTTCAAGAAATGGACTGATTTTCCACTGCTTTCCCCAGTCTAGTAATTGATACGGATGTAAATTGTCGGCAAACTACAGTTTCTGGCTGAAGCCAAATGATGTACTTGCTCTTTCCATGGTTTAAACGGCTGCACACAGTGCAAGGCAGTGCGAGGGACGGGAACAGACTGGCAGGCCAACAAAACAGCTGTGCATCTTATACCTCTCCTATGAACGAACAGAAAAATTAAACCCAAAAATATTTCAGTGCCTGAGGCTGGCGGGGCTAGCCCTGGAAAGGACTGTGCTTCTGAAACTTCCCCCGGGGTTTGCCAGCTCCCTGCTGCTCCCCTCCCCCGTGAGAGCCTTCTGGGCCAGAGTAAGCAAATTCACTCTTCTCTGTACCTGGATGTAGTTAGATATTTAGGCACAACTCCAAAAAAGGCCAGGGCAGATATCCAGGGGAATTTAAACCTGCAGCATGCTGCTAAAAATCTTTTGCCAAAACGAATCCTGCCTAAAACCCATCAGGATGCCAATCCTGATGGCTTCTGTAATATTTCAGAGCTGTTTCGCATAGAGCAGGAGTGTGTTTGTGAGGTTGGTTTAGTTTAGTGGGAGCTCAAAAAGCCTATGGATTAGGTAGAAATACTTAAGTTGTGTTTGACAAAAGGATATTTGGATGGAGCCGCAGCTGTAGCTTGCTGGCAAGCTCTTTAGAGACAGAGGGATCTGTGCGTGTTTCTCTGGCCTCACTTGTATCTCCCTCCTTCCACTGATGCCGTTATACTGAATAATCAATGTCTTGTCTACGGTATGTATTTTAAAACATCGAGTCAGAATAGTTTAAAGAAATAGTGTATTTGTTGTATAACTTGTCCATTGTTACATTTAGGAAATTCCAATTTTAAAAGTTTAATTTTTCAGCTGAATATGTACACTGTGTTTGTTAATTATATAGTATTGTTTCCTTCCCCCTTTCAGTGACCAAAGTAATAAGCCAACAAAGAAGAAATTTTGAAATCCATATCTGGGTGTAACATGAAAATTTCACTCTGGTATGGTCACACTGTTATATTGTGCAATCAGGAACAAAAGCAAAACAGTGTGATTTATGTAACTATTCCCACTGAGAACTGTGAGTTATAAACACAGAAATGAAATTCTCTGTTTGAATTGTTAATGTCCACAGTCAGGCTACAACTCAGCTGAAATTTGCTGAGGATGAATGAGGTATGAAGAATTTTATACAGTGGATTTTCACACCAGAGAGCTTGAGTTTGGAAGGATTAGTATGAAATAATCATGAAAGGTTTGTAGAAACCTTCACCAAGAAATTAACTTTCTATTAGTACAAATATTTGAAAGTATTTTTCCTCTCCCAGATATTTCCTGAGATGTAATGGGGACTAGAAGAGATCTGTTGAAGGCTGAGATGCATTTGCGTGGGTGTGAAGAGCAGATAACCCGCAGCACAGTTGCAGTACCTACACAAATAATGGCAAAATTTGTGAGTGCAGTAAGCTGGGTGTGTACCCAGGAGCTATTCTTAGCTTTGACTCTGAGTTACCTGAGGGTGTAACGGAGATACTGCTTAGCTTGATGTCAAGGTGTGGCTCCCCAGAGTGAATTTCTGAGGATGCATGTGTGCTAACAGAGTTTAACTTACTGCTGTCAAATCTTTCTAACTACTATGGGGCCATATACCTGTAGGAATGAGAAAGTATGAGAAGTCGATATTCATGAAAAATGCATGGTGCAAAGTGAAGAGAGACTCATGCAGCACTGTAATACAGGAGGGACGCTGTGTAACCTTGCCTCTGGAGGAAGAAATGTCAAAAAACCTACAGATAAATGCCTCTGCAATGAGCACTTCTACTGATTAATTCTTACCCTCCATACATAGATTCTGAGTCAACCTTTCCTGCCTGTTTTCAACTGTGGTTATCATCTGTGCAAACCTAACAAGCAACACTATTGTTACACTACATAAATAATTTAGAGATGGTGTAAAAAAGCATGAATCTAGATACAATTTTTCCCAAGGTCTGGCCTCAATATTAAAACAGGTGAGACATGCTCCTAATAGAGTTTCCAAAAACATTTTCTTGAAGTCAGCTGGGTCCTTAGAGGAAGTTACATTAGGAAAGACTCTTCTGAATCACACCTAGTTGTGAACTGTAATTAGCCTTCTCATTATTTAGGAAGAGGAAGCAGGCCTGCACTAAATTTGCCTTCACGGCTGAAAGAAGCTGGATCTTATTCTGGGATAAAAAACCTTTCTCTGGTGCTTTGAGACTATAGTGAGCGCAAGTTACCTTATATTTACTGTGAGCACACAGACAGATATCATGGGTCATTCTGAGCTATGTGAATTTGACTGTGAGCAAAGACAGAACATCTACGGATCTTTCTGAGGAAAAGAGAAATGTCAGAGGACATTGTTGTCCTGGAGGAAAGGGAAACCCAGAAATTCTGGGAAAATTTAAAATATTTGTCTTTATTATGCATTTATGAAAATCAAAATTCATTTACGAACAAAAAAGTCTGCTAATTTAGCTAGCTAAATATTCTTAGTAATTTAGAAAGTATTAGTATATAAAATAAATATGTGCAGGTTTTTTCCTTTTGAATAATAATGGCTGTAACAAAAGCTGAAGAAGGTGCACATATTGCTAAGATAGGAAGTAAAAACTGAATCTTGAAAATAGAAAGCAAAAGTGGTGCTGACACCACATACAAAACAAGAACCTGGGTGTGTGCGGCTTTCAAAGAGAAACCCAAACAGTGAGTGGAGTTGTAGCTCTATAAGGCAGATAAGAAAACTCATTTCCAGAAACAATGATGAAGATGAACATGGGCATCCTTTCCCTCAGCAGGATTAGTGTCTGCCTGAATTCAGGCCCTGCCTCTGCTGGTCCTTGGCTGGGTCTAGCAACCTTTAGGCACACTTGGGCTTACTTTTAAAAATGTAGGTTATTTTATCGCCTAGCTCTGAATAGCAGGAACCATTAGGCCACACCTGTATGCTACAGAAAGACGCTTGTGAGCCTCAGGATTAAACCAAGTCAGGTTGTCCACGCTTGCAAAAACTGTCAGCCTTGGGAATAAACACCATTCCTCAAACCTGGTCAGGGTCACATATCTGTACCATCCAGAAACCTAGTTTAAGTTTTTTGTTTTATGTATCTACCTTATTTTATCCTACCTTATTGGCCCAGATTTTTTGCTCCAGTCCTATCCCCAGCCCTAACCTTGCTACAGATTTAAAAATTTTGGAAATATTGCAAGTTTGGAAAGCAAATATTTTCCTTGGAAAATATGGAGGGGGAGGGCATGGAAGGAGATGTTCAGAAAAACCATCCATTTAGGGAAAAATTCCAGTATCATTGTAAACATTACTTTAAACATTCTTTTACTGTTCATTCTAAGGCAGAGTATTTCACACGAAAACCTTCTCCACAACCCCCCCCTCCCTATTTTTCCCTACCAGACCAGAGGAAAGAACACTCTTCCAATACTAACTTTTTCTGTATATGTTTCCAGGATTTTTTTCCCAGGCTGTGAAGTTTCTAAACATGTTTTAGTCCCTGAACTTGCAAATGTGTAGGTTGTATGACATGTGAAAGTCTGAGTCACCTGAGGGAGTGGTTGTACCCACGATATGTTAAGCCTGTGGGAAGCAAACCTTTCCTTCCTGTGTGAATGTGGGATGGAGCTATCCTGGTTTCTTTCAGACCTGGAAAAAGACTGGTATGGCCAAAAGCCTTCCTGCATTTCCCCACCCAGTTCTGTCAGTTGCTCTGTTGACAGATACTGCTCCGTCCTACCTGCTCTCCTGCACTTATCCTTAGACCATCTCAGCTATGAGCTGTGAGCAAGGCTTTGTGGCAGATGCAATGGAGAGTTATTTAGCAAGGGGCATTTGGCTTGCCTTTCCATAACAAGCCATTGCAGCATGAGGCTGGCTTACACTGTCCTGTGTTGCTGTTCAACTCCCTAATCTTACCTGTAGTTCTAAACCAAAAACAACAAAACCAAACCAACCAACCAAAAAAACACCCACCAAACCTCTAGAGATTAGTATGACTGGTAGGTATTTGGGGAATGTAGGGGTGCATATTGTTAGGCATCTATGCATGCATTCATAACTGTATCTAGCTGTACGTAGCCAGGGACCACAGCTCACTCACCCAACAGAAAATGCTGTTAGGTTTTTCTTCACTTACTATTTAAGGCTCTACTGTATTTTCCTCAATGTCTCTCAAAGTTGCAGTACAATCCTTTACCTGATGACTGATAGCCCTGATCCATGCAGCTGAGATGTGGACTCATGCAACTCCTCCTGCTGTCTGAGTGTTTTCGCCATGCTGTCAGGGGTTCATGATAATGAAGAGATGCAGGACAGGAACCTGTCAGCCTGCAGGCATGAGCTGTGCTGCAAGCCATAATGCATATGGCATGCTGGAAACTTCCACACTAGCAGAGGGAACGCTGCTCTCCCCGACCCTAAAACACATACAACGCAAATATACACACAGACATTTAACTGAAGTGGTAATTAGCTCTATGGATAGGGGACAAGAAATAGAGCTAAGAATAAATATGTATGTAGCAGAAGGCAGTTTGAACTACCACGTGTTTAAACATTTCAGGCTTTCTAATAAGATGTCCTGCAAAAAAGCAAAGCGTAGAACCTGAAAATGGTTTCTGGATGTAACTCTATTTTATATATCGTCTTGCACTTGTGCTAAGTCAATGTTTCTACTCTTCCAAAGAAAAACTGATTTATTGATTCAAGATTTTTGAAAGCCCGGTACTACAACAACTGCATTAGAGGAGGGGAAAAAAAACAAACCCAAACCTTCAAAATATTATATGATGTTTTGAATGATTACAGATCTAGCTTTCCTGCCTGCATTCCTTTTTCTGCAGGGTTTATACGTTTCCCTGAGAGACACATGGGCCAATAAGTCAGAACAATCAAGCCTTTGATGTGGAGGCCGGCTACCCGGCCAGCCGGCCGGCAAAGTCCAGCCGCAGCCAGGCAGCAGCGTCAGGTTCAGAGAGGTGATGGGTCAGCTCAGAGCTTCGGGCTGGCTGTCGGTGCCTCCCAAGCGCCTGGTAGCCAGAGGATGGTATAATTGGCTACACTGTTTCGTTAGGGTGCAAATCAAATCATTTGACCATCAGCAAAGCTCTTTGTTGCCCTCTGCAGGGACAAGAATAAGGAACCTTATTTGTCAGACACTGAAAAGAAAATGGAAAGGGGGAAAAAAAAAAAAAAAAGTCGTTGGAGGAGTCTTGAAAGATTATACATCCATGGCAGTAAATCTTGATGCATTTCTGGTTCTTTAAGAGCCCTTCCATTGTTTGGTGATTTATACAGCAGGCTGTATTTTAAAGAACTGACATGTTTAATGCTTTAGAAAGGTAAGGGATTTCTGTTCAAGAAAAAGGGGGGGTGTCTTCCCCTTTTTTCATGATTTTTTCTATTTTTCTGGAGGAGACAGTGTGGTGTTTGCTGGAAAGATGTTACTTTGCTTACGTATATGTGACTAAAATGTATGTTGTCCATCATGAAGTTATTCACAATTGCTTAATTCCTGCCACATGAATAAAGATACTTGATTCTGTGAAACCAGAACTGGGGGTGGGGGGAATCACTTTTTAAAAAAGGCAATACTGTCTAGAGGGTGGCTATAAGGAAGATTCTGATCCAGTTTTCTTAAAGGATTTCTGGAAACACAAAGTGTTTTATTCTGCTGTGTTATAGTTATTTTTGAATTGCAAAGTAGCTGAAATAACTAAAAGGTAGAAGGAAAATCATTAGGTAGAAAGCAAAAATAGAACCAGAGCTCCATTAGCAAAGTACCTTTCTCTGCTGTCTCAGCTTTTCAAGGCTGATGGGATGACAGCTTCTTGTTTAAGTTTTCACAGATTTCTTTACAGGCGCATAACCCATGAACTTATGACTGAGAGATATACATTATACATGCATTCATAAATGAACATTGATCAGTCTTTGGAATACTTGATTATGAACTTGTGCTTCTTATGTTCCTTGAATATTAACACCATCTTACAAAATCAAATGTATTCAGATGCACCTTATGTTTTACGGGGTATTTCTGGCTTCCGCTATTCAAAGACCTCACAATCATTATATGCTGAATAAGGAGATCAGGTGGCTACATCCAGGAGCTAGAGTAGAGATTTTATTTTGTTTAATCCACTAGGTTATGTATTTGCCATGTAATTCTGCCCTGGAACATAAGGAGGAAAAAAATATGATAAAGCCAGGGGGGAACCCTGTACCACCAGGCTTGCATTTTTTTGGCTGTTCCTATGCCCCAGTAGAGCACCCATTGCCTTCAGTGGATGTATACTAGGGGAGTAGAAACAAGGTGAAGAACATTTTAGGTCTATATTTTGTATTATGACATGTTTCGATGGACACATGAGGCTGAAAATGCTCCCGTGTCCACCACAGCTAACCTGAGGCAGTAGGTGCACACATTCTCCATGCTGCAGGAAGGATGGATGGATGCATCACCCTCTCTCACAGGGTAACTGCTCATACTGTTCTGGTCACAGTCTCTCTCCCTTCCCACACACAACACATGCTCCTTCTGGCCCTGTCTTGAGCAAATGCCTGAAGGTGCTCCCTGTTTCCATGGGGGAGTTGGGGATGGGATGGGAGCCTGCCAGTCTGGTGGTTGCTGCTGGGAGGGAGTGGGGACCTGTGGCTCTGTCTGGCAGAGCTGCACCCCCAGCAGCCGCTTTTCACCTCTCTGCTGGGTTAGGAGAGAGTGTAGCTGAGCCATCTGGGTGGCATTTGCTTCTTGAACAGCTATTCCTGGACTCCTCTGGGAAAAGACAGCAGTCCGGGCAGGAGTGCTTTATTGGCCAGATCTGGCACATTGGCTGCCAGTTAATATAGAAGTGTAAGAATGGCTTTCTTCCCTGTCTCTGGCGGTAGCTGAGGACAGACGTGTCAGGAAGGCTACAAGAACAGGTGAAGGTGTAGCCGTGTTTCCCCTGCTGCCTGTGGCTCAGGGGTGTCCTGCAAAAACCACGATGCCTTTGTGCTCGGTAGCCTTTGTTTAACTTTTCTCACCTTATCTTGTCTAATCGCTTCTTGGAGCTGTGCAGGCTTTGGCATTCACAACATCCTGTGGTAATGAATTTCCATAGTGTAATGGGTTAAAAGAAGGTACTTCCTTTTGTTTGTTTTAAGCCTGCCACCTGTTAATTTCATTTGAAGTCCCTTAGCTCTCATATTGTGACAGGCAGTGAACGGTCAATCCCTGTGCACCTTCTATATGGTGTTCTTGATTACAGAGACCTCTGTGTAGGTCTCTTTGGATTATTAACTCTTTCTTTTAGAAAAGCTGTCCCTTACCAGGTGGTATGGGCCTTGCAAATGGTCTTAGCCTCACTGACACAGAGAATGATGAATGGTTTAAAAATCCAACACGGGTTGCAACATACCTCCTAGATGCTGCCTTTTCTCTTTCTTTACCAGTTTAATCTCATCATATTCCAGGTAGCATCAGTTGCAAGTCCTCTCCTGTAATGAACTTATTGCTGGCTGATTACAAATACATAACAATAGCATGTCATATTTTACAGAGATGAAACAATATGAACATACACCTGGTCCATCACTACTGTAGCCAATTTCTCTTATATTCAGGTCACGCTCTGTCACAATACGTCTTAATTAGCATGAAAAAATAATCTTGTTTTGTATCTTTAATATGTGGAATATCTTCAAAGGTGAACATGAATAAAGTTGCAATTGCATGTAGTATCTGCTGCAATGGAACATTCTTAAGTTTAATGTGTCTTCTGAATTTTAAATCAATATGATATGCAGGTCTGCAAGCAGCAGGGATAGACAAATGTGATAAATTACTGGTTATACAAGGTGAAAAAAAAATATCAGGACCTACAATATTATCGTGTAGATTTGCTGGGAGGGGGAAGGGAGCTGAATAGTTGGCTGGCTCCTTCTCTTCTGCTTAAAACTGTTGCTCACTCCCTAAAGTTGCCAGCTTGTCTGTTTGATGGCTTGGCAGGGTTCTGTCGTGAAATGTGCAAATTGCAGCTTGTGGGAACAGGGGAAAAATATAGAAACTAGACTAATGTGGAAGAAGAGCATCTAACCTCACAAAATCAGTTTTTAACCTGGAACTGCCAGGGCTGGTTAAGGAGAAGGATTGGTTTCTTGTAACTTTAATCACATTTGAAGTAGTTAGCCTATTAAGCCTCGTTTATTCCATGATTCTATTAGCAGCTTTGATCCATGTCTGCAGTTCTTCCCCACATTAGGGGATGTATAACATGTGTGGCTGCACAAAAAGAAGTGGGAGGAAACCCTTTGCACAGTGCTGCAATAAAAGAGCCGCCTTGCGTACAGTTCGGGGAGGTCGATGAAGCACTGTCGTATTCTGAGCATGCGTACCCCTGGGAAAATGACAGCAATCTCTGGGAAGGAGAATCGGCATAGGAAGTAAACACTGCTTGGCTGGGTCTGACAGTCACACCTCTTAAATAACCATCCTGGAAGAACAGATTTCAGTCAGCCAGTGGTCATGGGAAGCAGAAGCATCCTGGGTTTGGTTGGGCCAGAAATATTGCAAGAACAGGAAGATATGAGATATTTTGATACTTCTGCTGTCCCTTTCAATCAAAGCCTGGCAGGGCAGAGCTATGGGGAATCTACAAAAGAAACCAGACTGAACTTTTGATCTAAAAAAAAATAATAATCATGTCACTTTGTTAATCCAAACCCACAGGCTTCAACTTTATGAGGACACTTGTGTTTTTCCTTTTTTCTGTGGTTAGATTGCCATGATAGAATTGAAGGGTTCTGCTTATACTATACAAGCTCCAATTTAATACCAATTAAATATTCTGTAGACGGTTGGAAAAAGTGCTCTGGATTCAAACTGTCTTGTTTCATGGTGAATATGTTTATTTTCATTCTTTATTCAATCACTCCACAGTCTTCAGCCTGTTGCAGCTATGCAAATAAGTCTTCTGCTTCTCCCCTCAGAGTTTTGCAGGAGCCAGGCTATCTAACTGCTAACCATTCCTATTGTGTAATGCAAGTACAGATTTATAAGCACAGGTCCGTAGCAGATAGTTACTTTACCAGATTCTGCTCTAATTTGCAGATCAGATTCTATCCTGCCAACCTGAACATATCCTGACACTGGAGCTCAACAATCAGGTTTTATGGGGCAAGAGCTGGGCAGAACCAGGATCCTCTTTCATGTGGCCTTCTGGCTAAGAGCTAATGTGCAATGTCATGGTTAATGAAGAAACATTTTTCTATCGGGCTTCAAAGTGAGTAGGAGCTGGGCCTGGCACCCAAGAGGCTATGGTTCTGTTTCTCAGTTACCTCATCCATAATGTGGGTGAATGATACTTATCACCCAAAGGTGCAAAGTCTTTGCTAACAAAAGCATTTCTCAGCCCAAGGCTGTTGCTCTTCCTCTTGGGTTCTGTCCTATCCACAGCTCCTCTGTGAAGCTGTGAGTCTGCTGCCAACAGGAATCAAGTCTTATGGCTTGGGAGCATTTATGATACCCCACAGTACTGTCTACCACTTTTCTCAGCAAATTCAAGAATGGCCTTACCCCTCTCTTGGCATTTATCTCTCTGTTGTCCTTCACTTCTTTGTCTTCTTTACTCATTTGCTCTCCTTTTTGCCCTTGCACCACCTGTATGATCTTTCTATTCTTTATCTCCAGCATTCAGTTATCTTTTGTGCTTTGTTTTTTGTTTTGGGTTTGTTTTTTTTTTAAATTAGTCCTGAATTATAGATTCACATGTGACATTAAAAGCCCGGGAGCTAACCCTTCAAAGGTAACAAAGGAGAGCTGGGTACACAAGACGAGGGTGGGTATCATGAAACCAGAATACGGACAGAAATCAAACTTCATCTAACTCTTGAAGCAGAAGTATCCCAAGGAAGAGCCTTCACCTCCAACAGACATTAACCTGTTCTTAAAATGCTCTACTGAGCCTACTCTACAGAATGCCCATGAGGTCCACCCCTCACTGCCCTCATAACTGGAGTTTTTTGCTAGTATTTTTCATGCTAAGAAAACCAATGCCTCCTTTTAGTTGACTTGAATAACTGATCACCATCTGCTTGACAACATTTCTTTTTTACATGTATGAAGATTTTCCATCTGCTGTACTCCTACCTAGTTCATGCCTGTTTTCAAAAGATGTTGTAGAGAATATTGATGTATTCTTCCTTGTAAAAGCAGCATTAAAAAAAATCTGAAACATGGAGCTACCACTGGGGGGTTGTGGGGGTGGAGGTGATGGGGTGGTGGTGGCCATGCAAGTTTCAAATATTTGGAAATATTTGGAGAGTTTCTGTGTACTTATTTATCTCTGAAGACCCACACAGAAAATAATTCTTTTAATTAGAATTTTACCTACTACTAGTCAGATTGGTTTATTTTTGGTAAACGTTTAATCTCTTGAAGTTTGTGTCCCTATATTCTGTCAGAGTTGTTCAGTTTTGCTATGCCCATATTACTTTACACGTAACACTCTACCTTCAGAACACAAGTCTACTGTCATAAAGATTATAATATGTTTATGCTAAATCTGATTGTAAAAGTTCCATCATATTAGTTTTGGGAATATACCTGCTGGTATATTTGCCTTCCTCAGCAGGACTCAAGAGGATAGAGCCAGGCTTTTAAGAGTAGTGTGTGGTGGGAAGACGAAGCAATGGGCACAAGTTAAAACAAGACAGATTCAGACTGTATATAAGAAGAAACTGCTTTCCCATGAAGACAGCCAAGCAGTGGGACAGAAGCCCGGGAAGACTGTGCAGCCTCCATCCTTGGAGGTTTTCAAGACCCACCTGGACGAAGCCCAGAGCAAACTGGTCTGATTGTGCAGCTGGCTCCTCTTTGGGCAGAAAGTTGGATTATGGATACCTGAGGTCCCTTCCAGCCTGAACAGGTCTGTGATCAGGACATAGACAAATAAGATAGAGAAGCAAACAAAGGTTTCCGATAAGTTTAGTAAACCTCTCCTGAGTGACAGCTCTTCACTCGTAGCACTCACTTTCTTCTAGGGAATTAGTCAGTCAGAATAGCAATTCACTACAGTCATTTCCCCAAACACAAATATTAATGATAACCATGATATCTTATTAAAAAGAAACATTTAATTTAGCTCCAGTCCCTAGACTAAGTCCCTGTGTCTGCTTGGGCTTTCTTGGTCTCTGGTGGTCTTGGGTTTCCTCAGAAGAAGAATGGATCATCTGTCTCCCTGCCTGAATTCCTGGTTCCTTCAGAGTTTTCATTTCCTGCTGTTCTGCTGGTGAAAAGGTATAGGAAGTAAAGTGCAACCATTAGATATACCATAACAGATGCAACTCTGTGTTTGACACAGAGGTTGGGGTCTGGAGGAGCTGAGAGGACCCTTCACTATGTCCTGTCTCCCATCGTTATGATTTGCTGAATGTGCCATTGATTTCAGGGTTGGGGAGGGAGGGAGGGAATCAGGTAACAAAGGAAGCTGGAGAGTGCATTTGCAGGGCAAATACCAGAGATGTGTTAAGAAGGAAGTGATTTCACTTGTTGCAGGTTCTGGATCCCATTTTCTGTTAACTACCCAATCTCTCAAAAGGGTGGTTGCTTCTGAACACCTTTTGCAGTGGCTTGCCAGCTCCCTCACCAGTAGCTGGATGCTTTCTCACTCCCAAAGGAGTCACACAGCCATGCTTCCAGTCAGGATGCACTGTTTTGTAGACAGCACTGAGCAGAACCGTGTTACCTAAGCCTTTGTTTCAGCTCAATGGTAAAAGCTTCTGGACTGTCTTTTGCTCAAGTTTGTTCTACTTCAAAGAGCTGAATTATATGTGTGTGTATGCGCAAGCATATAAAGCTTATTCTGTAACCACTCTGTGCTGGATGCAAACATTTGTAGTTCTGTTTTGTGTATGCGTGGGCCAGTTGGCAAAGTTTGTCATAGCAGTTTAACAATCAAAAGTGGCAATGCCTAAACATTGTTCTGTTTTCATAAGTATATTTAAAAATAATGTGGCATCCAGGGCCTAGTGCTGACACCCCTAAGGAGTAGACAAGTAGTACTTCACTCCTTTTGCAAGTCTGTTTCAGTCAATGACAGTGTTGCTTGAAGAGTAAGAGTTGACTCATTGTGAGTAAAATAATCAATATTTGGCCTCAAGCTAGCAATAAATAGAGGCAAAAGATAACGTATCAGCTAATGTGTTCCCCACATATCACAGAATCACAGAAAGGGAGGAGTTGAAAGGGACCTTCAGAGATCATCTAGTCCAACCCCCCTGCCAAAACAGGTTCACCTACAGCAGGTTGCACAGGAATGCATCCAGGTGGGTTTTGAATATCTCCAGAGAAGTAGACTCCACAACCTCTCTGGGCAGCCTGTTCCAGTGCTCTGTCACCCTCAAAGTAAAGAAGTTTTTCCTCATCTTGAGACGGAATTTTCTGTGTTCCAGTTTGCACCTGTTGCCCCTTGTCCTGTCACTGGGCACCACTGAAAAGAGTCTGGCTCCATCCTCTTGACACCCACCCTTTAGATATTTGTAAGCATTGATGAGATCCCCTCTCAGTCTTCGCTTCTCCAGGCTAAACAGACCCAAGTCTCTCAGCCTTTCCTCATAAGAGCAGTGCTCCATTCCTTTGGTCATCTTTGTAACCCTCCTCTGGACTCTCTCCAGCAGTTCCCTGTCTTTCTTGAACTGGGGCGCCCAGAACTGGACACAGTACTCCAGATGCGGCCTCACTAGGGCAGAGCAGAGGAGGAGGATGACCTCCCTCGACCTGCTGGCCACACTCTTTTTAATGCACCCCAGGAGACCATTGGCCTTCTTGGCCACAAGGGCATATTGGCATATTGTTTATAGTTGTTTATATTTTTTTGTAAGAAGAAAATTGTGTGTTCTAGTTACAGCTTTTATTTTTAATTGTTAGCTTTTATTTTTCCCCAGCAATAAAAATAAGCTTTGTCTACAGTACAGAGGCAAAATGCCTCAGATTTATTAGATTTGAAATTTGAAAGATTGGTTTTCATTCTTGTGGTAGAAAACTGGCTTCTGTGACACAGAATTTGAGGCTTGAGGTTGGATTTTCCCGAAAGCCTAACCAAAATCTCCCATTGCAACTTAGGTTCATTACTTCTGCAACTACATCCCTTCCTCCTCCTCAGCAATTCCTTCCTCTCCAGTGTGCAAGCCATGAGTGGTTGCGGATGATGACAAAGTGGAATATAGAAGTCGGTTTGCCAAATATTAGGCTGAACGTTTCCCCTCAGCTCATAGACTAAGCTTTATGGACAGCAGGAGAACACTGAAGCCCCACAGCCCACTCCTGTGACTTAGAAGTGTACCTAGTACGTACTTGAGATTCTGATGGTAGCTTTCTGTCTTGTTAGTAGTGCTTAGTGAAACTTATTTTCTTAATCTTCCATAGTCTGAAATGTAATCTTTTAAATGTACGAAGCCCTTTTTTTTTTTCTTTTTCTTTTTCATCTGTCTTGCTTTACAAGTGTAACTTTCCTTAGAAATCCCATCCACCGTTACAGTTCAGCAGTCTCTGTCCACAGCATATATGCAAGACAAAAGTTCATTTCTTTTTTTTAATGGAGTGTGGAAAATCTTCACAGAAAGCATCTCTCTGGCTTACAAAAGAATGCAATGTGCAGGACCAAACCTGTCAGCTCTCACCTATTTCAGCTGAGATTTATTCATTTTCAAACAGCTTTTTACAACACACTATCTCACTCCAGCAAGGAGCAAATTTCACAGTGTGATTCAGTGAGACTTCTCACTCATTTAACTGTCATCACATGAGCATTCCTGTCTCTTGAACAGAGGTAACGGGAAGGTGCTATTTGTGAGATGTCTCAGCTTTATGAGCTGCTCTACTTCCAGTGAGGGATCAGGGAAAGTTCTGCTCCAAGAGGAAGAGTCTCTGCTCCAAGCCAGCAGGAGCTTCTCCATTTCCAGCAATGGGCAGAAACATGATAGTCCAGCTGTAAAATAGGTACATTTGTAAGATAACATCCTCACAGTAGTGAAGGTCTGTAGCAGGCTGCGGTCAGAGAAAAGATGGATAATTTTGCTTTTGTTAGTCCTGCGTATTCTCTGCTGTCAATAAATGATGTCTTTTGAGCAAAATGTGCTCAACTCTAACCCTACTGATAAGTATTTAACAGCAAAAGAAATGTTTCTCTATATGGTCCCTATTCTGTCTGGAAGAATTGGAGTTGGGTCCAAATCACCACCCAAAAAACCAAGTAATGAAATATCTGCATTTAGTCTAGGATAATAACATACATGCCATGATATAAAATATTGCAAAAATTTGTTTGCTTAAAAAGACCCCAAACAAACAGAAGCAAGCATAAGAAAGAAGCCAAAAGCAAGCTAATTTTACAGAGCAATGAATTCAGAGGCCAGGAAGCCTTTTATAGCTCCTAGTATCTCGGGCAAACAACCTTAACCTTGCTGACATCTCAGAAACATGGGCCATGTTACCCGAATGGCAATATATCCCACTGCAGCTGTGACCTGTGGCAGCCAGTTTCACTCCTGAGCTGTTACCCAACGAAGTCCAGCTCAGGAGTGCGTGCAGACACCAACTTTCATTGGCCATTTCAGGACTGCAGGCAATCTAAGCTGTGGAAGTGGGTGCAGAAGTCCAAGTGGTTGGTGAAAGTGTATGTCCTGTTTTGTGAGATCATGGCAATGATTCTTTCTGTGTAGAATGAAGATCTTTCCCTTGTCTGAACCTGGTAAAGATCCCCACGTGCTGAAACTGATTTGACAGAGCAGTTTGGGAGAAGTATGTGAGCACATTTTCCTTCAGAAATGACCTACATTACTCACCTGCCATCCGCTGCTTAAATCTTGGACCTCACTTCAACACAGATAATAAGTGGAATTGGCAGTAGCTCTTGGTTCTGCTCTTGCTCTTTTTCTCCCCATTTTTCTATATGCAAAGGAATGCAAGTGTTTCCCTGAACTCTACGTTGATCTGATAGAGAAGCAAATCTATATGCTTTCTTTCATCCTACTGCTTCCATGCTGGACTGGTCAGAATTTAACCTTTAGCAAGATCTGTCAAGCAGTGGCTGGATCCTACTATCTTCTTCCTTTCACCAGTTAACTGGTTGTCTGTGCTTGCCGTTTCAGTAGGAACTGTGATTATGTTGGTTGTTTTTATCTGATAACTGGAAGCTTTCTTTTGGAGAATGTAGTCTGAAAGTATTTAGAGAGAAGAGGAAGAACTGTGTGTATGGTCACAAATATGACAGACGTGCACCTGTAGGCATGTCGCATGGGGGGCGTGCTGTCTTTTCCCCAGTGAGAAGACCCTCATGCCCTGATGTAGCAACTGAATATTTATTCCATCATATTGAGAAATTCCCCCAACCAAAACTGCAGCCATCTGTGCTAGCAGAAACATAATCAATCCTAGCCAGTAAATCATAGCACCCCAGTGTTTTGGGCAACATAAACTCTTCAGTATGTTAAAACACTATTGAATATTGACAGCAGGATAGGATTTGTGAGGCCTCTCATGATCAATCTCTTTCTATTTAAATAGCTGGTAAATTACAGGCTGAGGAGTTATGATATGCCTGCTTGTTAAGAGCAGTTATGTTTTTAACAGATTCCTACACTTTTTGCATTCAGAGCTTTGAAATCTGAGCTATAACCCACACAGGAGCAGGAATATAAGCTCTTCTTTCACAGATCAGTTACAATACATACTTGTATTCATACTGTATATTTGCTTTCCTTTACTTCTGGTCATACTACAGACCACCAATTTGGGTGTGTTTTTCTGAGTTACAACTTAGCATTTTTTTCCACAGCAGATTGTTCTCACATTTATCTGTTATTTTTAGTTTTTCACTTGTCAAATATGAAATTCTTAGATAAATAAACATGCTTTTTTTTTCTAACTTGCCTGGTATTCTCTATGAGGTAACAATAACAAGTGATGGTTACGAAAACCAGACACTGATAGCCATACAGTGTCTCAGACCAGAAATCACACATTTGTCTAGCTGGCTGCAAAACACAAGCAAAAGCCTTGTCCTTTCTATTGTTTTGACTTCTAAATCCCAGCTGAAGGGAAACGTATAGCTCACCCTGTCCCACAGCTGCTCACCCTAGCACCAGCTTTCTGTGGTGCTGCAAAGACAGGGCATCCACTCTTCCTCCACTCAAGACTGCCAGACATTAAAAAACATACCCTATAAATCCGTCAGCTGTGTATCTTCACCTGCAGATATGGCATATTGTCACTGTTGGCTGCTAGGAAAAGTTAAAGCAATGCTCAATTTACTGTGCTTTAGAGGAAAACACTCAAGGAACCTTTCAAGAAAATCATTTCAGGAAAGGTGGTGTAAAACTTCTATTGGAAGAACTGAATTGTGCTCCTCTGCACAGAAGTGTGCACCTGAACCCATGCTTGGCTTACCAGTGATAATTTACTAGTTTTACTTTTTTTGGACAAAAAGTGGTAACATTGCAAGATCATCTTGTGTTGGAAAAGGCTCTGATGGTTTACAGGCCTGGCAATGGACGTTTTGGGATGTGTGCATGCCAAGCTGGCACACAGCACTCTTGACAAGCTCAATGACTGGTCAGCTACTTGTGTTGGATGTGTTGGTGAACTTAATCCAGCCTATTTGTGTCAAATGTACATTGCACTGTAACAGGCTCTTTCAACAGGTAAACGACTGAAGAGGCAGCAAATTAATCTGTCCTTCAGCCCTGTATGTATGTTCTCCTGCTGTGCAGTCACTGAAGTATGCGTTGACAAACATGTCTTAGCCAATATGTAGGACTCACCTCCAGAATGGAATCTCAAATTCCTTTTACAGCAGTGTGCGGAATTGTGTCCCACTGGTGAACCAGGCTGACAAAAAGGTTTGAAAGCTTGATCAGAGGGATGAGGGAGAGAAGAGCAAGAGCAAAGCTATACCCTGGTGACTGGGGAGTTGAGGAAGTCAGAATTGTAAAAGGCTGTTCAGGAGGACGTTTAAATTCCAGGCAGGAGAGACAAACACGTCAAAGTTTTGGTGTCTCTTCACTTTGGTATTGTGGCTTAAATTTAAACTGAAATAGTACTACATCGTCATAAGGCTGCCTGGCTTTGTTGTGCTCCTTGACAATCACAAGCTGCTTGAAGCAGCTCTGTGCACAGAGCGAGGGATGTGCAGGGTCACTCAGCTCAGTCCTCTGCCATTGCAGGAAGCCATGTTCTGTGGTCTCCTTCAGAAACATGTCCAGTTCTGTCTCGAAGACACTGAAAAATATGCTGCTTATTCTGCATGCTGGGATCTGCATGTCCAGACACTGGCGGTTAGAAACTTCTCCTGCTTCCCAGCATGGCTGTATCCATGTGTCCCTTCTACCTGTTTGTTCTACTGCCAGGATTGTCTAATAACTTCAGTAGTTCTCCTCCAGGTTTGCATTAATCTTCAGCAATCATACTTTCTTAAAGCTTTTATTTAGCTAGGCTAGGCAGGCCTCGGCCTTTTAATCTTTCTTGCATCATAGTCCTTCCATTCTCATGATCGGTTTTCTGGGTCTCCTCCATTCCCAATTTTATTGCTTCTAAGTGTGGATTGTCAGAATGCAGTGTGCAGCATTCATGTTGGGATGCTATTGATGTCTTCATATAAGGGCATGAATGCTTTCTTTCCTCTGCCGTAGATAGTTGCTGAGTATCTCCAAGGGCCATACATATCTTTTTCATAACCATATCATAGTTCTAGCTCCAACCATCTTGTCACGTGACTAATCTGGACACATGTCTATCCTTTCTAATTTTTCAGCTGATTCCACCTCATAACAAGTATTACTAATTCTTAAAATGCATTATTTCATACTTGTATATCTACCTCTTCACTCCAAAAGGGCAATAAGGTCTTCCTGCCTTCCATCTTCCGTACTAACAGTGTTTTCTGTCCTTGCTAATTGTCATTCACTCATTCACACTCTTCCTTTTGTATCAGTAAATAATAAAAATTAGATCAGCCCCAGACTTGGTCCCTGAGGAACTACCCTTGGTGAACTAGTTCTCCTGAAGAGGAGTTGTGCATACCCCAGCTGTACTACCCAGAGTAACCAAAGTCAACTTGCAAGACAGCTGGGGAGCCAGGGCAAGTGTAGGAGCCAGAGCCAGACGGATGTGAGTCTGCCCAGGGAGGCTCGCAAGTGGGGAGGTTGAGGTGGGGGGGAGTTGTCGAGAGCTGCACTCAGAGCAGTTGGAGAAGGGCACAGATGAAGAACCAGCATCTCGATAGCGAGCTCCTGCTGTCAGGTAAAAGCACTTTCAACATCTTCGTAATGACTTGATCGTGGGGGCAACGACCACCTCTCAGGGGGGACTGCGTTCCTTGCGCTGGGGACTGGGGGAACACCAGGAGTGCTGCTGGAGGACACGCACCTCAAAGCGCAGGAATGTCTGGCAGTTTTAAAAGTTTCCACGGAGGCAGGTTTTCAGAACAGACACTGCTTTCTGCTGTTTGAGACCCAAACATTGCTGCATTGTGCTCTCACATGAAAACCAGAACGTGACAGGGAGCAGGAGTATGTTTGTTTGCCTTATTCTCATTTTCTGAGAACGGAATTGTGCCAAAATAAATAAATGGTGAGCAGCTAGCAAGATTAAAAATATTTTTTTTACAATCTATATATTTTAAAGTGTCAGTGATAAAAGCTTCATGTGCATATAGGCACACACTCCCTTTCTATTTTGCTCTTTTATGTTTTTTATAACAGTTTTCCTTGAAGGAAACCATTACCATTAAAATTATATGAATAATTTTTTACTCTGCTTGAAGAATTTTAATTTGTCTTAAAAAAAAAACAAAACAAAAGAAACATATCCTATATCAAAATGCAGCCTCTCAGATTGTCTCTGGTTCTCATATTATTTAATCCTACATTTAATCCCTCAGACCTGTTAGAGTTTACTGTTAACCAAAGTTGTCCCATTTAAACTCCAGGACAAATTTGTTTGAAACACAATCCTGAACTTCATCCCAGACTGCAGGAAAACATCCATCCACATCTGAAGAGGATTAAATGCAAGCTCTCCAAAGCCCCGTCTATCTATCAGCAACCCTAAAAAGCCTATCGCTATAGTGTCTAGACACTGAGATAACTGTTCTGATGGAAGCAGATGGTAAAGACCTCTCCACATCATGGACTTCCATGAAAGATATAATGACACAAGGTTAGATTAACAGTCTCTTGACAAAGCTTGTCATAGGAAAAAGACACTACCATTTTTAGATACACGCAACAAGAGCAAGTTAATAGTGGGGTTTTTTAAATTCGCCCAGGCTGAAAATTGATGAACGTGTGCCTGGACTGTAGCAATAAATGAAGACTAGAAAAAGGAAAAAAGAAAGAAAGAAAAAAGCTATGGCAGGTATTCCAGAGCAGATTTACATCTCAGGAAACTAAATCAGGGAAACCGAAGAACTGAAAATGGATGCATTTGTTGAAATAAACACATATGGGAATGTTTTTATTCCAGTGAAAGAACTCTTCCTGAACATTGGATGCAAGAGGAGTCAGAGTCTCATTTAAGACTTAGTAAGAATAAAATTTAAGATGTTCATGAGCCAAGATATGTACAGAGTGGAATGATTAATAGGCCTAGATCCCAAATACTCTGAAAGTCCCTATTTACTCAAGCAAGGTCCTGTTGACCCAAAGAGTTTGACTGAGTGCAGCACTTAGGACTTTGCCCTCGCAGTCCCCAGATGAACACGGTCCTCCAATCAGAATTCTCTATATATAAAATGAAAAGGACCATAAAAAAATCTTTATTTCACTTTTTCATGTTCTCAAATCTCCACTCACCCCACTGACCTGGAGTAAGAGGCTGGCTTCATCCTCAGTATTTTTGATGCACTATTGCTCAATGGGACGAAGCTCTGCCATTGACTGTGGTGATTTTGAACATTTTCCTTGGAGTGGAAGACAGGTAGACAGGTTTCTGGGGCTCTGTAACATATTCAAACAGCAGAAGAAATATCTGGGGATCAAGACAATATAAGACAATCTTACCAAGTTTGCAGCTGCTTCTAAGTTTATAGTGAGTAAATGTGGCTAGAAGGCAGTGATTCCCACACAGTAAAATGGGAAAGTCTGGAAAACAATAACAACTCCTAGACTTGATTCTTGTCAAAAATATAATAATAATGTGTATATGTTTGTTAAGAAATGAAGGCTGAAACTGGAGAAAAAAAAAAACAGCAAAATTCATTATGGAATAATCAGAAAGAACTTTTAAGCCAGGTGAAATAACACTCAGGCAGGTAATTCCCCAAAGTAGCTTCCTATACAAGGAATATCTGTGCTGTTGTACCATGAGCAGGGCAGACTGCTGTACCATGAGGAAAACCATAGCTGATGCTCTGCAGCCTCTCCTAAGATTTAATTTTTAGCAGGAGCGATCCAGGTTGGAATGGATGTGGAGAAGTGCTTTTAAAGAATGGGTTGCACTAACGGTGATCAAACCTGAACGAAAAAGAATGATTTTTTTAGCCTGGCAAAATAAAGACAGAGGGGATGGTATGTCTGCTCACTTAAATATATTAGGAGGAGAGACAGCTATGGTCAAGTTTAATTTTTTAAGTTAGGGACAATATTGACACAATAACCAGTAGAACATAAATGTGGATGCATGTAGCCTCAAAAAGGCTACCATATCAGAAAAATACTACTAGCTATCAGAGGGTGTGTGTGTTGGAACAGACTTCAACAAGGAGTAAAGTGACATAAAAGACCCAGACTGGCTTTATTTATTGATGAGGGACTTGGTGCCGTTGTGCCAACGTTGATATAGCTGGCGTGTCACACTGAAATATTTATTGTAATTTATTTTAAATTAATCTAAAAGTTGATCATGGGATGCAATATATAATTTAAATAAAATAAATTTCCCTGGAGACCTTCCCTTCCAACCAGCAAGGTATATAAAACCTGAATATCAGGCATTATTAATTTGAAGTAATATATTTTCAGGATACTTCGTTATGTAACTGAAAGTTGTTTTTGCTGCAGGTGGCACCTTTAAGGGTAAAAGAGTCTCCTTGTCTAATAGGAGAGCATCAGCCTGTTGGCAGATTAACTTCAGAGGCACAGACCTTTGAAGCACTTGTTCTCACCCATTTTTCCTGTCTAGACTGACCTTCCCTACCCCTTCCCCCCAGCCAGCACAATACAGCTACGTTTTTATTTCTTCTTATCCACGCAAACACATGGTTGGGTCCTCCAAGATTAAAGACAGTGCAAGTCTCACACCTTTTATTAGTCAGTCAGGAAGT
Source organism: Charadrius vociferus (assembly GCF_000708025.1). NCBI lineage: Eukaryota > Metazoa > Chordata > Aves > Charadriiformes > Charadriidae > Charadrius > Charadrius vociferus. The sequence continues at coordinate 805,661 of NW_009648807.1, forward strand.
CTTTATGGGACAAAACCTGGTGGCTTGAATTCTTTCTTTGGGTGGTATTTACGTAGAATTTAGTCAGAGACTTTACCTGAGCTCAGAGCCACAGTGCACTAAGCACTGAATGAACACACAGAGCTTCACTCCAGAGAGTGAACAAGCTGAAAAAACCCAGATGTACAAAATGGGCACAATAAAACAAAAGGAAGAAATGATTTACTCAAGGTATGCCCTGGATTAATAAAAAAATCCAGGAAAGGAACCAAGCAAAAGTATTCCCACATTTCAGCCTTACGCTTTATGAAATGAACGATATTGCTTTGGATGTGAAATGGCCTCTGGACTGTGATTAAGAAGAATCTATAGCTACACGCATAGATTCCTTACCAGCCTATATATACAGAGGCTGCAGTAGATTATTTCCCCTTCTATCTAAACAAATACCAATAATTTATAAATTTATTTTAATTTTCGCATTTGAATGGTAGAAGACTCAAAAAGTTCATTGAATTAAGTAAGCCCATCAATATAAAAGAGTAGTTTAAAACCCTCCGTTAAATGTTGCTGTCCCAGTGTTCTCTTAGTTTACAAACCATATCACCAGGATCCTCATAAAAAAAAAAAAAGGTAACAAAACGCTTTTTCCTTTATAATATAGAGTGTAAAAGGAGAAAAGACAGTCAGTGTTTTGGGAGCTTTAAGATAAAATTAGGGAATAAAGCAAAGATACCAGATGCTCCGTAAAAGAGAATGCATTGGTATGAGCATCCCTGTCTCTTAGTTTCTGGAATAACTAAGGTGTCTATTACTGGTCAAAAGTAGTATATAAGTAGGGCGTGCTTAAGCAAAGTGAGATAGCACAAGAAATACAAAATTTACATTTAATCTAGTGCCACATTCAGAAAAGTCCAAACTAGGGGAATGACTGAAAGTGTTTGCTGGACTCCCGCGTGCCTCGCGGTTTTGGGGTCACTCTATCAGTTGTGGCTGTGCAAAACAGGAGGTGCTCTTTGATGGGAGCCTGGGTGGTTGCATTATCTGCAATCTTACTGTCACACAGATTTACCCCTTTTGGAGCAAGAGAAATAGCAAATTTTTGCTTTTGTCCATGAAGAAGGTATTTCCTGATCTTGCATCAAGAAATGAGGTGGGTAGAGAGAAACCCAACAGCATGAGGAATGCAAGCCTGTGTGCAGTAACACGTAACAGTTCCCTGAAACAGAAGACAAGAACACAGTACATATTTTTTTTTCTCTTGGGGGTTAAAAAGACAGTTACAAAGCTCTGGGGATAGGAGAAGAAAGGGCAAGATAATCAAGGGAACATCCCTTCAAAGCACGCCAATAGAAATGTGCTATTTCAAAAGAGACATGTGGAAGGGAGGAGAGGAAGCAGCCGGCAGATGGGTAACAAATCAACAAAGGACAGACTTCTGAAATTTATGGCTTTCCCTAGTGGCAGACACTCGCCAGTTGTGGATTGGAAATGGCAGTAACACATCAGGAAACCACCTCTCCATCTGTGCAGTTAACACCAGTATGTACGGATGCAGGTATGTGGCAGGAGCTTAATGGGTGGGAGCATCATCAGCTGGGGCTTGGAACAAAGACATTAGCGTCTCTGGGGGTACTGAGCCACATTTCTGCAATTGTTGCAGAAATAGTCAAGTTCTGCATGTTCCCCACAGATGACTGCTTCAAGAAGGAAGGATGTGCAAACACATGGTTGTGTGTTAGGGCAGGACTGAGGCACCAAAGGTGGGGAATACCATATGGAAGAGGGCATGCTGTGGTGATACTCTGTCACTTCCCTTTTCAAGGAGACTGAAGAGACCCTCCAAAAACTGGGCTACAGCTTTTCTTAATTTATTGCCCTCTGGCTAACCTCTATTTCTTTTCTGTGCTATGTATATATGATGCTTTCTTCAAGCGAGTTGGCCCTGGTAGATGCAGAAGAGCTTGCTTGCTCATAATTTAATTCACAGGATGTCGTCTTGTATAGTGGGATTTGGCTTTGGGACGGGTACTGAAAGCTCAGCTTTAGTGACAATGTTGGTGGGAAGGGGAGGAAGGTAACCACACTGCTTTGCAGTGGTAGTTCATCAGTGGTTTGATAAGAAGGAAAAAAAAAGTGTCTATATCTTCAGCACAACAAATTTTACTTTGGGTGGGAAGGAGGAGGAGGGGAGACTGTGGGACCTTAAACGAGCTGGGCTGACTGCCTTAGCACATGGTGTTAGCTCTGTTATCATCTTTAGAAACGTTTTCCATGGAAGATACAGTGACATTCACATCACTACTTCACTGTTTGTGGTGTACTTAGAAGATGGCAGTATCAGAGAGAGCTGAGACAGAACTGTGTTTTCCTAACATATTGCTGGAAAGAATGGTGGGTATGAAGGCTGGTGGGTGGGTGGTGGAGGAATAGAAGAAAAATGTTGTAAATGCTCTCTCACAACTGTAAAAATTGTATGTAATTTGATCCTTTCTGAAGATTTTTCTAATATCTAAAAAGGGGGATAATCTTCAGCTCAGCATAAAATGTTTGAGGGGATTAGCTATCCTTCCCAGTCAGGCGGATAGCGATAATTCACACTTCACAAATCTCCCAGTAGCTAGTCTCTAATAACTTCAGTAAGGTTAATAATTATCCTGTAAAATTACCTGGCACTTGAACTGGCAACCGGTTTTACTGCCTGGAGGTGACTGTTAAACAATCTGTGTCTATTGGCAAGCAGCGCCGTGTGTACCCTTGCAAACCCCTTCCCCCATGATGGGTATGTGAAATCACATGGCACATTCACCACACTGATTACTTATTTTTTGTATCTTGCCTGTGTTCATCACTTCAGATACCAGAGGACAGATGAAGTGTGTCCTCCAAGGCAACATCCACTCCAGCTTGGCAATAGGTCATTGGTACGTGTGACTTTGTCAAAGGCAGATGAGGTTAACCACTGTAAACCTGGGCTTTAAATCTTAGCCATAAGGAAGATATTTGTCACTGCTGCTTTAGGCATCTCTGTGCTGTGCCCTGGTTCAAAACCTGCTTTTGACACGTCCCAGATGTGAGCATATGCTGTGTGTTGTTCAATCTTGATCACTTTGCCTCAGAAGCCAATGGCAGGAGCATTGGGTGAGAATGCGCATGGAATTTACAAGAGGCAGATACGATATTACCTGGGTGATTGTTTTATTGGAGAGGTTTGGACGTATTCTGAAAGAGACATTAATTATTAGTGGTGATGTAGCTAACATTGGTTTTCTTTTATTAGCTAGGAAGACCATGACTTGATTTTGAATAAAGTGGCTGGTGCTGCTCAAGCAGGTGGTAGACCCCCCCCAACTCCAGTGGCAAAACCATGAATGCAGATAGCTCACACATTCAACTTATTTTCCATAGGCTAAAATCTGAGTGTGTTGATTTCTGATCTCCATTCTGGTATGGAGATTTCTGCTCACCACAGGCTCCTTCCACATTTGGCTTATCTCTGTAATATGAGATCTCTCAGCATCAGGGAATGCTTGGGGCTGACCTCTGCAAAACAGGAATCAAGCTGATAAGCTATCTCAATTTCGGCAATCATGGCTTCTTCGCTACATTCAATTTCTAGATTTAGGGTCGTCGTTCCAATGGACTCAAAAGAACAGAAAAGAAGAGAGAACAGCTCCAGTGAACCTCAGCATTTCTGAGCACCCAGTGGGAAAAATCTGCCTGCAGGGAAAATTAGCTGATAGCAGCACAGGCTTTTGTAGATAGTGACAAATGGAAAGCATGAGCTAGTTCTCAGAATATTTATATTTCTTGTCACTGCTGCACATTTATGAAGGGCCTGTTCTCAAACCTGAAGGCAAATATGCATAGACAAATAGTGATAATGTGTGGTCACATCCCTGTGCTCATGTAAATCCAGGTCCAGGACCAGGATTATAGACAACGGATGAGCTATACCCTTTAAGATGTTGGCTGACTGATGTTAAGAGGTTCCTCTGAGAAGACTTAGTTACAAACAGGACTCATGCATTTTAAAATAGAGCTGCATATCAAAACACAGTGTTTGGAGGAATTTTGAATTCAAGCTTTTTATTTGGATTTGGCCCTAATTTTTAACACCAGGCCACAAAAAGGACCTGCTTCTCTTGCCCATTGCCAGCGTAAAAACAATCCAGTGCTGTTTACCTCTGAAATGCAGCTTGCGAAGGAGACTGCAAAAGGAACAGAGGCTAAATTAAACGATCATTTGCCCCAGGTGGATTCTTTGCCTGCTGTTAGAAAGCAACGGAGCTGGGTGACACACGTCTTTGTGGCATGAATACTTTTAGCATTAATTAGAGCTAAAATGTCAGTACCAATTAAACAATATTGGTCTACAAAATTAGGGTAAAAGGGTTTGAGTGCTCAAGGCTGCTAAAGTTGCACAGGTACAACAAAACATTTATGTATTTCCCTTGTAATTCTTCACATACATGAAGGCAGGCTCCTGGTACGAGGCTGGCCGAGCCTGAATCAGCAAAATATTGCCTCTGTGTGTAGACTGTCGTGTTTTGAAAATTTACATATGAAATGGGTTTCCTTGCTTTTATTCGTTTAACATAGAGATTTTTTTTGTCAGCTGAAGATGCCTTTTAACGCTTCTCCTGACTACGACATTCTTGGTAGGAACTCCTTTCCCTTCCACAAAAGGTTTTTCTTCTGCAAAAGTTTTCCTTGTTCGAAAGTGCTTGAGGAAGAGTTTCCATGGTAAATTTGCCGTATGAAAGTGTATGGAATTTGGCTGCCTCCAGGGATCTCCTTCTGTAGTCTACAGAATGATGGGGACAGGCAGGTTGGCTGCTATTCCCAGCTTTCTAGGTAGTCTGTTGTGTGATCGCAGGAAAGCCCACTTAAACTCTCTGTTCTTCAGTTCGCTTATAACAGATGAAGAAGGACATCTTCTTTTGTCTGGGGCTGTGCAAGAGCCCAGGAAATTAATGATAAGACCTCCAGCTTGAAAAGTGTCTTGGCTAGATTTTGCTGTATTGTTCATCAGAAACCTCAGAACTTAACAGTTTTGAGCTCTCCAAGACCTAAATATTATTATGGCCTAACAGAAGTAAGGACAGTGCAAACCAAGCCCTAACTAAGAGTATTACAATTTGGCTTTGTACCAATCATAGAATAGGTCAAGGCAGAACTTGTAAGCACTGATATTTCTTCCCAAGGGAGCGAACCAACTGGGGATTTGGCCCCAAGGCTGAAAACACACCCAACGCAGTCAGCAATCTTTTAGAAATGTATTGCTTGTCGCCCCTCACTACTTAATTAAAAGGAATGTCAGGCATTTCTGAAAAGACAGTGGGTGACTTGTCAAATGTAACAAAGAGAGAAAATAATTTCAGAAAGAAAGAAAGTCTATGGAAATTATAATACCCATCCTTTTCTACACTAAACCACAGCTATGATCATTTTAAGTGATTTTTGTATGGCATTTTAAAATGAAATGTGATTCTCTTGTTCATTCTCTGGCAATATGCCCTGAAATATTCCATTAAGTGTTTTCAATTACATGCCAGTCCCAATAGGATCTCAGTAAGAGGTTTTAAAAAGGTATCCTATCTAGTACATTATCTAATGCAGTTTGAATGCTATCAATGTTGCAATAAATAGTGATAAATTAAGTAATATAAAAAACCTGTTGTAGCTTTGAATCAATAGACTGGGTAGCAGCTGAAGGGATGCACATATGTACTCTTCTCCTTAAAGAAAGGTTTCAGGACTTGGCACCAGAGCAAGGTTTTTATTTAATATCTCATTTCCACTGCCTGGTATCAAAGTCTATTTCAGGAATAAAAACAAAATGAAACCTAAACTACATTATTATTTCTGAATGCTTAGATGAGTGTATTTTTGAAACATATGGAGGTACATTATCTCTATTATGACACAAATTACTGCTCAAAGGCTGAGTGGAAGAGGCTGCTGAGAGCTGCAACTAACAGCACACTTGAACGTTTTGCTTTTCTGTGCAGCACCAGAGTAGAAGGGGGTGTGCACAAGTGCGTGCGTTGTGCACATGTTAATGTGCTGGCCATTTGTACTGCTACCAGTGGAGCTGATTGTGTTGTTCATTCTAGATAATTCATTGGAGAAGTTTATCCCGTTCCTCCAAGCACCTGAGCACGTACATCGTTTTGCTGATATGAAGTCTCATATTTCAGCAAATGAAACCTCTTTATCAACGTAAACTGTTCACAAGATCAGCGTTTTGAACTTGTTTTTATTTCTTACCCCAAACCATGCACAATAATCATGCTGTTTAGCTTGACTACATGTTTGATTCTACTGGTGCCTGGAATGGAGGTGTGGTAGAGCTTATATAATGCCAGATGGCGTTGCTTCTCTTCTCTGACTTGATGGTTTGAACATTAAACATCAGGAGGAATTCCCCTTAGGATGGTTATTTTTACATCCCCATAATAATCTTGCGTAGGAATGGTGGGAACAAACAAGCCAACTCATTTTCAGGTAGGACTTAATTGCTTGTGAATATAATTGAGTGATACAGTGGTAGTAAGTATGTTGACTCTGTAGTTCCTTCCTGGGACCACTATTTATGTCCCTAACAGGATCCTAGGATCAAGTTGCTCTCCTCTGCCTTTCTCATGGCCTGGCTGTGATCCTTCGAAGTCCATACTCACATCCCTTTGTCCTGGGAGCCCCTTAGCCTTCACAGCAAGAAGCTGTTAAAAAACATCATTGCTTTCATATTTGATGACAGGCTGGCTGTTGGGAAATGAAGGTAAACAAAGGAGAGCTCCATCAGTGTCCAACCTGCTTGGTTGCAAGCTTCTTAGCTTCCTGTCGTATTTTAACAAAGATTTATAACATGCTGACTGGCTAAGGCCCCAGGGTTGCTAGAAGTAAAGGGTAGGGGGAGGGAACAAAAGCTGCTAATAGAAATGTAACATTACATTATGATAATTAGCATGAAATGTGAAGATTTTTATAAATTGCTTATCTGTTTTAATTATTCTTGAGACATCTGTAATATTAATGCACGGATAAAGAACAGTTAATTGGAAAATAAATGAGAGATCTAAATGTATTTCCCCCCCCCCGTGAATATCAAGGGAAGCCTGGATATTAAATCTTGAACTTCCAAATTCTTGTTGTTATATTGTAGAAATGTATAAATTAATCAAGCATTTATTATATAAACCAAGCCTTGTCAAATCCCAATTCTGATGGATTAACTAGTGAAGGAGTCCTAATGCTGTGAAAATGGTGCAGTTTTTCATTTTTTTAAACAATTCCTTTGTCATCACCATCACCAGCAAAATATATCTGTAAGTAAGTTCTCTCTAAACAATATTTTCCTCCTTTTCCGTTCCCTCTGCATGTTTCACAAATGTGAATTTCCCATACGGACAACAGCATGTTTTAAGCATGAACAAAATTACTATAGGATGACAGTAATTTTTCATTAAGTCTTCTTGGAAGCCACTACAAAGCAAAACTATATGTATGTTCCCACTGTCTGAATATATTTATGTGCTATGTACATATATGCATGCTTCCTCATTGAAGAATAAATGCAAAAAAACAATTAACCGTATGGGTAGCCAGAGACATAAAATTGAAAAGATAGGAGGAGAATTAAACCCGAGAAATGTAGCAGATACAGACGTAAACATCTTTAAATCAAAAGTAGGACTTAGAGGTTTTGCTCTGCTGCAGTTTCATGTTTATTAAAAGGATTTATCCTGGAATCATCAAGACTGAGGCCACTAGCTGTTCAGTTCTCCTTCATTTATCTTATTGATTTCCAAGTTATGAGGATTACAAAATCCAGTCATGCAAACCCCCTCCAAAGCATTTTGCAGACTCCATGAAAAACACATTCTGCAAACAACATGGAATTCACTCTTCCTTCTCTCCTGCTTCCAACCCTCCCCTCCCCTCTAATTTTTCTTGCACTATAATGAGCGCACAGCTAATGCTAATCAGGCAATGTCTCTTACATAAACACTATCATTTCTTCTGTGAATTTCTTTCTTTGCTTTTTTTTTTTCAGGGTGGGGAGGGTAGTATAGAGAAAATCCTCAGAAAAGTAAAGATTAACATACAGATTAAGGTATATGCTAACATATGTGGAGCCTATTAACTGCAGGATGTGTAATTGCTAATCACTCAAGTGCAGGTTCTGCTTTCAGGCTGACATATTCCTGAGCTTTGTTTTAGAAAGAATCTCCCTTTATGGGTCATTTTAAAGAAGCAGTCCAGTCATCATGAAGCTAACTGGTCTTTAAAGAGGAGAGTACGTACTATATTTTGGACTGATGAGGTGACACTGGTTAAGGTTGAAATACGAATTTCTCCTGTATTTCCCTATTTGTGTTCTAGATGCAACACAAGGAATTTCCTTCAGTGAGACTAATGTAGCTTGCCCTCTGTATGCCTCGGTGATTTGAGGCTCGATACACCGATACAGATGTTTTCCTGTTGACATCAGTGGAGAGATCCATGAGGTTACAACAGTTTCACTCCCGGTGCAGGGACCAATGAAGTTGGTAGATCTTGTTTCAGACCTTGCTAGGAGGAGACGTGTGAGGGTACCAGCCAGGAACAGAGTGAGCTGGATGAGGTAGCAATGGGGTCAAGTCTGGGTTTTGGAGAGATGGAGGACCTTGCTTGGCCTTGTGGGGCTAAACAGGGACATGCAGAGAAGACTGAGCTTGGGAGAGACTCACTCCTTCACCACAAAACCAGGAGCTGATGCTGCCAGGTGAGAAACATGCTCTCTGGTACTTGAGCTTGAGATTTGGCTGGAGTAGGTGGCCACTTGCTGTGCTTGTGTCCCAGGCTACCACTAGAAAAGCATTCATGGCCAGTTTCTCACCCTCATCTGATCCCAGTTTGATGTTGCAGCTCATCCAGACCTGCTAATGCACTTTGTGTTCAAATTTCCACCTTCATCGATGCCAAATTTTTATCAGCAGCGACTTTGAGCAGGGCCTGCATGTCTTACAGATTCCCGAGGCTGTTGTTGTTTACTCTTCTTGTTAAGAACAGATGCAATCATAGCCAGCACATTAATAAAGTCATGGCTAAAGGTGCAGCATCCCTTAACTATGGTATAATTGAAACCAATTCTCATGTGCTGGGCACTCATCCTGGAAGTGTTAGGGCACATAATTCACATTTTTATGACATTGCTGTAGCAGGTATTTTTGATTTTATTGGTCAAGCACAAAATTCTGGTTCTTTTTATTATCATTTTCTCTTTTGCTTGATACAATCACTTATGTTGTAAACTAATATTGGGGATGGTTTGAATAAGGGGTACTGGACATGCATTCAGTTTCAGAAGAATTCAAGATTTACTATGGGCAATGAAGTAGAATAATAAAGTCATATTTACAGATGTTATGTAGTGGGCATTCCT